>NC_086448.1:419553872-419892622 GCF_028390025.1 Pseudophryne corroboree
CCCAACACCTTACTAACTGTGCTAACCAGACTGTGCATACCAGACACACAATTTATCAGAGATTTAAGTGAATAAGCTACAGTGTCCAAGGTACTAAACATAATATTTTCTATGGGGTGTCATAAGCAAGTCATTAGAATACTTTCCTACTAAATTAATAAGACATAAGCATTCAATGTTTGAGTAAACAAAGAGAAAATAAAGCTATCTATTGGGTTTCACTAAAAAGTCCATTGGAAGACTTGACTATTGTTGTTAAAAGACATAGGCATTCATATTATAGAGCCACAAACCACACTAGTAAAATAAAAACATGATAACATGCGATTCGAACTAATGACAGTCTTAATTTGATAGTGCAAACCCAACACATTACTAACTGTGCTAACCAGACTGTGCATACCAGACACACAATTTATCAGAGATTTAAGTGAATAAGCTACAGTGTCCAAGGTACTAAACATAATATATTCTATGGGGTGTCATAAGCAAGTCATTAGACTACTTTCCTACTAAAGTTATAAGACATAAGCATTCAATATTTGAGTAAACAAAGAGAAAATAAAGCTATCTATTGGTTTTCACTAAAAAGTCCATTGGAAGACTTGACTATTGTTGTTAAAAGACATAGGCATTCATATTATAGAGCCACAAACCACACTAGTAAAATAAAAACATGATAACATGGGATTTGAACCAACGACAGTCTTAATTTGATAGTGCAAACCCAACACCTTACTAACTGTGCTAACCAGACTGTGCATACCAGGCAGACAATTTATCAGAGATTTAAGTGAATAAGCTACAGTGTCCAAGGTACTAAACATAATATATTCTATGGGGTGTCATAAGCAAGTCATTAGAATACTTTCCTACTAAATTTATAAGACATAAGTATTCAATATTTGAGTAAACAAAGAGAAAATAAAGCTATCTATTGGGTTTCACTAAAAAGTCCATTGGAAGACTTGACTGTTGTTGTTAAAAGACATAGGCATTCATATTATAGAGCCACAAACCACACTAGTAAAATAAAAACATGATAACAGGGGATTCGAACAAATGACAGTCTTAATCTGATAGTGCAAACCCAACACCTTATTAACTGTGCTAACCAGACTGTGCATACCAGAAACACAATTTATCAGAGATTTAAGTGAATAAGCTACAGTGTCCAAGGTACTAAACATAATATATTCTATGGGGTGTCATAAGCAAGTCATTAGCCTACTTTCCTACTAAATTTATAAGACATAAGCATTCAATATTTGAGTAAACAAAGAGAAAATAAAGCTATCTATTGGGTTTCACTAAAAAGTCCATTGGAAGACTTGACTATTGTTGTTAAAAGACATAGGCATTCATATTATAGAGCCACAAACCACACTAGTAAAATAAAAACATGATAACATGGGATTCGAACCAATTACAGTATTAATTTGATAGTGCAAACCCAACACCTTACTAACTGTGCTAACCAGACTGTGCATACCAGACACACAATTTATCAGAGATTTAAGTGAATAAGCTACAGTGTCCAAGGTACTAAACATAATATTTTCTATGGGGTGTCATAAGCAAGTCATTAGAATACTTTCCTACTAAATTTATAAGACATAAGCATTCAATATTTGAGTAAACAAAGAGAAAATAAAGCTATCTATTGGGTTTCACTAAAAAGTCCATTGGAAGGCTTGACTATTGTTGTTAAAAGACATAGGCATTCATATTATAGAGCCACAAACCACACTAGTAAAATAAAAACATGATAACATGCGATTCGAACTAATGACAGTCTTAATTTGATAGTGCAAACCCAACACATTACTAACTGTGCTAACCAGACTGTGCATACCAGACACACAATTTATCAGAGATTTAAGTGAATAAGCTACAGTGTCCAAGGTACTAAACATAATATATTCTATGGGGTGTCATAAGCAAGTCATTAGACTACTTTCCTACTAAATTTATAAGACATAAGCATTCAATATTTGAGTAAACAAAGAGAAAATAAAGCTATCTATTGGTTTTCACTAAAAAGTCCATTGGAAGACTTGACTATTGTTGTTAAAAGACATAGGCATTCATATTATAGAGCCACAAACCACACTAGTAAAATAAAAACATGATAACATGGGATTTGAACCAATGACAGTCTTAATTTGATAGTGCAAACCCAACACATTACTAACTGTGCTAACCAGACTGTGCATACCAGGCAGACAATTTATCAGAGATTTAAGTGAATAAGCTACAGTGTCCAAGGTACTAAACATAATATATTCTATGGGGTGTCATAAGCAAGTCATTAGAATACTTTCCTACTAAATTTATAAGACATAAGTATTCAATATTTGAGTAAACAAAGAGAAAATAAAGCTATCTATTGGGTTTCACTAAAAAGTCCATTGGAGGACTTGACTGTTGTTGTTAAAAGACATAGGCATTCATATTATAGAGCCACAAACCACACTAGTAAAATAAAAACATGATAACAGGGGATTCGAACAAATGACAGTCTTAATTTGATAGTGCAAACCCAACACCTTATTAACTGTGCTAACCAGACTGTGCATACCAGAAACACAATTTATCAGAGATTTAAGTGAATAAGCTACAGTGTCCAAGGTACTAAACATAATATATTCTATGGGGTGTCATAAGCAAGTCATTAGAATACTTTCCTACTAAATTTATAAGACATAAGTATTCAATATTTGAGTAAACAAAGAGAAAATAAAGCTATCTATTGGGTTTCACTAAAAAGTCCATTGGAAGACTTGACTGTTGTTGTTAAAAGACATAGGCATTCATATTATAGAGCCACAAACCACACTAGTAAAATAAAAACATGATAACAGGGGATTCGAACAAATGACAGTCTTAATTTGATAGTGCAAACCCAACACCTTATTAACTGTGCTAACCAGACTGTGCATACCAGAAACACAATTTATCAGAGATTTAAGTGAATAAGCTACAGTGTCCAAGGTACTAAACATAATATATTCTATGGGGTGTCATAAGCAAGTCATTAGCCTACTTTCCTACTAAATTTATAAGACATAAGCATTCAATATTTGAGTAAACAAAGAGAAAATAAAGCTATCTATTGGGTTTCACTAAAAAGTCCATTGGAAGACTTGACTATTGTTGTTAAAAGACATAGGCATTCATATTATAGAGCCACAAACCACACTAGTAAAATAAAAACATGATAACATGGGATTCCAACTAATGACAGTCTTAATTTGATAGTGCAAACCCAACACCATACTAACTGTGCTAACCAGACTGTGCATACCAGACACACAATTTATCAGAGATTTAAGTGAATAAGCTACAGTGTCCAAGGTACTAAACATAATATATTCTATGGGGTGTCATAAGCAAGTCATTAGAATACTTCCTACTAAATTTATAAGACATAAGCATTCAATATTTGAGTAAACAAAGAGAAAATAAAGCTATCTATTGGGTTTCACTAAAAAGTCCATTGGAAGACTTGACTATTGTTGTTAAAAGACATAGGCATTCATATTATAGAGCCACAAACCACACTAGTAAAATAAAAACATGATATCATGGGATTCGAACTAATGACAGTCTTAATTTGATAGTGCAAAGCCAACACCTTACTAACTGTGTTAACCAGACTGTGAATTACAGACACACAATTTATCAGAGATTTAAGTGAATAAGCTACAGTGTCCAAGGTACTAAACATAATATATTCTATGGGGTGTCATAAGCAAGTCATTAGAATACTTTCCTACTAAATTTATAAGACATAAGCATTCAATATTTGAGTAAACAAAGAGAAAATAAAGCTATCTGTTGGGTTTCACTAAAAAGCCCATTGGAAGACTTGACTATTGTTGTTAAAAGACATAGGCATTCATATTATAGAGCCACAAACCACACTAGTAAAATAAAAACATGATAACATGGGATTCGAACCAATTACAGTATTAATTTGATAGTGCAAACCCAACACCTTACTAACTGTGCTAACCAGACTGTGCATACCAGACACACAATTTATCAGAGATTTAAGTGAATAAGCTACAGTGTCCAAGGTACTAAACATAATATTTTCTATGGGGTGTCATAAGCAAGTCATTAGAATACTTTCCTACTAAATTTATAAGACATAAGCATTCAATATTTGAGTAAACAAAGAGAAAATAAAGCTATCTATTGGGTTTCACTAAAAAGTCCATTGGAAGGCTTGACTATTGTTGTTAAAAGACATAGGCATTCATATTATAGAGCCACAAACCACACTAGTAAAATAAAAACATGATAACATGCGATTCGAACTAATGACAGTCTTAATTTGATAGTGCAAACCCAACACATTACTAACTGTGCTAACCAGACTGTGCATACCAGACACACAATTTATCAGAGATTTAAGTGAATAAGCTACAGTGTCCAAGGTACTAAACATAATATATTCTATGGGGTGTCATAAGCAAGTCATTAGACTACTTTCCTACTAAAGTTATAAGACATAAGCATTCAATATTTGAGTAAACAAAGAGAAAATAAAGCTATCTATTGGTTTTCACTAAAAAGTCCATTGGAAGACTTGACTATTGTTGTTAAAAGACATAGGCATTCATATTATAGAGCCACAAACCACACTAGTAAAATAAAAACATGATAACATGGGATTTGAACCAATGACAGTCTTAATTTGATAGTGCAAACCCAACACCTTACTAACTGTGCTAACCAGACTGTGCATACCAGGCAGACAATTTATCAGAGATTTAAGTGAATAAGCTACAGTGTCCAAGGTACTAAACATAATATATTCTATGGGGTGTCATAAGCAAGTCATTAGAATACTTTCCTACTAAATTTATAAGACATAAGTATTCAATATTTGAGTAAACAAAGAGAAAATAAAGCTATCTATTGGGTTTCACTAAAAAGTCCATTGGAAGACTTGACTGTTGTTGTTAAAAGACATAGGCATTCATATTATAGAGCCACAAACCACACTAGTAAAATAAAAACATGATAACAGGGGATTCGAACAAATGACAGTCTTAATTTGATAGTGCAAACCCAACACCTTATTAACTGTGCTAACCAGACTGTGCATACCAGAAACACAATTTATCAGAGATTTAAGTGAATAAGCTACAGTGTCCAAGGTACTAAACATAATATATTCCATGGGGTGTCATAAGCAAGTCATTAGCCTACTTTCCTACTAAATTTATAAGACATAAGCATTCAATATTTGAGTAAACAAAGAGAAAATAAAGCTATCTATTGGGTTTCACTAAAAAGTCCATTGGAAGACTTGACTATTGTTGTTAAAAGACATAGGCATTCATATTATAGAGCCACAAACCACACTAGTAAAATAAAAACATGATAACATGGGATTCCAACTAATGACAGTCTTAATTTGATAGTGCAAACCCAACACCATACTAACTGTGCTAACCAGACTGTGCATACCAGACACACAATTTATCAGAGATTTAAGTGAATAAGCTACAGTGTCCAAGGTACTAAACATAATATATTCTATGGGGTGTCATAAGCAAGTCATTAGAATACTTCCTACTAAATTTATAAGACATAAGCATTCAATATTTGAGTAAACAAAGAGAAAATAAAGCTATCTATTGGGTTTCACTAAAAAGTCCATTGGAAGACTTGACTATTGTTGTTAAAAGACATAGGCATTCATATTATAGAGCCACAAACCACACTAGTAAAATAAAAACATGATATCATGGGATTCGAACTAATGACAATCTTAATTTGATAGTGCAAAGCCAACACCTTACTAACTGTGTTAACCAGACTGTGAATTACAGACACACAATTTATCAGAGATTTAAGTGAATAAGCTACAGTGTCCAAGGTACTAAACATAATATATTCTATGGGGTGTCATAAGCAAGTCATTAGAATACTTTCCTACTAAATTTATAAGACATAAGCATTCAATATTTGAGTAAACAAAGAGAAAATAAAGCTATCTGTTGGGTTTCACTAAAAAGCCCATTGGAAGACTTGACTATTGTTGTTAAAAGACATAGGCATTCATATTATAGAGCCACAAACCACACTAGTAAAATAAAAACATGATAACATGGGATTCGAACCAATTACAGTATTAATTTGATAGTGCAAACCCAACACCTTACTAACTGTGCTAACCAGACTGCGCATACCAGACACACAATTTATCAGAGATTTAAGTGAATAAGCTACAGTGTCCAAGGTACTAAACATAATATTTTCTATGGGGTGTCATAAGCAAGTCATTAGAATACTTTCCTACTAAATTTATAAGACATAAGCATTCAATATTTGAGTAAACAAAGAGAAAATAAAGCTATCTATTGGGTTTCACTAAAAAGTCCATTGGATGGCTTGACTATTGTTGTTAAAAGACATAGGCATTCATATTATAGAGCCACAAACCACACTAGTAAAATAAAAACATGATAACATGCGATTCGAACTAATGACAGTCTTAATTTGATAGTGCAAACCCAACACATTACTAACTGTGCTAACCAGACTGTGCATACCAGACACACAATTTATCAGAGATTTAAGTGAATAAGCTACAGTGTCCAAGGTACTAAACATAATATATTCTATGGGGTGTCATAAGCAAGTCATTAGACTACTTTCCTACTAAAGTTATAAGACATAAGCATTCAATATTTGAGTAAACAAAGAGAAAATAAAGCTATCTATTGGTTTTCACTAAAAAGTCCATTGGAAGACTTGACTATTGTTGTTAAAAGACATAGGCATTCATATTATAGAGCCACAAACCACACTAGTAAAATAAAAACATGATAACATGGGATTTGAACCAATGACAGTCTTAATTTGATAGTGCAAACCCAACACCTTACTAACTGTGCTAACCAGACTGTGCATACCAGGCAGACAATTTATCAGAGATTTAAGTGAATAAGCTACAGTGTCCAAGGTACTAAACATAATATATTCTATGGGGTGTCATAAGCAAGTCATTAGAATACTTTCCTACTAAATTTATAAGACATAAGTATTCAATATTTGAGTAAACAAAGAGAAAATAAAGCTATCTATTGGGTTTCACTAAAAAGTCCATTGGAAGACTTGACTGTTGTTGTTAAAAGACATAGGCATTCATATTATAGAGCCACAAACCACACTAGTAAAATAAAAACATGATAACAGGGGATTCGAACAAATGACAGTCTTAATTTGATAGTGCAAACCCAACACCTTATTAACTGTGCTAACCAGACTGTGCATACCAGAAACACAATTTATCAGAGATTTAAGTGAATAAGCTACAGTGTCCAAGGTACTAAACATAATATATTCTATGGGGTGTCATAAGCAAGTCATTAGCCTACTTTCCTACTAAATTTATAAGACATAAGCATTCAATATTTGAGTAAACAAAGAGAAAATAAAGCTATCTATTGGGTTTCACTAAAAAGTCCATTGGAAGACTTGACTATTGTTGTTAAAAGACATAGGCATTCATATTATAGAGCCACAAACCACACTAGTAAAATAAAAACATGATAACATGGGATTCGAACCAATTACAGTATTAATTTGATAGTGCAAACCCAACACCTTACTAACTGTGCTAACCAGACTGTGCATACCAGACACACAATTTATCAGAGATTTAAGTGAATAAGCTACAGTGTCCAAGGTACTAAACATAATATTTTCTATGGGGTGTCATAAGCAAGTCATTAGAATACTTTCCTACTAAATTTATAAGACATAAGCATTCAATATTTGAGTAAACAAAGAGAAAATAAAGCTATCTATTGGGTTTCACTAAAAAGTCCATTGGAAGGCTTGACTATTGTTGTTAAAAGACATAGGCATTCATATTATAGAGCCACAAACCACACTAGTAAAATAAAAACATGATAACATGCGATTCGAACTAATGACAGTCTTAATTTGATAGTGCAAACCCAACACCTTACTAACTGTGCTAACCAGACTGTGCATACCAGACACACAATTTATCAGAGATTTAAGTGAATAAGCTACAGTGTCCAAGGTACTAAACATAATATATTCTATGGGGTGTCATAAGCAAGTCATTAGACTACTTTCCTACTAAAGTTATAAGACATAAGCATTCAATATTTGAGTAAACAAAGAGAAAATAAAGCTATCTATTGGTTTTCACTAAAAAGTCCATTGGAAGACTTGACTATTGTTGTTAAAAGACATAGGCATTCATATTATAGAGCCACAAACCACACTAGTAAAATAAAAACATGATAACATGGGATTTGAACCAATGACAGTCTTAATTTGATAGTGCAAACCCAACACCTTACTAACTGTGCTAACCAGACTGTGCATACCAGGCAGACAATTTATCAGAGATTTAAGTGAATAAGCTACAGTGTCCAAGGTACTAAACATAATATATTCTATGGGGTGTCATAAGCAAGTCATTAGAATACTTTCCTACTAAATTTATAAGACATAAGTATTCAATATTTGAGTAAACAAAGAGAAAATAAAGCTATCTATTGGGTTTCACTAAAAAGTCCATTGGAAGACTTGACTGTTGTTGTTAAAAGACATAGGCATTCAAATTATAGAGCCACAAACCACACTAGTAAAATAAAAACATGATAACAGGGGATTCGAACAAATGACAGTCTTAATTTGATAGTGCAAACCCAACACCTTATTAACTGTGCTAACCAGACTGTGCATACCAGAAACACAATTTATCAGAGATTTAAGTGAATAAGCTACAGTGTCCAAGGTACTAAACATAATATATTCTATGGGGTGTCATAAGCAAGTCATTAGAATACTTCCTACTAAATTTATAAGACATAAGCATTCAATATTTGAGTAAACAAAGAGAAAATAAAGCTATCTATTGGGTTTCACTAAAAAGTCCATTGGAAGACTTGACTATTGTTGTTAAAAGACATAGGCATTCATATTATAGAGCCACAAACCACACTAGTAAAATAAAAACATGATATCATGGGATTCGAACTAATGACAGTCTTAATTTGATAGTGCAAAGCCAACACCTTACTAACTGTGTTAACCAGACTGTGAATTACAGACACACAATTTATCAGAGATTTAAGTGAATAAGCTACAGTGTCCAAGGTACTAAACATAATATATTCTATGGGGTGTCATAAGCAAGTCATTAGAATACTTTCCTACTAAATTTATAAGACATAAGCATTCAATATTTGAGTAAACAAAGAGAAAATAAAGCTATCTGTTGGGTTTCACTAAAAAGCCCATTGGAAGACTTGACTATTGTTGTTAAAAGACATAGGCATTCATATTATAGAGCCACAAACCACACTAGTAAAATAAAAACATGATAACATGGGATTCGAACCAATGACAGTCTTAATTTGATAGTGCAAACCCAACACCTTACTAACTGTGCTAACCAGACTGTGCATACCAGACACACAATTTATCAGAGATTTAAGTGAATAAGCTACAGTGTCCAAGGTACTAAACATAATATTTTCTATGGGGTGTCATAAGCAAGTCATTAGAATACTTTCCTACTAAATTTATAAGACATAAGCATTCAATATTTGAGTAAACAAAGAGAAAATAAAGCTATCTATTGGGTTTCACTAAAAAGTCCATTGGAAGACTTGACTATTGTTGTTAAAAGACATAGGCATTCATATTATAGAGCTACAAACCACACTAGTAAAATAAAAACATGATAACATGGGATTTGAACCAATGAGAGTCTTACTTTGATAGTGCAAACCCAACACCTTACTAACTGTGCTAACCAGACTGTGCATAACAGACACACAATTTATCAGAGATTTAAGTGAATAAGCTACAGTGTCCAAGGTACTAAACATAATATTTTCTATGGGGTGTCATAAGCAAGTCATTAGAATACTTTCCTACTAAATTTATAAGACATAAGCATTCAATATTTGAGTAAACAAAGAGAAAATAAAGCTATCTGTTGGTTTTCACTAAAAAGTCCATTGGAAGACTTGACTATTGTTGTTAAAAGACATAGGCATTCATATTATAGAGCCACAAACCACACTAGTAAAATAAAAACATGATAACATGGGATTCGAACCAATTACAGTATTAATTTGATAGTGCAAACCCAACACCTTACTAACTGTGCTAACCAGACTGTGCATACCAGACACACAGTTTATCAGAGATTTAAGTGAATAGGCTACAGTGTCCAAGGTACTAAACATAATATATTCTATGGGGTGTCATAAGTAAGTCATTAGAAAACTTTCCTACTAAATTTATAAGACATAAGTATTCAATATTTGAGTAAACAAAGAGAAAATAAAGCTATCTATTGGGTTTCACTAAAAAGTCCATTGGAAGACTTGACTGTTGTTGTTAAAAGACATAGGCATTCATATTATAGAGCCACAAACCACACTAGTAAAATAAAAACATGATAACAGGGGATTCGAACAAATGACAGTCTTAATTTGATAGTGCAAACCCAACACCTTACTAACTGTGCTAACCAGACTGTGCACACCAAAAACACAATTTATCAGAGATTTAAGTGAATAAGCTACAGTGTCCAAGGTACTAAACATAATATATTCTATGGGGTGTCATAAGTAAGTCATTAGAATACTTTCCTACTAAATTTATAAGACATAAGCATTCAATATTTGAGTAAACAAAGAGAAAATAAAGCTATCTATTGGGTTTCACTAAAAAGTCCATTGGAAGACTTGACTATTGTTGTTAAAAGACATAGGCATTCATATTATAGAGCCACAAACCACACTAGTAAAATAAAAACATGATAACATGGGATTCGAACCAATTACAGTATTAATTTGATAGTGCAAACCCAACACCTTACTAACTGTGCTAACCAGACTGTGCATACCAGACACACAATTTATCAGAGATTTAAGTGAATAAGCTACAGTGTCCAAGGTACTAAACATAATATTTTCTATGGGGTGTCATAAGCAAGTCATTAGAATACTTTCCTACTAAATTTATAAGACATAAGCATTCAATATTTGAGTAAACAAAGAGAAAATAAAGCTATCTATTGGGTTTCACTAAAAAGTCCATTGGAAGGCTTGACTATTGTTGTTAAAAGACATAGGCATTCATATTATAGAGCCACAAACCACACTAGTAAAATAAAAACATGATAACATGCGATTCGAACTAATGACAGTCTTAATTTGATAGTGCAAACCCAACACATTACTAACTGTGCTAACCAGACTGTGCATACCAGACCCACAATTTATCAGAGATTTAAGTGAATAAGCTACAGTGTCCAAGGTACTAAACATAATATATTCTATGGGGTGTCATAAGCAAGTCATTAGACTACTTTCCTACTAAAGTTATAAGACATAAGCATTCAATATTTGAGTAAACAAAGAGAAAATAAAGCTATCTATTGGTTTTCACTAAAAAGTCCATTGGAAGACTTGACTATTGTTGTTAAAAGACATAGGCATTCATATTATAGAGCCACAAACCACACTAGTAAAATAAAAACATGATAACATGGGATTTGAACCAATGACAGTCTTAATTTGATAGTGCAAACCCAACACCTTACTAACTGTGCTAACCAGACTGTGCATACCAGGCAGACAATTTATCAGAGATTTAAGTGAATAAGCTACAGTGTCCAAGGTACTAAACATAATATATTCTATGGGGTGTCATAAGCAAGTCATTAGAATACTTTCCTACTAAATTTATAAGACATAAGTATTCAATATTTGAGTAAACAAAGAGAAAATAAAGCTATCTATTGGGTTTCACTAAAAAGTCCATTGGAAGACTTGACTGTTGTTGTTAAAAGACATAGGCATTCATATTATAGAGCCACAAACCACACTAGTAAAATAAAAACATGATAACAGGGGATTCGAACAAATGACAGTCTTAATTTGATAGTGCAAACCCAACACCTTATTAACTGTGCTAATCAGACTGTGCATACCAGAAACACAATTTATCAGAGATTTAAGTGAATAAGCTACAGTGTCCAAGGTACTAAACATAATATATTCTATGGGGTGTCATAAGCAAGTCATTAGCCTACTTTCCTACTAAATTTATAAGACATAAGCATTCAATATTTGAGTAAACAAAGAGAAAATAAAGCTATCTATTGGGTTTCACTAAAAAGTCCATTGGAAGACTTGACTATTGTTGTTAAAAGACATAGGCATTCATATTATAGAGCCACAAACCACACTAGTAAAATAAAAACATGATAACATGGGATTCCAACTAATGACAGTCTTAATTTGATAGTGCAAACCCAACACCATACTAACTGTGCTAACCAGACTGTGCATACCAGACACACAATTTATCAGAGATTTAAGTGAATAAGCTACAGTGTCCAAGGTACTAAACATAATATATTCTATGGGGTGTCATAAGCAAGTCATTAGAATACTTCCTACTAAATTTATAAGACATAAGCATTCAATATTTGAGTAAACAAAGAGAAAATAAAGCTATCTATTGGGTTTCACTAAAAAGTCCATTGGAAGACTTGACTATTGTTGTTAAAAGACATAGGCATTCATATTATAGAGCCACAAACCACACTAGTAAAATAAAAACATGATATCATGGGATTCGAACTAATGACAGTCTTAATTTGATAGTGCAAAGCCAACACCTTACTAACTGTGTTAACCAGACTGTGAATTACAGACACACAATTTATCAGAGATTTAAGTGAATAAGCTACAGTGTCCAAGGTACTAAACATAATATATTCTATGGGGTGTCATAAGCAAGTCATTAGACTACTTTCCTACTAAAGTTATAAGACATAAGCATTCAATATTTGAGTAAACAAAGAGAAAATAAAGCTATCTATTGGGTTTTACTAAAAAGTCCATTGGAAGACTTGACTATTGTTGTTAAAAGACATAGGCATTCATATTATAGAGCCACAAACCACACTAGTAAAATAAAAACATGATAACACGGGATTCGAACCAATGACAGTCTTAATTTGATAGTGCAAACCCAACATTTTACTAACTGTGCTAACCAGACTGTGCATACCAGACAACCAATTTATCAGAGATTTAAGTGAATAAGCTACAGTGTCCAAGGTACTAAACATAATATATTCTACGTGGTGTCATAAGCAAGTCATTAGAATACTTTCCTACTAAAGTTATAAGACATAAGCATTCAATATTTGAGTAAACAAAGAGAAAATAAAGCTATCTATTGGGTTTCACTAAAAAGTCCATTGGAAGACTTGACTATTGTTGTTAAAAGACATAGGCATTCATATTATAGAGTCACAAACCACACTAGTAAAATAAAAACATGATAACATGGGATTCGAACCAATGACAATCTTAAATTGATAGTGCAAACCCAACACCTTACTAACTGTGCTAACCAGACTGTGCATACCAGACACACAATTTAACAGAGATTTAAGTAAATAAGCTACAGTGTCCAAGGTACTAAACATAATATATTCTATGGGGTGTCAGAAGTAAGTCATTAGAATACTTTCCTACTAAATTTATAAGACATAAGCATTCAATATTTTAGTAAACAAAGAGAAAATAAAGCTATCTATTGGGTTTCACTAAAAAGTCCATTGGAAGACTTGACTATTGTTGTTAAAAGACATAGGCAATCATATTATAGAGCCACAAACCACACTAGTAAAATAAAAACATGATAACATGCGATTCGAACCAATGACAGTCTTAATTTGATAGTGCAAACCCAACACCTTACTAACTGTGCTAACCAGACTGTGCATACCAGACACAATTTATCAGAGATTTAAGTGAATAAGCTACAGTGTCCAAGGTACTAAATATAATATATTCTATGGGGTGTCATAAGCAAGTCATTAGACTACTTTCCTACTAAAGTTATAAGACATAAGCATTCAATATTTGAGTAAACAAAGAGAAAATAAAGCTATCTATTGGGTTTTACTAAAAAGTCCATTGGAAGACTTGACTATTGTTGTTAAAAGACATAGGCATTCATATTATAGAGCCACAAACCACACTAGTAAAATAAAAACATGATAACACGGGATTCGAACCAATGACAGTCTTAATTTGATAGTGCAAACCCAACATCTTACTAACTGTGCTAACCAGACTGTGCATACCAGACAACCAATTTATCAGAGATTTAAGTGAATAAGCTACAGTGTCCAAGGTACTAAACATAATATATTCTACGGGGTGTCATAAGCAAGTCATTAGAATACTTTCCTACTACATTTATAAGACATAAGCATTCAATATTTGAGTAAACAAAGAGAAAATAAAGCTATCTATTGGGTTTCACTAAAAAGTCCATTGGAAGACTTGACTATTGTTGTTAAAAGACATAGGCATTCCTATTATAGAGTCACAAACCACACTAGTAACATGATAACATGGGATTCGAACCAATGACAATCTTAAATTGATAGTGCAAACCCAACACCTTACTAACTGTGCTAACCAGACTGTGCATACCAGACACACAATTTATCAGAGATTTAAGTAAATAAGCTACAGTGTCCAAGGTACTAAACATAATATATTCTATGGGGTGTCATAAGAAAGTCATTAGAATACTTTCCTACTAAATTTATAAGACATAAGCATTCAATATTTGAGTAAACAAAGAGAAAATAATGCTATCTATTGGGTTTCACTAAAAAGTCCATTGAAAGACTTGACTTGTCTGATAAAATCCCGAAAACAAAGGGTCAGACACACAGATTGTTTAAACTTATGGCAGGAAGAGGGTGATATGCAAAGAGAATTAGATTACGCAGCAGGTTCCAAATCTAGCAGGAAAATTATGGCAACCGCACCACCACCACCGTATATTGTGGGGGAGAAAGTGGCTACAGACAATGGCATATTGGTATCCGATAAGAGTATAGTTGATAAATGTACTAACGCTAACCCTTGCCAGTTGTATCCCATTTTAAATTTTCCTCAGGACTGCGAGCAAGAAGATGAGCCTAGCACGATATCGGCACTCTCTCTAGCAGCCACCATACAGAATACTCAGGTGGGCACGGCCCAACCAGCAAGAGCAGTAGTAAGGCCCCCTAGCGGAGGGATAAGTGAGGTCGTGTCCACAGGTAAGTATGGTACCATACATTATGCAGAGACAATAGCACCTCAGATTGTGGAGTCAACTCAGAATGACGTAATTAAATTAAATCCTGTCAGGGTGATCGCAGTCCCCAATGGGAGGACTGACACTCAGGGAGTCACTCCCATCAGGAACATTGCTATGCATTGTCCCTGGTCCCGGACAGAATTGAGGTCAATTATGTCAGAATTTCCAGATCCCAGGAAGGATCTAGTCGCATGCCAGAGGTTCATTAAAGAGTTAGGTAATGCCACCAAACTCACAAACAAAGATTGGCGAACAGTGCTACGAGTATGTTTGCCTTCCAATATTGACCCCGCGAAATTCATTACTGATAGTAGATTAGACACAGAAGTACCTCTCACTGATGAGTACACTCAGGAGAATGTACGACAAATCAATCTGCAATTAGGAGTATATTTCCCTACTGTTGTCAAATGGAATAAAATCTTTTCCATAAGACAAAAAGAAGGTGAAATGGCATCTGAATAAAACCATCGAGCACTGCAGGAAATGGCTAGATACACTGGGATCGAGGACATTAAGGACAATGTACATCACATGGAGGTAGCGGTGTCAGTATTAATGGACGGGTTAAAAGAGGCATTAAGAACAAGGGTACAAACCTCTCTACCTAACTGGAGAGGTATCTCGGTGGCTGCATTAAGAGAGTCCGCTATCGAGCATGACCGGAACATCATTAAGCACAGGGAGTCTCAGGGGGACAAGCTGATGACAGTAAGTATAAATGCTCTTACAACAAAACCGCATCAGCCAAAACCCCAGACCCCTGATGGTAAGTCACGTGTAGTAGTATGCTATAACTGTCATAAGGAAGGACATTTTGCACGGAATTGTAGGTATAAAAACACACATAAGGTATACCGACCCCCTAGACCAGGATGTGAACCACACTATAATACACATAATTGGGATCAGGGACCGCATAGGAGAAGCTATGAGCCACATGCAGGGGAAACAAGGAGGTACCCACCTAGGAGGGACTGGCAGACCTCTGAAAATTCTCAGTTACCCCCCTCACATATTGTAGCTGCCAGTGCGCTGCGGGAGGGTCACAATATTCAATAGGGGTTGGACCACACCTGTAGTCTGCAGCCAGTGAAGTTGATTGCTAGCCTTGGTAGTGAACCTGAGGTCACAGTTGATGTAGCTGGTAGATCATTACCTTTTCTTGTAGATACAGGGGCGGCCAGGTCAGTGTTAAATTCGACGGTAAGTGTAAAAACCACGGGTAAAACGATTTCGGCAATGGGAGTAACAGGAACAGTGCAACAATACTCTTTGAGTAGACCAGCAGAGATTACGATAGGGCCCTTGCAGACCAAGCATTCCTTTTTGCTAGCTGCATCGGCTCCGACTAATCTACTTGGGAGAGATTTATTGTGTAAAATGAGGTGTGCCATATATTGTACTCCTGAGGGTGTCTTCTTGGATATACCCGAGGATCACGTCCAGGAAGTGCAGGATATGTTAGACACCCCACAAAGGCTAATGTCACACTCTGCTGTTATAGATAGGTGTCCATCAAAGGTAGAGGAAATGATCTCACGAATACCGGGTTCCCTTTGGACCAAAGATGGACAAGACACTGGATTGATGGCGAATGTAGCTCCAGTAGTAGTGCAAATAAAAGATGGTAGGATAGCTCCAAAAATCCCTCAGTATCCTCTGAAGCCAGAGGTGGAATTAGGAGTGTACCCAGTCATAGAGCGCTTGCTACAACAGGGCATCCTAGTCCGGACGTCCAGCACTGCCAATAGTCCCATCTTCCCTGTGAAAAAGAGTGGGGGGAGGGGTTACAGGCTAGTGCAGGATCTAAGGGGGATAAAGGATAAGTTGCAGCTGTTCCAGACCAGGGTAAAATATTTGGGATATTCCATGACGCAAGGACTTAGACACCTCACCGCTGATAAAATACAGGCGATTCGCAACATGACTCTGCCACAAACCCAGCAACAGATCAGCACCTTTCTTGGAATGTGTGGGTACTGCCAAAACTGGATCCCAGGGTTCTCCATACTGGCTTTACCTTTGCAAGAGATGGTCTCTTTGAACAAACCAGATCGGATCTCGCACACAGATGAGTCCGAACTGGCATTTGAGAGACTCAAACAGTGCCTATCACAGGTACCTGCATTAGGCATGCCAGATTATGGGAAACCCTTTGAATTGTACGGTACAGAAAGTGCTGGTGATGCCAGCAGGCCAGTAGCTTATTACAGTGCACAGTTGGACACCGTAGCGTGGTCTCTCCCCACATGCTTGCGAAATGTTGCAGCGATAGCTTTGCTAGTAAGTAAAAGCGAAGACGTAGTGTTAGGACACAACCTGACAATCCATACACCTCATGCAGTGTCAGCCTTACTGAACTCCGCCCAAACCAGACATGTCTCATCGACACGGTTTACAAAGTGGGAATTAGCACTAATGGCCCCTGTAAACATCACCATAAAGAGATGCAGCGCACTAAATCCTGCAACTTATCTGCCAAGTGTGCCTGGACAGGCACAAAGGGTGGAGGATGAGAATGATGGTGAAGGAGGATTTAGTGCAGACACTGATACGCATGATTGTATGGAATACCTGAACCAGACTTTCACTGCAAGACCTGATATTAGTGACAACCCACTGGAAGGCGTAGATTTTACTTTTTACACTGACGGTAGTTGCCACAGACAGACGGACTCGGGAGACTTGTGCACTGGGTACGCAGTTGTAGACGACAGAAGTATCATAGAAGCTGAGCCCCTGGGCCCACCGCACTCAGCACAAGTTGCTGAGCTGGTCGCCCTAACCAGAGCGTGTGAATTGGCCAAGGGTAAGTCAGCCAATATATACACAGATTCTAGGTATGCCTTTGGAGTAGTGCATGATTTCGGGGCCCTATGGCGCCTCAGAAATTTTATGACGGCAGCTGGCACACCTGTAGCGCATGCGTCCCACATAAAAAGGCTTCTAGCAGCAATAGAAGAACGAGACAGAGTGGCTGTTATCAAGTGCAAAGCACACACTTACAACCAAGACCCAATCTCACTTGGTAACAGCCGGGCAGACGAAGCTGCTAAATCAGCAGCCAGCACCCCCATACAAACGAACATCACATCACTGATGACATTCAACACAATCAACACACAAAAATTAAATTGAAATGCAAAATTTGTGTTGTCCACAGGAAAAGGCAGTCTGGAGGTCAAAGGGGTATGGCCAGGAGTCCTCAGGACTCTGGACAGGTGGACAGGGTAATCCAGTGGCCCCCAGAGCATATCTTCCAATCTTAGCTGAGGCGGCACATGGTCTGACTCATCTGGGTAAAGAGGGTATGTGTAAGCTGGTGAGAGCCTACTGGTGTGCGCCAGGATTCTCTTCTCATGCGGGAAAGAGAGCAATGACATGTCTTACTTGCTTGAGGAAGAATATTGGAAAGTCAATACCAACAGAACCATCCCATATCCCTCCGACAGACGGCCCTTTTCAGGTAAAACAAATTGATTTTATACAGTTACCACCCTGTAGGAATTTAAAATACGTGTTAGTCTGTATTGATGTGTTTTCCAATTGGGTAGAAGCGTTCCCTGCTGCCACAAATACTGCTACGTTCACTGCAAAGAAAATTGTGCAGGAATTTGTGTGCAGATATGGTATCCCTAGAATAATTGAAAGCGACAGGGGTACCCATTTTACAGGTGAAGTCTTTCAGGTTATGTGCAAACTGATGGAAATTAATTGCAAGCTGCATACTCCGTACCGACCACAGGCAAGTGCAAAGGTGGAGAGAGTGAACAGCACTATTAAGAACAAGCTGAGCAAAGTGATGGCTGAGACTGGATTGTTGTGGCCAGAAGCTTTGCCACTAGTATTGTACAGCATCAGAACCACTCCCAGGTCCCCCCTTAACCTATCACCCTTTGAGATTCTTTTTGGCCGACAACCCCATGTAATGATAGACCCCCAGGATGATTTGAAATGCAATAGCGAGGTGACTGTAAAACATTTGGTTAAGATGAACCAGCAGCTGAGGAATCAAAATAGAAATCTAAAGCTGGTGATTACTGACCTACCGAACAGTAATTGTCATGACATTGAACCTGGGGATTATGTAATGTTTCGAAATTTTCTACGCTCAGGTTGCCTCATTGACAGGTGGGAAGGACCGTACCAAGTCATGCTAACCAGCACGACAGCATTAAAGGTTGCCGAAAGAGAGACTTGGGTCCACTCGTCCCACTGTAAGAAGGTCGCTGACCCAGAGAGAACCCGTGACAAAGAGCAGAGTGTAGAGAGCATCGTATCACTGGAGTGTCTGTTCCGGGAAGGTTGAGAGGCAGGACTGTTGAGACGACACCTGAGCGCGGAGAACAACAAGACCAGAGGCGGTTGTCGCACCAGTTTTTTTTTCTGCATCCCCCACTACCCTTCTTCTCTCCTTCTCTTCCCCCACCCCCTTCTTGTTTCCCTTCCCTTCCCTTAACAAGATGGACTTACCCCAAGAGACTGCGTTCCGGGTTTTCCTGTTAATCCTGTTGTTGACCAGGACAGTCTGTTTCGGTGAGGGTCCCAGAGAGGTCGAGAAAGGATCTGGAATGGGTTCTGATGGTGGGGATGGATTTGTAGAATGTCAAGAGCAACACATCACTCGAGCAAAGGCGAGTATCAGAAAGCGATCTGGTAGTCAGGGAGCTCGGAGGCACTATGAAGGGTTATTGGCTGAGGAAAATTGCATTTGTAGGAATTGTGAGAACATAGTCGAGGATGGGTGCATCCAGAGATGTCAGTCCAGCCTTATTATCGACATGGACCGTCATCCGTTGAGTGATTACCACTCACTAGTGGGCAAGGTCTTAAACCAGACAGATTGCTGGGTGTGCTCACAAGTACCTCAAGGTCAGAGCAAGTCAGGATTAGTACCGTACCCTTTAGCAATAGATGAGGTACTCGAATTACGGGGTGGGAGACCGGTGGACAAGAAATTCAATATTTCTAGGCCCCCTAGTTTGAAGCTCCACCAGTATCATGTAGATAGATCCTTATTATGTTTCAATATTTCCAATTACCGAAAACCGGGAAATTGGGAAGTGACGTGGAATAACCAGACAATGGCCTTTTCGCACAGAGCTGATAGGATACCCATAGACTCTGAACTTGTACGCCAAATAGCCAACAGTGGAAGGTATTTTCGGTATAGGTATACTCGAGGAAGCAAGACCATGTGGGTTGGAGAAGTATCACCAGGGTACTGTGCTCATATCATCCAGCCTGATACTTGTACTGAGCAGATGGGAGAACTAGGGATTGGGTTTTTCACTTGGAAAGTTTGTAATATGGTAATGTCATATTCTGTCCCCTATGTTCTCCCCGATGATGCCTATTTCATATGTGGGAGGAAGGCGTATAAGTGGCTTGCCCCGAGCTCAGAAGGATTGTGTTATGTTGGAAGAGTGTTGCCAGAGGTCATGACCATAACCCATGATAAGATGAAAGAGGTTCACCGCAGTGCTCAGGCTCCTTATACTCATACTCACTATGAACACATCGTCAAGAGACACCTCATAGAGAGGACAGAGCACGTAGCCTCTGATTTGATCCACGAATCCACCGGGATTCAATTCCTTCTTGCATTAGACATCACCCGTACTGCCAGAGGAATGATAAATTATAGGTATATCCATGCGCTAGCGAACCTGATAGATAATATCACTGAGATGTATGACGACACCTTCAGGTATACGGGAAGGGAGTTACAAGCTTACAATACAGAACTGATCCAGCACAGGATGGTCCTCAATTATATCACAGCCGTGACGGGTGGGTACTGTGTCACTTTGGCAACTCAGTATGGGGTGAAGTGCTGCACGTATATTACAAACAGCACTGACGACCCCACAGAGATTATCGATCAAAAGATAGATGATATATTGCAGTTGAAGTGGGAGTTCCGGAGGAGACACAACCTTACCCTGACCGCTGTGGGTAATGAGCTGACCGGCTGGGTCTCATGGTTGAACCCACGAAATTGGTTCTCAGGATTAGGAGAGTGGGCTCCAAATGTTATTATGAGTGTAGGGAAGTTTCTCCTTTGTATCCTGGGAGTCGTCATAATTATTGTGTCACGATCCGGGTATCTGGACGCCATTTCTTACCCATCAGATGCCTCCTAAGGCTGGCTCAGCGCTCCAGGACCGGATCCCATCTGTTATCCTAATGTTCACATTCCTGCATCCTCTCCTGTCTCTCTGAGACGCTGTCACAGTAACGCCTTATTACATCTGGCATGGCGTCTCCCGCGGCCTCCGCCGCCGTCCCTGAGCTTCTGCATGCAGAGTGTCAGAGTGGCGATTACGTCAGCCGCGGCCTCCGCTGTGTCCGCGTGGTTGGATGTGCACTTGTCAGCCTGGCGTCTCCTGTCTCCAGTGGCCGGCGCCATTACTGTTTTCATTACCACATGGATTACAAACCAAACTTCCCTCCAAGTGTCTGCATGGGCGCAGCCATCTTGGATTCTGTCAGCTGATCATTTCCTCCAATCTGTTGTCAGTATTGATAATCTGCATAATTGCCTAGCCAATCCCTTCCTTGCTGCAGGTATAAATACACTGTGCCTGAGCAAGGAAGGCGTCAGTGCTTTGGTTGTCAAACCTAGTTCCTGTTTGTCTCTCTCCTGTGATTGTCTTCCAGGTTCCAGCTCCTGTCTCAAGACTTCCACCATAGAGACCCACACCAGCATTCCACCTGCGGTGTAGCCTGACTCTCCAATCCATTGTGGATTCATCTGTTTCCAGCTACAACATTACCTGCTTCCAGCTCAGCTTCCAGCAGAGTACAGCTTCCCTTAAAGGGCCGGTGTCCTTTCTACACTTTACCACTCTCCACCGGTATTATTATTTCTCCGCTCTCAAGTTCTACATTTCAGTTCATATTTCATCGCTCCCAAGTTCATTTATTATTTAACTGGTTCCAGCCAGTATCCACTCCGTGCTAACAACAGTCTGGTTCCAGCCAGTATCCACAGCAGCTGTTTTATCTTCAGCAACCCAGCTTTTCCTGGAACACCAGCTGGCACAATCCTGGGTTATCTCCATTGCTACAGTCGGGTCTGGTAAGGACTTTCCATCTAGAAGATCATAAGAACTATCTCACACTACCAGTGCCCTGTGGCTCCTGCCATCCTGTAGTACCCAGGAACTGTATTTATTCTTTGCTGACTTTTACGTTTTCTTTTACTGCTGCTGTGTTGCGGAGTTGTCATAATAAACATCATTGACTTTTATCCAAGTTGTCGTGGTCACGCCTTCGGGCAGTTATTATTCATGTTACTTACATGTCCAGGGGTCTGATACAACCTCCCAGGTTCCGGTACATCTCAGCCCCTACAACTGAGGCTGCCTCCCGTCAGCTCAGGCCCTCAGTTGTGACAGTAAGCACTGACCTAATGAATCCAGCCGGAGACCAGGATCAAGCGGCCAGGCCGATGCAAGAACTGGCAGCCCGACTAGAACATCAGGAGGCTGCACAGGGCCACATCATCCGCTGTCTCCAGGATTTCTCTACTCGGCTGGATGGGATTCAGACAACTCTCCGTGGATCAGGCGCGTCTGGTGCGTCAACCACAGTGACTCCAGCTATAACCCCACCCACCTTACCCATTTCTGCTCCACGTCTTCATCTTCCAACGCCAGCAAAATTTGACGGATCTCCAAGATTCTGCAGGGGATTTCTCAACCAGTGTGAGATTCAGTTTGAGCTACAACCTGGCAATTTTCCCAGTGACCGTACAAAAATTGCCTACATTATTTCTCTTCTCAGTGGCTCAGCCCTTGATTGGGCATCACCGTTATGGGAGAGGTCCGACACCCTGCTATCTTCCTACACTGCCTTCGTGTCAACATTCAGGCGCATCTTCGACGAGCCAGGCCGGGTAACCTCAGCTTCATCCGAGATTCTCCGTTTACGCCAGGGGTCACGTACTGTAGGACAATATCTGATACAGTTCCAGATCCTGGCATCCGAACTGGCATGGAACGACGAGGCCCTGTATGCTGCATTCTGGCATGGCTTATCTGAGCGTATTAAAGATGAGTTAGCTACCAGAGACTTACCTTCTAAGTTAGATGAGCTAATCTCACTCTGCACGAAAGTTGATTTACGTTTCAGAGAGAGAGCAACTGAGCGTGGAAGATCATCTGCTCCAAAATCTTCTGCTCCTCCTCCTCGTCAACTGTCACCATCTAAAGATGAGCCCATGCAACTTGGCTGTTCCCGTTTAACTCCTGCTGAGCGCCGAAGACGTCTCTCCGAGTTTCTCTGTCTCTATTGTGCAGCTCCGTCTCACACCATTAATGCCTGTCCCAAACGTCCGGGAAACTCCAAATCCTAGCTCGCCAAGGAGAGGGCCGGCTAGGAGTAATGATCTCCTCTCCATCTCCTCAAGATTGTAATCTCCCAGTCTCGCTTCAAGTTGCTCAACGTTATCGGAACGTCATTGCCCTCCTTGATTCCGGAGCAGCTGGGAACTTTATTACCGAAGCCTATGTTAAACGGTGGTCCCTACCCACCGAGAGACTTCCTTCGTCCATTTCTTTAACTGCCGTGGATGGCAGCAAAATTTTTGATGCAGTTATTTCTTTAAGGACTCTACCAGTTCGTCTGAGAGTGGGAGTTCTTCATTCCGAACTTATTTCTTTTTTAGTGATTCCAAGAGCCACACATCCTGTGGTCCTGGGCCTTCCATGGCTCCGTCTTCACAATCCTACAATTGATTGGACGACTACGCAAATCCTGGCATGGGGTTCCTCCTGTGCTGAGACATGTTTGTTTAAAGTATTGCCTGTCTGTTCTTCCTCCCCCAGGTCGTCTGATGTTCCACCTCCTCCATATCAAGATTTCACGGATGTGTTCAGTAAAGCTTCTGCTGATATCCTTCCTCCTCATAGAGAATGGGACTGTCCGATTGATCTCGTTCCAGGGAAGGTTCCACCTCGAGGCCGAACTTATCCGTTGTCTCTGCCTGAGACGCATTCTATGGAGGAATATATTAAAGAGAACCTAGCAAAGGGGTTCATTCGACCTTCTTCTTCTCCAGCCGGCGCAGGCTTCTTTTTTGTAAAAAAGAAAGATGGTGGTCTGCGGCCGTGCATCGACTACAGAGGTTTGAACGACATTACCATCAAGAACCGTTATCCTTTACCCCTGATTACTGAGCTCTTTGACAGAGTTAGCGGAGCTACCATCTTTACAAAGCTGGACTTGCGAGGTGCATACAATCTCATCCGGATCCGTGAGGGTGACGAGTGGAAGACCGCCTTTAACACCCGTGACGGACATTATGAGTACCTCGTCATGCCCTTCGGATTGAGCAATGCTCCAGCTGTCTTCCAGCATTTTGTCAATGAGATCTTCAGAGACATTCTATACCGTCATGTCGTGGTCTATCTAGACGATATCCTCATTTTTGCCAACGATTTAGAGGAACATTGTTTTTGGGTTAAAGAGGTTCTGTCCCGTCTCCGTGTCAATCATCTCTATTGCAAATTAGAAAAATGCGTCTTTGAAGTCAAGTCCATTCCGTTTCTAGGGTACATTGTGTCCGGTTCCGGACTAGAGATGGATCCTGAGAAACTACAAGCAATCCAAAATTGGCCGGTACCCTTAACCCTCAAAGGGGTCCAGAGGTTCTTAGGGTTCGCCAACTATTACCGAAAGTTTATACGAGACTTTTCCACCATTGTGGCGCCTATTACTGCTTTCACTAAGAAGGGTGCTAACCCGTCCAAGTGGTCTGAAGAAGCCATGCAAGCATTTCATCTTTTAAAACAAAGGTTCATCTCTGCGCCTGTTCTGAAACAGCCTGACATCGACTCTCCTTTCATCTTAGAGGTGGATGCCTCCTCCGTTGGAGTAGGAGCGGTGTTATCTCAGAGGGCTAAAGATGGCCATTTACACCCTTGCAGTTTCTTCTCCCGGAAGTTCTCCCCAGCTGAGCGCAACTATGCCATTGGCGACCAGGAGTTGCTAGCCATCAAGCTCGCTCTAGAAGAGTGGAGGTATCTGTTGGAGGGAGCTTCTCATTCAATCACCATACTTACAGACCACAAGAACCTTTTATACCTGAAGGGCGCACAATGTCTCAACCCTCGTCAGGCCAGATGGGCACTTTTCTTTTCCAGGTTCGACTTTAAACTCCAGTTCTGTCCGGGCTCTCAGAATCGCAAGGTCGATGCCCTTTCCCGCTCATGGGAGCAAGAAAATGAGTCAGAGTCTTCAGACAAGCATCCTATTATAAATCCGTTGGCATTCTCCACGGTAGGGATGGACTCTACGCCCCCATCAGGGAAAAGTTTTGTGAAGCCGATGCTAAGGAAGAAGCTCATGCATTGGGCCCATGCTTCCCGTTTTGCCGGACATACAGGTATCCAAAAAACCCTGGAGTTTATCTCTAGGTCCTATTGGTGGCCAACTCTGAAAAAGGACGTCTTGGAGTTTATTGCATCTTGCCCAAAGTGTGCCCAACATAAAGTATCCTGCCAGTCGCCTGCAGGGCAACTGGTTCCACTATCCGTTCCCCGTCGACCATGGACCCACTTGTCGATGGATTTCATTACAGACTTACCCATGTGCAACAAGTTCAATACCATCTGGGTGGTAGTTGACCGGTTCACCAAGATGGCACACTTCATTCCTCTCACCGGTCTTCCGTCAGCTTCCAAGTTGGCTCAAGTATTCATACAAGAGATCTTCCGACTCCACGGTCTTCCTGAAGAAATTATCTCAGATCGAGGAGTTCAATTCACAGCCAAATTCTGGCGAAGTTTATGTCAAGTCCTCCAAGTCAAGCTAAAGTTTTCCACGGCTTACCATCCTCAGACCAATGGTCAAACCGAGAGGGTGAATCAGGACTTGGAGGCCTTCCTCCGCATCTATGTGTCCTCCTCTCATGATGACTGGGTTCAATTACTTCCCTGGGCCGAGTTCTGTCATAACAACCAGTATCATTCTTCATCTGCTTCAACACCATTCTTCACTAACTTTGGATTCCATCCTAAAGTCCCTGAGTTCCAACCGCTTCCAGCAACTTCTGTTCCCGCAGTGGATATCACCTTGCATCAGTTTGCCAATATCTGGAAGAGCGTACGATCAGCTCTGCTCAAGGCATCGTTCAGGTACAAGAAGTTTGCGGATAAGAAGCGTCGAGCAGTTCCTGCTCTCAAGGTGGGTGATCGGGTATGGTTATCCACGAAGAATTTGAGGTTAAGAGTTCCCAGTATGAAGTTTGCACCTCGCTATATCGGTCCTTTCAAGATTGAACAGGTCATCAATCCTGTTGCTTACAGACTCCAGTTGCCTCCCTTCTTAAAAATACCCAGGACATTCCATGTTTCCCTGTTGAAACCGCTGATCTTGAATCGGTTTCATTCCTCACTTCCTCCAACTCCGAAAGTCCAAACTCAACGAGGCGTTGAGTATGAAGTGGCCAAGATCCTGGACTCACGTCACCGTTACGGTCAACTACAATATCTTATTGACTGGAAGGGTTATGGTCCTGAGGAACGTTCATGGACCAATGCTTCTGATGTCCATGCTCCTGCCTTGGTCCGGAGATTCCATTCCAAGTTTCCTCAAAAGCCAAAGAAGTGTCCTGGGGCCACTCCTAAAGGGGGGGGTGCTGTCACGATCCGGGTATCTGGACGCCATTTCTTACCCATCAGATGCCTCCTAAGGCTGGCTCAGCGCTCCAGGACCGGATCCCATCTGTTATCCTAATGTTCACATTCCTGCATCCTCTCCTGTCTCTCTGAGACGCTGTCACAGTAACGCCTTATTACATCTGGCATGGCGTCTCCCGCGGCCTCCGCCGCCGTCCCTGAGCTTCTGCATGCAGAGTGTCAGAGTGGCGATTACGTCAGCCGCGGCCTCCGCTGTGTCCGCGTGGTTGGATGTGCACTTGTCAGCCTGGCGTCTCCTGTCTCCAGTGGCCGGCGCCGCCATTACTGTTTTCATTACCACATGGATTACAAACCAAACTTCCCTCCAAGTGTCTGCATGGGCGCAGCCATCTTGGATTCTGTCAGCTGATCATTTCCTCCAATCTGTTGTCAGTATTGATAATCTGCATAATTGCCTAGCCAATCCCTTCCTTGCTGCAGGTATAAATACACTGTGCCTGAGCAAGGAAGGCGTCAGTGCTTTGGTAGTCAAACCTAGTTCCTGTTTGTCTCTCTCCTGTGATTGTCTTCCAGGTTCCAGCTCCTGTCTCAAGACTTCCACCATAGAGACCCGCACCAGCATTCCACCTGCGGTGTAGCCTGACTCTCCAATCCATTGTGGATTCATCTGTTTCCAGCTACAACATTACCTGCTTCCAGCTCAGCTTCCAGCAGAGTACAGCTTCCCTTAAAGGGCCGGTGTCCTTTCTACACTTTACCACTCTCCACCGGTATTATTATTTCTCCGCTCTCAAGTTCTACATTTCAGTTCATATTTCATCGCTCCCAAGTTCATTTATTATTTAACTGGTTCCAGCCAGTATCCACTCCGTGCTAACAACAGTCTGGTTCCAGCCAGTATCCACAGCAGCTGTTTTATCTTCAGCAACCCAGCTTTTCCTGGAACACCAGCTGGCACAATCCTGGGTTATCTCCATTGCTACAGTCGGGTCTGGTAAGGACTTTCCATCTAGAAGATCATAAGAACTATCTCACACTACCAGTGCCCTGTGGCTCCTGCCATCCTGTAGTACCCAGGAACTGTATTTATTCTTTGCTGACTTTTACGTTTTCTTTTACTGCTGCTGTGTTGCGGAGTTGTCATAATAAACATCATTGACTTTTATCCAAGTTGTCGTGGTCACGCCTTCGGGCAGTTATTATTCATGTTACTTACATGTCCAGGGGTCTGATACAACCTCCCAGGTTCCGGTACATCTCAGCCCCTACAACTGAGGCTGCCTCCCGTCAGCTCAGGCCCTCAGTTGTGACATATTGGCTTGATATTTAGGTGTGTTCGAATTCTAACGCGGCGCAAGCACGGCACAAAATTGATGAGTCTAAGGAGCGGGGGCGCTGTTACAGCAGCAGATTTAATTTATGACGTATCCATAGAGACAGTGTTATGATAAGGATTGCAAATGAATTCCATGGCCTGTTTCTGTCACCCGTTTTTCCTTTGTCTCCCCCTCTGCCCAGATACACCCATCCGGAAAAGACATCGACCATACCCAAGAATGTTTATGTAAATGTTTATGTGAATGTATTTTAGATTTTTGTCTTATCTTCATCTCTACAACCTCCAGTTAATGACACACATAGTCGACAGGTGATATCCACATGTACTAGCACTCACATATGTTCCCCCTCCATGTATCATCAACTAAATGTGCACCCCATTTGTTGGAACAAAAAGCCGAAAAGAGCTCGGTAGTGTTTGTTGGCCCACTTACAGACCCTTAATACGGGATAAGAAGGATTTAATGTATACTTCGCAATACCTCGAAGCTTATCTAGAACATATACGGCACGATGATACATGCCCCTCAGACATGGATTCATACATACATGCTTTTTACTATCCCACTAGGTCATACATTTCCCGCCTACAACTCTCCTCCGACCATCCAATCGTCTGTAGATATTGTATTGATATTTTTCTGTTTAGTGATTAGATAGTGGCAGTTATTGTTGACTGCCAAAGAGTGGACTGTCAAAGTCGAAAAATATTGCAAAGCACACATCACGTACAAACTGCACACACATGCCCACTGCACGTGCACTTGTTCCGCCGTGCGTGCACATATCCGCAATTTGCGTATGGTCGCTCCCGCGGTCCTGCGCGTGGTATGGGTATTTACGGCGGAGTTTGTGAACGCATGGAGAGCTATCAAAACATTACATATTTAATCCAAATAGTGCACATTGTACACATAGTCCCCCTGCACCACATCAGAAAGTATCAACAGTTTAAATGACTCCAGAACAAAGGGATTCACCTTTACAGGATAAGAGGGGACAGACTAAGGTTATAAGGTGGTGTTTGGTATCCAGCTGTAGGGTATTTTTAGGGTAACATTCCGGTGTTGGTTTGCGGAAGATCGCATGTTCCAGCGGATAGTTAGGTGCAGAAGCAGAATATAGATATAAACTGTATTTACTGTATATTATGTATGCGGCGGGAATCCAGAGGAGACCACCCACAAGAGCAGTTGGGAAAGACATCGCCTACCTTTTCAAATCAACCTATAACCTCTCCTATGGACAACGGGATTACAGTATCCATTGTATTGCTTTTGGAAGACTTGTATAAATAAAGCCTGCTGCAGCCCGGCCTGACACAAGACTCTCAACGTTATCAACCTGATAGCGGAGGACCGGACCGGGAGGCGCATGCGAATATTCTCACGTATGTACATTGACTGTAGCCATTTACTCTGTTGTATTGTAGTGCATAATTTGTATTGTTAACCCCCTTTCAGAAATATTACTCTGTGGTGTCGGAGCCCAGTGATTAACTACAAATCGGTGTTGTGTCTTCCTTTTCCTGCTAAGGTTTAAGAGTGTATTAGTAACGCATCGCATTGCCGTATAAGGTTTAAAGTGAATCTCTGGGTGCGTGCGCGCTGTGTGTACTTTGTACCCCCAGCGCGGCGTTTGTACGCTAAGTCCGTACAGTAATACAGGACTCCGTATGCAATCAGTGTATAAAGTACAGAGCGTGTGTATTAAGTATAGCGGACGCAGTGGCTAAAGGTTTAAAGTATATTTAAGGTGTGTTTAAGGTATAGCTTTATGTTTTAAGATAAAATCGACATTATCAAGGGGCATAGAGGGAGGAGCCAGCCCACACCGTTACACTCTTAAAGTGCCAATGGCTCCTGGTGGACCCGTCTATTCCCCATGGTACTAATATGGAGCCCAGCATCCTCTAGGTGTTAGGATCTCCTGCTCTGTGCTGCCACATCACCATGGCAACCGGGAGGCAAGTGTTAGCGAAGTAACCTGAGCGCAGCTGATACTCCGGTCCGGGATTTTACTGTGTAGTGGTTACAGGCTCTGTGCACGGCAGGGAATCCGGCGCTGGTTTTGTGCTCACAGTCTGTGAGGTCTGAGTGGGGCGTGGACAGCACCTGCTATATAAACCATCCTCTCAGGCTAGGCAAATGCTGCTGAATCTTTGTTTGTTAGTCAGTTCCAGAGAGTTAGCTAGTACTGTGTGACATTGTATTTACTTGTTGCTTACTGCGAATAGGCCTTGAGATTCGGTACTTCATTCTGCCAATCCGGACCTAGCAGTAAGACTGGAGTCAGTTGTTTGACCTGCTGGGGTTCTTTTGCTATTCTGTGAACCCAGCAGGTTTGCGGCTGTACTCTCAGACCTGCTTGCTTAATCCTCCCTCACTGTGCAGGGCGTCCAGGTGTCAGTTTAGTGGCAGTAAGCTGAACCTGTGCCCTGCAAGTGGGGGTTAGGATTGTGGATACTCTCCTTGTGTCTATATTTCTATCTCTGACCAAGGAGTTTATTCCCACACCCGTTGGTAACCCTTTGGGGTTTTTTCTGTTGCTCTTAGCAACATCATTTCAGGTGGTCCACATGTTAAATCACTACTCCTCGCTTCATTGTCCGCTCTATTCCATCTGAGCATTCCTGACACTAGGGAGACACCCAATTCCTGAGCCTTTGGGCTTCTCCGTTCACTTTGTGTTTATTAGTTATTCCATCACCTCCTGTGTATGTTATACTGTCTGTGAGTTCGTTTGCTTCGCTTCCCTCTCTGTTCATACACCGGTATACTCCTGTTAGCACTGGTGTGCGTAACACTAGGACGTAAGAGAAATCTTATTGGGCATCTGATAGCTGCAGTGCAGAGCTCACTAACACACCAGGAGGGACCAAATAGAGTATAGTGTGAATTTCAGATTATTTTAAATAAACATTTCAAATGCCAGCGTTAATATATGTACTGCGGAAGCAAGACGCATCTTATTACCATATTTGATACAAGTGCGTTGAATGTTGCAACACTATGTCCCTTAAGAGACAGCAAGCAGTTGCACACATTGTAAGCTGAGGTCTAACGCTCAGACATATATATATTTGATATGAAAAGGTTATGCATTCAAAATTACATATGTACAGTACAGTATATCATTCAGTTATAATATATATAAATATGGTTACAGAGTTACAGTACCGTTACAAAAGAAGCAATTGCAGTTACATAAGAATCAGTTACAGCCAAAATACATACGCTTAGTTTCACTGGTCCCAGGCAGCCAGTCATCAGGTTGGAGACTTCTGATAAGGGTGTGTGTGTGTGTGTGTGTGTGTGTGTGTGTGTGTGTGTGTGTGTGTGTGTGTGTGTGAGAGAGTGAATGAGAATGTCTCAGAGAGCTGCCTGCTTCTAGGTCCCTATGTTTATACAGTAAAATAATAGGTGTATACAACAGTGGGTTTCATCTTCTTCCATTGGCCCAGAGGCTAGACATCTCAAGAACTCGACGGCTCATAGGTCAGTGTGAGGGCTTTTGTCCTATGTTGAAAACACATGTGTCTGCCCCCAGGGCCATGACTGTAAATCCAGTTTCAAGTCTTCAGGAAGTCCTTTGTATTCATACATTTGGTCATAACTAATCGTTGCAATGTGCTTCAACCTACCCATAGCTATCAAATTAATACACACATTCTCCTGATCATTTTGCCACTAAGCATGATATATTTAACTTGTTCCATTCCAATAATACATATATATCTGATGTTACACTCTATTATAGAAATACATTATAATGTCTGGTGCTTGTCATGTTTTGTCTATGTGTAATTTATGTGTTGTATGAAGTATGTGTTGAATATATCTTTGTGGCTTGTCTGTGTGGATGTGTATGCTATCGTACATCCTGTGCACGCTGCATGTATGTGCACGAACAGAGACCTCTCTGTTTGGAGTTTGTATTTGTTTGTATGTAATATTTTTTACTTCGACAGTCCACCCTTTGATAGTAGACAATAACTGTCATGTCACGATCCGGGTATCTGGACGCCATTTCTTACCCATCAGATGCGTCCTAAGGCTGGCTCAGCACTCCAGGACCGGATCCCATCTGTTATCCTAATGTTTACATTCCTGCATCCTCTCCTGTCTCTCTGAGACGCTGTCACAGTAACGCCTTATTACATCTGGCATGGCGTCTCCCGCGGCCTCCGCCGCCGTCCCTGAGCTTCTGCATGCAGAGTGTCAGAGTGGCGATTACGTCAGCCGCGGCCTCCGCTGTGTCCGCGTGGTTGGATGTGCACTTGTCAGCCTGGCGTTTCCTGTCTCCAGTGGCCGGCGCCGCCATTACTGTTTTCATTACCACATGGATTACAAACCAAACTTCCCTCCAAGTGTCTGCATGGGCGCAGCCATCTTGGATTCTGTCAGCTGATCATTTCCTCCAATCTGTTGTCAGTATTGTTAATCTGCATAATTGCCTAGCCAATCCCTTCCTTGCTGCAGGTATAAATACACTGTGCCTGAGCAAGGAAGGCGTCAGTGCTTTGGTTGTCAAACCTAGTTCCTGTTTGTCTCTCTCCTGTGATTGTCTTCCAGGTTCCAGCTCCTGTCTCAAGACTTCCACCATAGAGACCCGCACCAGCATTCCACCTGCGGTGTAGCCTGACTCTCCAATCCATTGTGGATTCATCTGTTTCCAGCTACAACATTACCTGCTTCCAGCTCAGCTTCCAGCAGAGTACAGCTTCCCTTAAAGGGCCGGTGTCCTTTCTACACTTTACCACTCTCCACCGGTATTATTATTTCTCTGCTCTCAAGTTCTACATTTCAGTTCATATTTCATCGCTCCCAAGTTCATTTATTATTTAACTGGTTCCAGCCAGTATCCACTCCGTGCTAACAACAGTCTGGTTCCAGCCAGTATCCACAGCAGCTGTTTTATCTTCAGCAACCCAGCTTTTCCTGGAACACCAGCTGGCACAATCCTGGGTTATCTCCATTGCTACAGTCGGGCCTGGTAAGGACTTTCCATCTAGAAGATCATAAGAACTATCTCACACTACCAGTGCCCTGTGGCTCCTGCCATCCTGTAGTACCCAGGAACTGTATTTATTCTTTGCTGACTTTTACGTTTTCTTTTACTGCTGCTGTGTTGCGGAGTTGTCATAATAAACATCATTGACTTTTATCCAAGTTGTCGTGGTCACGCCTTCGGGCAGTTATTATTCATGTTACTTACATGTCCAGGGGTCTGATACAACCTCCCAGGTTCCGGTACATCTCAGCCCCTACAACTGAGGCTGCCTCCCGTCAGCTCAGGCCCTCAGTTGTGACATGTCAGAACTGTCAAAAAAATATTTCAAACAATAATTGGTGACCTAGACACACATATGTATTAATTTCACAAATCAGACATTGACTATAGTTGGGGAAGACAAGGAGGAGGATGGGACATCCTCTATATGTGCTTGGCGGTCACGGGACCACTGGTTGGGTGTGGGATGACATTCAACCTATAGAGTATGCTGGGACAGTGCTATGGCCTATGATGTCTGACTTGAACGAACGTTACATACATACATGTACCTACGTTTTTGCACACTGATGTTCGGATTCGATAGAGGTTTTGCTGGGTAGAGGGAGAAAACACAAACAAGTCGTGAAAGAGACATATAAAATTTTCATGGTTTACATTCCTATCATTCCCTGAACATTGTTTCCATTTCTGGATCGTATGCTAGGTCTGTTTCATCATTGAACAAGGGTTATTATTTCAGCTAGTGTCCTTCCTAGATAACATAAACCTTCAGAGTTTGGGGAGAGCCACTCATAAACCTTTCTTCCACATATATTAATGAGCTCTTTATCTGCTATTTGTGAAAAGGCTATTGTCTGATTGTTCCCAATTACCTCCCAATTTCCTGGTTTCCTGAAATTGGTGAGATTTAAACATACCAGGGATTTATCTATGGTACTGGTGGATCTTAAGACTAGGGGGTCTAGTTATATTATATTCCTTGTCCACAGGACCCCCCCCCCCCCCCTCCTTGTCATTCAAGTACCTCAGCTAACTCTAAAGAATATGGCACTAATCCTGCATTATTTTGTCTTAGAGGTACCTGTGAGCACATCCAACATTCCGTTTGGTTTAAGATCTTACCCACTAGTGAGTGGTAATCACTCATAGGATGTCTTTCAAATTCAACCTTACCACTTGAATGGCATCTCTGGATGCACTCACCTTCAATTATAGGGTCACAATAACTACAAAATACAGTAATCCTCAGCCAATAGCCTTTCACGTTACCTCCGAACTCCGTAACTACTAGACCTTTTATTTTCTCTGGCTTTAAACAAAGTGACAGGCTGCTCCTGGGATCCTATAAAGATATCACTCCTTTCTCGAGAACCAGTTCCAGACCCACACTCAACTCCTCATGAAACCTCACAAAAATAGAATGTCCTGGAAAAAAAAGTTTGACAAAAGAAAAAGAAAGAACAAAACAAATCTTGCTTATTGTCACAACTGAGGGCCTGAGCTGACGGGAGGCAGCCTCAGTTGTAGGGGCTGAGATGTACCGGAACCTGGGAGGTTGTATCAGACCCCTGGACATGTAAGTAACATGAATAATAACTGCCCGAAGGCGTGACCACGACAACTTGGATAAAAGTCAATGATGTTTATTATGACAACTCCGCAACACAGCAGCAGTAAAAGAAAACGTAAAAGTCAGCAAAGAATAAATACAGTTCCTGGGTACTACAGGATGGCAGGAGCCACAGGGCACTGGTAGTGTGAGATAGTTCTTATAATCTTCTAGATGGAAAGTCCTTACCAGGCCCGACTGTAGTAATGGAGATAACCCAGGATTGTGCCAGCTGGTGTTCCAGGAAAAGCTGGGTTGCTGAAGATAAAACGGCTGCTGTGGATACTGGCTGGAACCAGACTGTTGTTAGCACGGAGTGGATACTGGCTGGAACCAGTTAAATAATAAATGAACTTGGGAGCGATGAAATATGAACTGAAATGTAGAACTTGAGAGCGGAGAAATAATAATACCGGTGGAGAGTGGTAAAGTGTAGAAAGGACACCGGCCCTTTAAGGGAAGCTGTACTCTGCTGGAAGCTGAGCTGGAAGCAGGTAATGTTGTAGCTGGAAACAGATGAATCCACAATGGATTGGAGAGTCAGGCTACACCGCAGGTGGAATGCTGGTGCGGGTCTCTATGGTGGAAGTCTTGAGACAGGAGCTGGAACCTGGAAGACAATCACAGGAGAGAGACAAACAGGAACTAGGTTTGACAACCAAAGCACTGACGCCTTCCTTGCTCAGGCACAGTGTATTTATACCTGCAGCAAGGAAGGGATTGGCTAGGCAATTATGCAGATTATCAATACTGAGAACAGATTGGTGGAAATGATCAGCTGACAGAATCCAAGATGGCTGCGCCCATGCAGACACTTGGAGGGAAGTTTGGTTTGTAATCCATGTGGTAATGAAAACAGTAATGGCGGCACCGGCCACCGGAGACAGGAGGCGCCAGGCTGACAGATGCACATCCAACCACGCGGACACAGCGGAGGCCGCGGCTGACGTAATCGCCACTCAGACACTCTGCATGCAGAAGTTCAGGGACGGCGGCGGAGGCCGCGGGAGACGCCATGCCAGGTGTAATATGGCGTTTACTGTGACAGCGTCCCAGAGTGACAGGAGAGGATACAGGAATGTACACATCAGGATAACAGATGGGATCCGGTCCTGGAGCGCTGAGCCAGCCTTAGGAGGCATCTGATGGGTAAGAAATGGCGTCCAGATACCCGGATCGTGACAGCACCCCCCCCCCCTTTAGGAGTGGCCCCAGGACACTTCTTTGGCTTTTGAGGAAACTTGGAATGGAATCTCCGGACCAAGGCAGGAGCATGGACATCAGAAGCATTGGTCCATGAACGTTCCTCAGGACCATAACCCTTCCAGTCAATAAGATATTGTAGTTGACCGTAACGGTGACGTGAGTCCAGGATCTTGGCCACTTCATACTCAACGCCTCGTTGAGTTTGGACTTTCGGAGTTGGAGGAAGTGAGGAATGAAACCGATTCAAGATCAGCGGTTTCAACAGGGAAACATGGAATGTCCTGGGTATTTTTAAGAAGGGAGGCAACTGGAGTCTGTAAGCAACAGGATTGATGACTTGTTCAATCTTGAAAGGACCGATATAGCGAGGTGCAAACTTCATACTGGGAACTCTTAACCTCAAATTCTTCGTGGATAACCATACCCGATCACCCACCTTGAGAGCAGGAACTGCTCGACGCTTCTTATCCGCAAACTTCTTGTACCTGAACGATGCCTTGAGCAGAGCTGATCGTACGCTCTTCCAGATATTGGCAAACTGATGCAAGGTGATATCCACTGCGGGAACAGAAGTTGCTGGAAGCGGTTGGAACTCAGGGACTTTAGGGTGGAATCCAAAGTTAGTGAAGAATGGTGTTGAAGCAGATGAAGAATGATACTGGTTGTTATGACAGAACTCGGCCCAGGGAAGTAATTGAACCCAGTCATCTTGAGAGGAGGACACATAGATGCGGAGGAAGGCCTCCAAGTCCTGATTCACCCTCTCGGTTTGACCATTGGTCTGAGGATGGTAAGCCGTGGAAAACTTTAGCTTGACTTGGAGAACTTGACATAAACTTCGCCAGAATTTGGCTGTGAATTGAACTCCTCGATCTGAGATAATTTCTTCAGGAAGACCGTGGAGTCGGAAGATCTCTTGTATGAATACTTGAGCCAACTTGGAAGCTGACGGAAGACCGGTGAGAGGAATGAAGTGTGCCATCTTGGTGAACCGGTCAACTACCACCCAGATGGTATTGAACTTGTTGCACATGGGTAAATCTGTAATAAAATCCATCGACAAATGGGTCCAAGGTCGACGGGGAACAGATAGTGGAACCAGTTGCCCCGCAGGCGACTGGCGGGATAACTTATGTTGAGCACACTTTGGGCAAGATGCAATAAACTCCAAGACGTCCTTTTTCAGAGTTGGCCACCAATAGGACCTAGAGATAAACTCCAGGGTTTTTTGGATACCTGTATGTCCGGCAAAACGGGAAGCATGGGCCCAATGCATGAGCTTCTTCCTTAGCATCGGTTTCACAAAACTTTTCCCTGATGGGGGCGTAGAGTCCATCCCTACCGTGGAGAATGCCAACGGATTTATAATAGGATGCTTGTCTGAAGACTCTGACTCATTTTCTTGCTCCCATGAGCGGGAAAGGGCATCGGCCTTGCGATTCTGAGAGCCCGGACAGAACTGGAGTTTAAAGTCGAACCTGGAAAAGAAAAGTGCCCATCTGGCCTGACGAGGGTTGAGACATTGTGCGCCTTTCAGATATAAAAGGTTCTTGTGGTCTGTAAGGATGGTGATTGAATGAGAAGCTCCCTCCAACAGATATCTCCACTCCTCTAGAGCGAGCTTGATGGCTAGCAACTCCTGGTCACCAATGGCATAGTTGCGCTCCGCTGGGGAGAACTTCCGTGAGAAGAAACTGCAAGGATGTAAATGGCCATCTTTAGCCCTCTGAGATAACACCGCTCCTACTCCAACGGAGGAGGCATCCACCTCTAGGATGAAAGGAGAGTCGATGTCAGGCTGTTTCAGAACAGGCGCAGAGATGAACCTTTGTTTTAAAAGATGAAATGCTTGCATGGCTTCTTCAGACCACTTGGACGGGTTAGCACCCTTCTTAGTGAAAGCAGTAATAGGCGCCACAATGGTGGAAAAGTCTCGTATAAACTTTCGGTAATAGTTGGCGAACCCTAAGAACCTCTGGACCCCTTTGAGGGTTAAGGGTAAAGGCCAATTTTGGATTGCTTGTAGTTTCTCAGGATCCATCTCTAGTCCGGAACCGGACACAATGTACCCTAGAAACGGAATGGACTTGACTTCAAAGACGCATTTTTCTAATTTGCAATAGAGATGATTGACACGGAGACAGGACAGAACCTCTTTAACCCAAAAACGATGTTCCTCTAAATCGTTGGCAAAAATGAGGATATCGTCTAGATAGACCACGACATGACGGTATAGAATGTCTCTGAAGATCTCATTGACAAAATGCTGGAAGACAGCTGGAGCATTGCTCAATCCGAAGGGCATGACGAGGTACTCATAATGTCCGTCACGGGTGTTAAAGGCGGTCTTCCACTCGTCACCCTCACGGATCCGGATGAGATTGTATGCACCTCTCAAGTCCAGCTTTGTAAAGATGGTAGCTCCGCTAACTCTGTCAAAGAGCTCAGTAATCAGGGGTAAAGGATAACGGTTCTTGATGGTAATGTCGTTCAAACCTCTGTAGTCGATGCACGGCCGCAGACCACCATCTTTCTTTTTTACAAAAAAGAAGCCTGCGCCGGCTGGAGAAGAAGAAGGTCGAATGAACCCCTTTGCTAGGTTCTCTTTAATATATTCCTCCATAGAATGCGTCTCAGGCAGAGACAACGGATAAGTTCGGCCTCGAGGTGGAACCTTCCCTGGAACGAGATCAATCGGGCAGTCCCATTCTCTATGAGGAGGAAGGATATCAGCAGAAGCTTTACTGAACACATCCGTGAAATCTTGATATGGAGGAGGGGGAACATCAGACGACCTGGGGGAGGAAGAACAGACAGGCAATACTTTAAACAAACATGTCTCAGCACAGGAGGAACCCCATGCCAGGATTTGCGTAGTCGTCCAATCAATTGTAGGATTGTGAAGACGGAGCCATGGAAGGCCCAGGACCACAGGATGTGTGGCTCTTGGAATCACTAAAAAAGAAATAAGTTCGGAATGAAGAACTCCCACTCTCAGACGAACTGGTAGAGTCCTTAAAGAAATAACTGCATCAAAAATTTTGCTGCCATCCACGGCAGTTAAAGAAATGGACGAAGGAAGTCTCTCGGTGGGTAGGGACCACCGTTTAACATAGGCTTCGGTAATAAAGTTCCCAGCTGCTCCGGAATCAAGGAGGGCAATGACGTTCCGATAACGTTGAGCAACTTGAAGCGAGACTGGGAGATTACAATCTTGAGGAGATGGAGAGGAGATCATTACTCCTAGCCGGCCCTCTCCTTGGCGAGCTAGGATTTGGAGTTTCCCGGACGTTTGGGACAGGCATTAATGGTGTGAGACGGAGCTGCACAATAGAGACAGAGAGACTCGGAGAGACGTCTTCGGCGCTCAGCAGGAGTTAAACGGGAACGGCCAAGTTGCATGGGCTCATCTTTAGATGGTGACAGTTGACGAGGAGGAGGAGCAGAAGATTTTGGAGCAGATGATCTTCCACGCTCAGTTGCTCTCTCTCTGAAACGTAAATCAACTTTCGTGCAGAGTGAGATTAGCTCATCTAACTTAGAAGGTAAGTCTCTGGTAGCTAACTCATCTTTAATACGCTCAGATAAGCCATGCCAGAATGCAGCATACAGGGCCTCGTCGTTCCATGCCAGTTCGGATGCCAGGATCTGGAACTGTATCAGATATTGTCCTACAGCACGTGACCCCTGGCGTAAACGGAGAATCTCGGATGAAGCTGAGGTTACCCGGCCTGGCTCGTCGAAGATGCGCCTGAATGTTGACACGAAGGCAGTGTAGGAAGATAGCAGGGTGTCGGACCTTTCCCATAACGGTGATGCCCAATCAAGGGCTGAGCCACTGAGAAGAGAAATAATGTAGGCAATTTTTGTACGGTCACTGGGAAAATTGCCAGGTTGTAGCTCAAACTGAATCTCACACTGGTTGAGAAATCCCCTGCAGAATCTTGGAGATCCGTCAAATTTTGCTGGCGTTGGAAGATGAAGACGTGGAGCAGAAATGGGTAAGGTGGGTGGGGTTATAGCTGGAGTCACTGTGGTTGACGCACCAGACGCGCCTGATCCACGGAGAGTTGTCTGAATCCCATCCAGCCGAGTAGAGAGATCCTGGAGACAGCGGATGATGTGGCCCTGTGCAGCCTCCTGATGTTCTAGTCGGGCTGCCAGTTCTTGCATCGGCCTGGCCGCTTGATCCTGGTCTCCGGCTGGATTCATTAGGTCAGTGCTTACTGTCACAACTGAGGGCCTGAGCTGACGGGAGGCAGCCTCAGTTGTAGGGGCTGAGATGTACCGGAACCTGGGAGGTTGTATCAGACCCCTGGACATGTAAGTAACATGAATAATAACTGCCCGAAGGCGTGACCACGACAACTTGGATAAAAGTCAATGATGTTTATTATGACAACTCCGCAACACAGCAGCAGTAAAAGAAAACGTAAAAGTCAGCAAAGAATAAATACAGTTCCTGGGTACTACAGGATGGCAGGAGCCACAGGGCACTGGTAGTGTGAGATAGTTCTTATAATCTTCTAGATGGAAAGTCCTTACCAGGCCCGACTGTAGTAATGGAGATAACCCAGGATTGTGCCAGCTGGTGTTCCAGGAAAAGCTGGGTTGCTGAAGATAAAACGGCTGCTGTGGATACTGGCTGGAACCAGACTGTTGTTAGCACGGAGTGGATACTGGCTGGAACCAGTTAAATAATAAATGAACTTGGGAGCGATGAAATATGAACTGAAATGTAGAACTTGAGAGCGGAGAAATAATAATACCGGTGGAGAGTGGTAAAGTGTAGAAAGGACACCGGCCCTTTAAGGGAAGCTGTACTCTGCTGGAAGCTGAGCTGGAAGCAGGTAATGTTGTAGCTGGAAACAGATGAATCCACAATGGATTGGAGAGTCAGGCTACACCGCAGGTGGAATGCTGGTGCGGGTCTCTATGGTGGAAGTCTTGAGACAGGAGCTGGAACCTGGAAGACAATCACAGGAGAGAGACAAACAGGAACTAGGTTTGACAACCAAAGCACTGACGCCTTCCTTGCTCAGGCACAGTGTATTTATACCTGCAGCAAGGAAGGGATTGGCTAGGCAATTATGCAGATTATCAATACTGAGAACAGATTGGTGGAAATGATCAGCTGACAGAATCCAAGATGGCTGCGCCCATGCAGACACTTGGAGGGAAGTTTGGTTTGTAATCCATGTGGTAATGAAAACAGTAATGGCGGCACCGGCCACCGGAGACAGGAGGCGCCAGGCTGACAGATGCACATCCAACCACGCGGACACAGCGGAGGCCGCGGCTGACGTAATCGCCACTCAGACACTCTGCATGCAGAAGTTCAGGGACGGCGGCGGAGGCCGCGGGAGACGCCATGCCAGGTGTAATATGGCGTTTACTGTGACAGCGTCCCAGAGTGACAGGAGAGGATACAGGAATGTACACATCAGGATAACAGATGGGATCCGGTCCTGGAGCACTGAGCCAGCCTTAGGAGGCATCTGATGGGTAAGAAATGGCGTCCAGATACCCGGATCGTGACACTTATGGCAAATCCATTACTACAACTGGTCTTTTTGTTATCCTTTAGTATGCTCAGGTAGTGTTCAACAGTGCCGCCTCTCAGTCTTCACGGAACAGATCCTCGAGTGATATTTCTGCGATTTCATTCCCTTAACGAGTTCCTTCCGGACTACCGACTTTCCTGCGATGGGAATCATGGACCCAAGTCTCTCTCTCGGTTACTTTCACTGGAATCAAGCTGTCAACAAAACTTGGTAGGTCCTTCCCACCTATTAGGCAACCTGAGCGTAAGAATAATCACACAGTCTCTTGGTTCACAATCAAGACAGTTAGTAGTTGGCATATCAGGAATCAACAGTTTCAAGTTCTTTTGTTAAGTTCTCAAATGCTGGCTCATCTTGATAAGGTACTGTACTGTCACCTCATTGGTGTATTTCTGATCATAGTGCGGATCGATCATGACATGAGGTTGTCTTCCAAAAAAAAAAAGCAAAAACCAAGCAAAAATTTCGAAGAGGGTGATTCGTTAAGTGGGAATCTGGGAGTGGTCCGATGCTACATAACACTAGTGGCAGTGTCTATGACCACAATAGTCCATTTTCAAGCTATCACTTTGCTCCTACTCCTAAGGATACCATATCTACACACAAATTTCTGCACAATTTTCTTTGTGGTCGGTATTTGTGGCGGCAGGAAATGCCTCTACCCATGGTGTGCACTGATGTTTGAGAAAACATCAGTGCACACCAATACATATTTCAAATTCCTACAGGGTGTTAACTGTATGAAGTCGATTTGTATTACCTGAAAAGTAAGTTCCGTCTGCAGGAGGAGTATGGGATGGCTCTGTTTGTACTACATTACCAAATGTTCTTCCTCATGCAAGTAAAACAGGTCATTGCTTTCCTGCTTGCCTGAGAAGAGAACCCTGGTGCACGCCACTAAGCTCTTACCAATTTGCACATACCTTCCTTACCCTAGGTGAGTCAGACCATGTGCCGCCTCAGCTAAGTTTGGGAGCTACGCCCTGGGGAGCCACTGGCTTACCTTGTCCATCTCTCCAGAGTCCTGAGGACTCTTGACCATACCCTTTCACCTTCCAGACCTCCTTTTCCTGTAGGAAACACAAATTTTCATCTTAATTTAACTGTTGTGTGTTTGCAATGTAGAGTAAAAACATCTCTAGAGGAAGAGAGAAAATATCAGGTCTGTATTCACCAATGGGCTGTCACTTATGTCTGGTCTCGTAGTAAAGGTCTGATTCAGATATTCCATACCATCATGCAAAATTTTCCTTCACCGGTATTCTTTTTTTTTTAACGTAGAACAATTTTTTATTAATGCATCACTTCACATTACAATAAAAGTTGTATAAACAGTACATGGTTTAAGATGTGTACATATAGCATAGGGAGTCGGATATAAAAACAAGTGTATCGTTTAGATATGAGCACACAATTCACAGTAGGTCACTTCAAGGACCAATGCTATGCATAAATAATATTGTCGTCTACACGTACCTTAGAGATTAGGTATAGTACAATTTTTACTACAAGAAACCTGCATTTTAAGTGATACGGAGAAGTGGGGGAGGCCGGGGCCCCACGACACCACCAATATTCAGTTGTCAAGCACAATGGGAGGATCCCCCTCTGCCACTCTTGTCTCATACCACTCAGTGGTTTTAAAGGAGTTATTAAGTCTAGCCTGAAAAGCTACCGGAAGAATGGCGATATAGCTCTCCCAGGAGTCGAAAAATCTCCCCACCAATTTGTCTTTCTGTAGTGTGGTTTCTAGCCATTGCATCTGAAACAAATGATGGAGCTTTCCCTTAAGCAAAGCTAGAGTAGGCTGATCTTTATATATCCAAGATTGCAAAATTGCTTTACGCGCAGCCGCACTAATCGCCAGTAACAATCTTTTAAATCCCTTCGTTACCCTTTGTCCAGCCGGAATTATCCCAAAAATCGCCCATTCTGCCGTGAAGGGAATAAAATTTATCAGCTGCTCTGTGACATATTGCCTCACCTGAAGCCAAAAGCGACGGAGCATCGGGTACAACCAAAAACAATGCACGAGATCTGCTTTGGGTGCATGGCATTTCAGACATCTGTCCAAATCTACCATGCCTGCTTTATATTGTTTATCAGGGGAAAAATATGCCCTATGGACAATATTGTAGAACATCTCATGATATTGTGCCGAGGGTAATAACTTGTAAGAAAGGAGCAGATTGTTTAGCAACATCTCACATGTAAGCGCAGGAAAATCTGTTTACCATTTTATCATTCCCGATTGCGACCTTGAGTGATCCATCGGAGTGGTAAGTTTTCTGTAATGTATAGATAAGGCCTTTTTAGTGGCCTGTGGTGTTCTGAGGGTGACATCTAGATCATTTGCGTAGTCCGCCCTCGAAAGGGTGTGAAGTGTTGAGCATGCGTAGTGTTGCATCTGCAAAAATGCTAGCGGGTATCTTAGAAGGAATGGGTAGGTCTCCTGAGCTTGTGTAAATGTCAGTGGTTTCCCAGTTCCCACATCGACTATGTGTCTTATATCTTTCAGGCCTTCTTTGTGGAACATCGTAAACGGGAAGCCCGCCTCCCCACGCTGGAAATCGTTGTTACCGAGAAATGTTAAAAATAAGGACTTGTGACCCCCCAAATTCCTCGAACGTCTGAGAATGTGCCAGAGGCGATAGACTGACCACAGAAGGGGATTGTCCTTCAACTCTTGGTCAAATTCCGCTTCTACACCATGGAGGAAATTTATCAGATTTTTTGTTTTTACAAATTGTGCTTCCAAATGTGTATTAGCATAAGTATCTTGATCAGTTAACCAGTCTCTTAGAAATCTCATTAAAGAAGCCTGGTTATAAAGTTGAGTGTTTGGAAAGTTTATTCCTCCATTAGCCTTTGACTGTGGAAGTTTATGCATAGCTATGCGGGGCCTCTTTCCTTTCCATATAAATTGTCTGAATAGTTTAGTTATATATGTCAGGTCAGATCTACTGATCAGTACTGGTACGGATTGCAAAATATATAAGAGTCTAGGGAATGTGCACATCTTAATCAAGTTGGCCCTCCCTAGATATGAGAACGTTAAATGTTTCCAGCCTTCCAGTTCTTTTGCTATTGACTCTATCGCCTCCTTTACATTCAGTCTATATAACTCAGCGGGGTATTTTGGGAGTTTAATGCCCAGATATGTTATATATTTATTTGCCCATGTTATTGGTATCCGTCTTCCCCATTCCGGACTCCTTTTACCCGATTTTAAATATAACCCCACCGATTTGGAAAGATTGACCTGGAAGCCAGATATTTTTCCAGAATCGTGTAATAAATCCAAAATTCTTTGGAGTGATTCCCTGGGGTTCCCAATATAAACCAGAACGTCATCCGCGAATGCTGATAGTTTTATTTCTTTTTCTCCTACTAAAATACCACGATATGTAATTGAGTCCTGCAGGATCCAGAATAGGGGATCTATAGATAAGTTAAAGAGAAGGGGCGACAAGGGACATCCTTGTCTTGTGCCCCTCTTCATAGTTATCTGCGACCTCCGTTTGCCATTAACTAATAGGGAGGTTTGTGGCTTCGTGTATAAATATTTGATAAGCCCCACAAATCTATCGTTAAAGCCTCTACATTCTAACACTTGAAATAGATGATGCCACGCTACTGTGTCAAAAGCCTTGTGGGTATCCAGGCTCAGTAACATGTGTTCCGCAGTATGTAAATTTCTAGATGCCACCATTGCTGCTATTGCTGTACGGATGGCCTTGACTGATTGGCGATCTCGAACGAAACCATATTGGTGATCAGTCAGCAAGTTGGGGAGAATTCGTTGTAATCTATTGGCCATAATTTTTGTAAATAATTTAAAGTCAGAATTTAGGAGGGTAATAGGTCGATATGAGTCAGCCAGTAACAGATCTCTGTTTGGTTTAGGAATTAGAGTTGTATATGCTTGAGAAAATGATGGGTATGATGGAGTGTCTCTGTAAATTTTATTAAAAAGTTCTAATAGTGTTGGGGTCAGTTCCTGCTTCAATAATTTGTAGTAAGTCCCCGTGAACCCGTCAGGTCCCAGTGACTTATGCGGCTGTAAGGATGCCATAACCTCTGTCACCTCCTCTTCCGTAATGTCCCCATCTAGAAGTTCCCTTTGTGCAGCAGTAAGCTCAGGTAATTTGGCTACAGATAATAAGTCTCTCTGTAATTCTTCCTGTGGGGGAATGGGACAATAAAGATCCGTGTAAAATGTACTCAAGTGTGTTAAGATATCATCAGTTGTAGTGTATGTTTTGTTTTGAGTTTCGCCCCCCAAGGCCGCAATAAAGGAACATTTCGTTCTTGGTCTGGACATTATGGCCAATAATTTGCCCGACCTATTCCCCCATTTATAGTAGTGAAATTTAGTGTAATCCAAGCGCTCTTGCGCTTGAGCAGTCAGAAAGGCATCCAACAGTTTCTTATCTCGTAGGTAAATCTCCAAAAGGTTGTCAGATGGGTTGTTTTTATAAGCGTTGAAGCTATGGGACATTGCTGCTTGTAATATATATTTCTTTGTACTTTCCTTTCGCAGTTTTGCTATATAACCCAATTATATGTCCTCGCATCACCGCCTTCGACGTCTCCCAGAACAATATCGTATCATCCCAATGATTGATATTATCGTCTACAAAATTATTCCAGGAATAAATTAGAAATTTTTTAAAGTCCTCCGAGTTGGAGAGGTAATCCGGGAAACGCCAAAGGCGATCCACGATTGTCTGGGCACCAGTATATAAGTCCAGTCTCACCAGAGCATGGTCCGAAATAATTATGTCTTCTATAGCAGTCTTTTTAGTTTGGTCAAGGAGGTGGTTAGACAATAAAATATAATCTATTCTTGACATAGAACCATGTACCCTGGAGAGATGACTATATGTCCTGTCAGTTTGGTGTAACAGACGCCAAGGGTCACTGAGTTGCAATATGTCTTTCATCTCCTGTATATACCTCCAGCATGGGGAGGACGGTCTATTGACGGGAGACGACTTGTCCAAAGTGGGATCATCTACCGTATTAAAATCCCCACCCACTACCAGGGAGTAGTTTACCCTGCTCGCCAAGACTTGTGTGAGCTGGCAAAGAAATTCCCCCGTAGCCACATTAGGGGCATATAGATTCACCAAAGTAAATTTATTACCTTCAATGATTACATCTACTATCAGGTATCGTCCTTCTGGATCTAGTACAGAGTTCAAAATCTCATACCTCAGATGTCTGTGAAATATGATAGCAACCCCTCTAGCCTTGGAAGAATGAGATGCCTGTAAACATTCCGCTATCCAGGGGGCACGCAGGGTAGACACATCACCCTTCTTCCAATGAGTTTCTTGGAGGAAGGCTATCGACGGATGCTTTCGGCGGAGGTGTGTAAGAATTTTTTTCCGCTTAATTAGGGTATTTAAACCTCCCACATTCCATGACATTATGGAGTAATGGGAAATAACCTTAGCTGCAAGGTCATTATTGTTGCTATCCGCCATCATTGATCTCAGATGCATGACACGTGGGTCGGGTTACGTCTCGCCCAATGGTGGAAAATGAAACCCCCCCATCTCAAATGTGGTGTCCTTTTGGATCCCGAAGACAGTACGGCATGAGCCCCACCCCCACCTCCCCACCCCACATCTCCGCACAATCACAACATAAAGAGAGCAGGTGAATATGTAGTCAAACCTAAAGTGAAGCAATGCATTTACAATTTTTTTGTAAGAAAACAAACATGGGTCTTCTAACTGGCCCATGGCATTTAACTGAGGATCCCCATCTCCATTGGAGGGGATGCTCTGTTCATCCAACAACCAGAACATCCCGATCAAGATGTTCCATAATATGCAAAAATGTATACAAAATAACATCAATAGAAAACAAAAGAAAATTTAAACAGACAGGGTCTAGATGTACAGGTAATGTCTGTGAGAAAGCATAACAAAGGGGCATGGTTGCTCAGCAAACCCTCCCGTCAGAGCCATTCCATTTATCGCATCCCAGCGAGAGCAGTTTACATTGCTCCAGTTGGGTCACCCTGAGGAAGTGGCCCCATCGCTCCCACACCCCCGTCCCATATAATGTGCCAAGAGACCTCTGATAGTGGTGAGAAATCAATCCCTAGAGCTAGCGTTGGAGCGTGCAGGTGAGGGTGGACCGCTCCTAAGGAAGTGTGATTTCGCTAGTTGGGGATCGGTGAACACTTGAGTGTGGCCATTCTCAATCACCCTCAACTTAGCCGGGTAGAGTAAGGCAAATTTTATTCTTTTATCCACCAAGAATCTGCAGACTTCTGAAAATGCCTTGCGCTTTTGTGAGACCATGGCGGAAAAGTCTTGGAATACCAAGATCTTTTGACCGTCTACTCTGAGTTCAGGAGCAGCGCGGTAAGCATGCAGTAACTTCTCCTTATCTCTATAATCTAAGAACTTCGCAATGGTGGGTCTAGATTGATTGCCTCTGTCTCTACGTGGTACGCCTAGCCTATGAGCCCTTTCTACTGGCAAAGGTAAGTCAGTATCTGGCAGTCCTAATGCTGTGGGGATAAGGTTGCTAACATAATTCTGCAATTGTGCATCTGGAATGGTCTCCGGGATGCCAATAAAGCGTAAATTACATCTCCTGTTTCGATTTTCTAAATCATTGATTTTTTCTATCATAGTGTGTATAGTTTGAGATTTAGATGCAAGCTCCTGTTGCAGCGCATGTACCGAATCCTCCGCGTCACTGGTTCTTTGCTCTAACATGTCTAGCCTCGTTGTGTTTGACTCAATTTTAGCTAAGGAAGTGTCCAATCTAGCATGTAGGTCCTCAAATTTTTTGTCCATGAGAGGCATCAACATACTAATGACTTCCTTGGCAGTTTCCGCCGGTGACAGAAACGTAACCCCTTTAGCAAATGACTGAGAAGCAGTCCCTTCCCCTCCCGGTGAGGGGGATGGTGGGGACGAGGGGTGAGATGGTTGTGATTTCTGATTATTTTGGCGTTTATTACCATTTTTTAAACTAGAGGAAGGCATGTTAGCAGATGAATTTTGACTCCTTTCCAGATATTTGTCCATACCCCTATGGGGTATAGTAGAGAGTATCTGGAAGCCCAATGGAAGTTCCACTATCTAAAAAGATGGCACGTTGAGGGGGTTCAATGGTCTCACGGAAACATTGATAATAGACCCTAAGTCTGCTCAAGCATCTACATCCTCTGTGCAATACCTATTACAGTTAGTACATGAAACATCATAATTTATCACCAAATGGCAATCGCTGTAGAGAAAAATATTGTGAAAACATAAAATCATAACAGCCTAATACAGCCTGTATGGGTGTCGATAGTGTAGTATAGCAGATAAGAATGTACACAAGAATGATCCTAAACCAATGGATGCCACCCGATTATATCCCACGCAAGTACCCTAAAACTGGAAAGGTGATATTGCTGTTGGTAAGGGGATATTTTATCAGGAGATCACCCTCCCTATCTCAGGTGGAGTTTTGTGGGCATGCATATATTCATGTTATCACATTCATAAAGGCAGTAGAAGTATCATTAAACTGCAAATGGAAATGGAGACGGAAACCATACCAGTTCACCGCTAGGTGGCACCTCAAGTATAGCTGATGGTGTTATTGTCTTTCCGGCCAGGATACATCCATACAAAAAATTTAAGTAACAGGTGGACACGTAAAGTCAATAAACTAAAATCCTCAGACAGTCATAGTAAAGTCCAAGGAAAGTGATAGGCAACCCGTGCAGTGAGGTCACGGTAGAAACAGGTCCTGCAGCCCAGTATATAACGGCCACCCCTCAGTTCTGATCGGTGATCACAGTTAGGTGTCACATGCCCCGACGTGCCTCAAAGGCACAGTAAAGCAGGCTTTTGTAGGGAGAAAGGTAGTTACAATGCAGAGAGGGGAAAAATGGAATAAGTAGGGATAGGGGGCAATTTGGGGGGCAGGGAAACACACCAGGAGGGAACGGCACAGAGTGTAGGGGTAAAGCAGAAGTTAAAGCTTGTTAATAAGGGAGAAAGGGGGGTCGACAGACAATGTTAGTACCTGGGGGAGAGAGATCAAGCCGTCCCAGGCAGGCGAATGACAGCCGCGGCGAGTCAGGTGTCGGGAAGCCGTGCGTGTCACGAACTGCTCACAGATGCAGAAATCTTCTCCCCGTCTGCAGTGTGGAGTATCCTGGTCTGATCAGATCCCCTGTGACAATTGGTGTGCAGCGTGTGGTTGCACAGCTCCAGGACTCCAAGCTGTGAGGGGATGTCTCTGTGACCCAGCAGCCATTCAGACACCAGATCTTAGGGTCATAAGCCCAGCGTCCCAGCCAGCAGTTTATGGTGTACTATCTCACGAACGGGATCCAGCTCCTCGATACCCCAGCCAGGCGAGTAAGGTCCCGTAGGTCAGCGGCAGAGCGGTGTGGTGACACTGTAGATGCGGCTCCGTCCTGGCACGTCCCGGCCGCTCTGCCCGTCACGGCATGGGGCATCCCCCCCCTCCACAGCCCCTCACTCCGGATCGGCAGCAGGTTCCTGCTGCTCCACACCAGTATGAGCGGGCACAGGATCAGGGAGCAGTAACTGTCAGGGTCCCGGCGTCCACGCTCTTCCTGTGCAGGTCACTCGCAGCGGGGCTTACAGGCAGCAGTGGGTTCGCGCCAACACCACATTGGCGGTCATGCTGGCCGTCTCGTCCGATGGCCTGACTCCGGGGCAATACACGGTCCTCCTCCATAATACCGATATCGGTATAGTCAGCAAAACCCCAGCAATAAGGGGATGTAGTTTTTTTTTAAGTGAGACCCTTATAAAGGGAGGATTATGAGGGATTCACCATGCAGCCTGGAGGAGCTACATTAAAAAGCGGCCATGCTAGCTGGCCCCGCCCCCGGAAGTCCACCAGTATTCTTATCCTCCACCCTTTGTGCATTACAAGGCACATGCAGTAATATACTGGTGCCATCGTGCTGATGAGACATACCGGGTTCGGGCAGAACTTTGAAGGACCAATACGGCATGTGGTGTATGAACTGTCAAATCATGTACCAGTACCACGTCCTAAGTTTTTGACCCTTGTCCTACACAACTGCAGTTTATCCTTTGAGACCTTGTGTGCTGTCTGGAAGAGATGAAACCAAAGTTTTTAGTATCCGCCAGTAAAGACATAAATGTATCAGAACACAGTAATAAATTCATATCAATACTGATCTCCTATCGGGCTGAATGTATTGTACCCCCTTTGTGAACGCAAAGATGAAGAAGAAACAGTGAAGAAAACAGAATAGTGGTTGGTGGCAGATATGTTTGTAGAGGTGGAGAGGATTTTATGAAAATGACAACTGGGTTGGGCACTTCGGGTATTGATTAACTGCTTGGTCTACCCGCCTTAAAGCTTGTACTTGCTGTATCACTACTGGGACTACCTCAGCCATCAATCCAGTGTCCTGTCTGTAAATGCAAATTGCTTTCTAACAAATATTTAAAATGCCCACTCTAATATATACTGCGGACGCCAGGCGCATCTTATTACCATATACGATAAAAGTGCGCTGTACGTCGCAAAACACTACATCCCTTAAGAGAAAACAATACACGCACACATTGAGTTCCAAAGCTCATCGATGTATATATTTGTTATTAAAAGGATACGTATTCAATATATCACAATGTACAGTATATATATATATATATATAGTTACATGGTTACAATTTATACAGTAAGCAGTTAATACAAACTAAATCAAATACATACATGGCCAGCGATACAATTACCATATTTTGCTCAATGCTTTCTACGCTCTAGTTCCTCCATCTTTAGCTGTGTCTCAACTCCAGCTAACAGAAGCAAAATATTACCAACACTCCATCTCGCTCAGGACCCAGGGGAAAAAAACAGAGAGCTCTCTTGTGTCTGCAATCAGCTATGTACTATGTAGTTTGGGGGATTGCACAGACTAGTCTAGGGGAGGGAACTTTCTCATTCATGATGAGTCACTGGTCAGTTCATATGCAAACAAGGTTCAGCCTTGATGGACAAATTACAGGAGATAGCCACTGGTCAGGCATGCTGTCTTCCAGGAAATCCATTGTTCTAATAAGAGTGACTTTAGCTTTCATACATTTAATCATATCTACTTGTTGCAATGAGCTACAACTTAATAACAGGCATCAAATTGATATACACATTAATCTGGTTGCTTTAATACCAAACACGACATGTCTATCTTGCTTCGTTCCAATAATACACATACATGACGTTACTCCATTATATAATTAAAACATTATGATGTCTGGCGCTTGATATGTTCAAATTATGTGCTGTATGAAATATGTGTCGAGTCTATCTCTGTGGCATGTCTGTGTAAATGCGTATGTTACCATATATTGCTGTGCTCGCTGCGCGTACTTGCAAGCTTAGCGACTGATATGTGTGGAGTCTGTATGTTCTCTCTATGGGGGAAATTTTCTAAGCTCCCAATTTTGACCGAGATGGTGTTTTTTCTTCAAAGTGTCATGTCTGGAATTTACTAAACTCAAATCTCGGCAGTGATGAGGGCATTCGTATTTTTTTGGAAGTCAAAGAAAAAAATTACGAATGAATACACCATCGGTCAAATACGCCTGTTATTTGGTAGAACTCGATAATTTACTAAAAAGTGTAATTCACAAACACTGCCGGCAATAGCCAAACACTGCCGTGAAAAAATACAATTCGTAAAAAAAAGCTAAAATAAAACAGACCTGCTTTTTTTTACCGTGTTCTGATAGGCATGCACGGATCCATGAGATCCGTGCATGTTTATCAGTGGGAAGGGGTTGGATTGTGTTAAATTTGCTGGACAAAAATGCGTGGGGTCCCCCCCACTAAGCAAAACCAGCCTCGGGCTCTTTGAGCCGGTCCTGGTTCACAAAATATGTGGAAAAAAATGACCGGGGTTCCCCCTGTTATGATTCCAGTACTCCTGACCGGAGGAGATCTCATGGCAATGGTCAGAGTACTGGAAGGGAATGCTGGTTATGGGAGCGGGAATAGAAAATAGCCCCTGGCGCCCTAACTCCGTTGTCTCGCCCGTGCTGTCAGAAATCCCCTGCGAGACTATGGTTGCTTGAGCCCATGGCAGCCGCGTTTGAAGGGCGGATTAAGTCTGCCCAACTCCGATGCCCCCTCAGGTCTTAATGGGAGACAAAGGGAAATCCGAGACAGGGTGATAACAAGGGGCCCTCTGACTAAACAACCAGGCCAGGGGCTACAAGCTAACTGACAAAACCTAAAGTATGTGCGGAAACCCGCCAGGGAAAAGGACAACCAAAATCCACTTGTCCAATACTCCTACCCGGCACCGCCGGATACCAGAGTGGACCTGTGGAAGCGGAACTCTCCGCAAAATGCACCAAAACATAAATAATAAATAATAAAGCGGACAAGCCGCAACACACGGCAAGGCCGTGACTCACGAACACCACTGGATGTTATAAGGTGATTAGTCAGGACTCCAGGAATTAGATGACAAACTTCCGAGTTCAGAGCTTCCAATACTGGAATGACCGGATACAGCAAGACTGGAACAGACTCTCAGCAAACAAAGACAGCATGCAGGAAGCTATTACCGGCGTCTGTGAGAAGCCCTGGGAGTGTATTTAACAAGGAGTCCTCCAATCAGCTGCCAAAAGGCTGATTAGAATAAATGCCGTGCAGCTGCCTTGCTGCCCGGCCAGAGAGCAGGAGAAAACATTAACCCTTAAAGCCTAGCAACGGGGAACACGGTCCGCCAGTGGCGTCCCCGTTGCTAGGGTCCGTGCGGCTCAGCGCGCCCGGCGTCCAGCGTTGCCAGGGAGCCGGCGGCTGTTCGCGTACGGCGTCCCTGGTTGCTAGGCGCCGGGCCGCACCGACGAGCGGACCCCGGCGCCTAACAGTACCCCCCCCTTGAGGAGGGGTCAAGGAACCCCTAAAGCCAGGCTTCCAAGGAAACTCCCGAAAAAATGCCCTCTTGAGCCTTGGGGCATGAAGATCCTTATCCAGGACCCAGGACCTTTCCTCTGGACCATAACCTCTCCAGTGAACCAGAAAATAGAGCCGGCCCCTGGACAACTTGGAATCGAGAACCTTCTCCACCAGGAACTCCTGTTGTCCCTGTACATCCACTGGAGATCTTCCCTGAGAGATCTTCCGAGGAAATTTATTGGAAGAAATGTATGGCTTCAACAGGGAGCAATGAAACGTATTACCAATCCGAAGAGATTTTGGTAAACGTAACCGGAAAGCAACTGGGTTAACTTTTTTAATGATATGAAATGGTCCAATAAATTTGGGTCCCAACCTAGCTGAAGATTGTCGAAGTCTAATGTTACGAGTCGACAACCATACCCTATCTCCCACCTTAAAACTGCAAGGACGTCGGAGCCGGTCAGAAAATTTTTTCTCTCGAAAGGCCGCTTTTCTGAGAGCAAGGTGCACTTTTTTCCAAATGGCTCTGAGATGGGAGGTTAAGGTTAGCGAGGAAACTGAGGAATGTTGAAAAAAAGAATTAGCTCTGGGGTGAAAACCAAAAACTGAAAAGAATGGAGACACGTTGGTGGAGGAATGACAAGAATTATTGTAAGCAAACTCCGCCAATGGAAGAAACTCGGACCAATCATTCTGGAGTTTAGCTGAATACAAACGCAAATACTGTTTCAATGATTGGTTAACTCGCTCGGTTTGCCCGTTGGACTGTGGGTGGTAACCAGATGTTAATGATAATCTCATCTTTAATGAAGCACAGAAACACTTCCAGAATTGTGCAATGAATTGTGGACCCCGATCAGAAACAATATCAGTGGGCAACCCATGAAGTCTGAAAACATGGCGGAGAAACAACACTGCCAATCCTTGGGCAGATGGCAGTCGGGGAAGGGCAATGAAATGAGCCATCTTGCTAAAACGGTCTACTACCACCCAAATGACTCTGCACCAAGCTGAAAGGGGAAGGTCCACCACAAAATCCATGGAAATATGAGACCATGGCCTGAGAGGGACATTCAAGGGCATAAGTTGCCCGATAGGCAAGGAACGGGGAACCTTATGCTGTGCACAAACCTGACATGAAGAAACAAACTCCTTAACGTCTTTAGAAAGACCAGGCCACCATACTGAGCGGGAGACTAACTCCAATGTCTTAGAGATCCCCGGATGCCCGGAAACTTTGTTATCATGGAACTCAGTCAAAACAGTTGCTCTCAAGAACTCAGGGACGTAAAGACGACCAGCAGGAGTATTTCCAGGAGCTTGGTGTTGAAGCTGTTTTAACTGGGTAAATAAATCTTGTGTGAGGCCTGCCCAAATGACTGAAGATGGAAGTATGGGAGTAACAGGACTGTTATCATGAACCGGAAGAAAACTGAGTGACAGAGCATCTGCCTTGGTATTCTTGGAACCTGGCCTGAAAGTTATAATAAATTTGAAACGAGTAAAGAACAAAGCCCAACGAGCCTGCCGGGCATTCAGCCGCTTAGCTGATTCGATGTATTGCAGATTCTTATGGTCAGTCAATACTGAAATGGTATGTGTTGCTCCCTCAAGCCAATGTCTCCACTCCTCGAAAGCCCATTTAATAGCCAGTAACTCCCGGTTACCAACATCGTAGTTGGATTCAGCGGATGAGAATTTCCTGGACATAAAGGCACAAGGATGTAGTTCCAGAGTGTCTGGATCCGTCTGAGATAGGATAGCCCCCACTCCAACCTCCGAGGCATCAACCTCAACAATGAAGGGCAATTCTGGGTTGGGATGTCTGAGGACTGGAGCTGAGACAAAAGCTTGTTTCAAGGCCTGAAAGGATAACTCGGCTTCATGTGACCAGTTGGTAGGATCCGCTCCCTTCTTAGTCAGTGCAACAATGGGAGCAACCAGGTCGGAAAAAGAATGAATAAATCTTCTATAATAATTTGCAAACCCTAAAAAGCGCTGAATTGCTTTTAAGTTGGTAAGTTGCGCCCAGCTAAGGATGGCTTGGAGCTTCTTAGGTTCCATGCTGAATCCTCGAGGGGAAATAATGTACCCTAAAAAGGATACCTTCGTGACATGAAACTCGCACTTCTCCAGCTTGGCATATAGATGATTTTCACGTAATTTTTGAAGAACCTGACGCACCTGGGTAACATGTTGTTCAATTGATTCAGAATAGATCAGGATGTCGTCTAAGTAAACGACCACGAATCTTCCTAGAAAATCACGGAGCACATCGTTAATGAGATCCTGGAATACTGCCGGAGCGTTAGACAAGCCGAACGGCATCACCAGATACTCGTAGTGACCCGACTGAGTACTGAAAGCCGTCTTCCACTCATCTCCCGACTTGATTCGGATGAGGTTATACGCACCCCTCAGGTCAATTTTAGAAAAAAATCACAGCCGAACGCAGCTGATCAAAGAGGACAGAAATCAGCGGCAGAGGGTAAGTATTTTTAACTGAGATCTTATTCAGGGCTCTAAAGTCAATGCATGGTCTGAGTGATCCGTCTTTTTTCTCCACAAAGAAGAAGCCTGCACTTAAAGGGGATTTAGATGGCCTGATAAATCCTTTCCCTAGGCTCTCCTTAACATACTCATTCATGGCCGCAGTTTCTGGCCCGGATAATGCATATAACCTTCCCTTTGGCAATGTGGCACCAGGAATTAGCTCAATAGCACAATCATAAGGCCGATGGGGAGGCAAAATGTCTGCATTGCCCTTGGAAAACACATCAACAAAGTCCTGGTATTCCACGGGAATGAGTTCGGGAATGACAGCATCTATTCTGACGGGAAACGTAATACATTCCTTATTACAGATGGTACCCCATTGTGAAATCTCCCCCGACTGCCAATCAATGGTGGGATTATGAAAGGCCAGCCAAGGGTGACCCAGAACCACTGGTACTGCTGGGCAATGGGTAAGGAAAAACTCGATCTTTTCGGAATGAAGAGCTCCTACCGTAAGTAGTACATGGGGTGTACAGAGGGAAATAACCCCATTGGACAAGGGACTCCCATCTAAACCATGCATGGTGATACACCTACCCAAGGCTAACTGAGGAATACCTAAGGCCTTGGCCCACGTTAAGTCCATAAAGTTCCCTGCAGCTCCACTGTCAACAAAAGCCGACACCGAGGAACAGAGGCTGCCAAAGGAAACTTTAGCTGGGACTAAAAGGGAGTTCTTCGAGGAGATAAGCTGCAGACCAAAGTGAACCCCCTCACAATTCACTTGGTCGAGGCGTTTTCCTGACTTGATCGGACAATTACGGGCAAAATGTCCCTTACCCCCACAGTACAAACAAAGACCAGAGTTTTGCCTTCTGGCTCTTTCTTCTGGAGACAGCCGGGAGAGACCCATCTGCATGGGCTTCTCTACGTCCTCAGGAATGGAAAATACACATGGAGTAGACCTGACAGGTGCTCCTTTTTCAGCCCTCCGCTCTCTGAGACGACGATCAATCTTAATAGAAAGCTCCATGAGTTTATCGAGAGTCTCAGGAGCGGGATACTGAAGGAGACTGTCTTTTATAGACTCTGATAAGCCGAGGCGAAACTGACTGCGCAGGGCTGGGTCATTCCAGCCACAGTCGTTCGACCAACGGCGAAACTCTGTACAAAAAACTTCTGCAGGATTTCTACCCTGTCTGAGAGTGCGTAACTGACTCTCAGCGGATGCCTCTCTATCAGGGTCATCATACAAAAGCCCTAAAGACCCAAAAAAGGCGTCTACTGATGACAACGCCGGATCCTCTACTTTTAAACCGAATGCCCAGGTCTGAGGATCTCGCTGGAGCAAAGAAATAATAATTCCGACCCGCTGAGATTCAGTACCTGAGGAGATCGGTCTTAAACGAAAATAAAGTTTACAGGATTCTTTAAAATTAAAAAACTCCTTCCTATCTCCAGAAAAACGGTCAGGCAAGTGCATTTTTGGTTCAGGGACTACCCTCGGGGAAGTTCGTAAAAGATCTTCCTGCGACTTCACCCGAAGGGAAAGATCCTGAAACATCTGAGTAAGTTCTTGAATCTGGCTGACTAGGAGCTGACCAGGATTTGGCCCTAAACCTGTGGGATTCATGAGGCCGATAACTCTTACAAAACTGAATAAGGAAAAAATTAAACCCAGTTTAATTTTAGGTTTTGGTAAGGCCGGTAATAATGTTATGATTCCAGTACTCCTGACCGGAGGAGATCTCATGGCAATGGTCAGAGTACTGGAAGGGAATGCTGGTTATGGGAGCGGGAATAGAAAATAGCCCCTGGCGCCCTAACTCCGTTGTCTCGCCCGTGCTGTCAGAAATCCCCTGCGAGACTATGGTTGCTTGAGCCCATGGCAGCCGCGTTTGAAGGGCGGATTAAGTCTGCCCAACTCCGATGCCCCCTCAGGTCTTAATGGGAGACAAAGGGAAATCCGAGACAGGGTGATAACAAGGGGCCCTCTGACTAAACAACCAGGCCAGGGGCTACAAGCTAACTGACAAAACCTAAAGTATGTGCGGAAACCCGCCAGGGAAAAGGACAACCAAAATCCACTTGTCCAATACTCCTACCCGGCACCGCCGGATACCAGAGTGGACCTGTGGAAGCGGAACCCTCCGCAAAATGCACCAAAACATAAATAATAAATAATAAAGCGGACAAGCCGCAACACACGGCAAGGCCGTGACTCACGAACACCACTGGATGTTATAAGGTGATTAGTCAGGACTCCAGGAATTAGATGACAAACTTCCGAGTTCAGAGCTTCCAATACTGGAATGACCGGATACAGCAAGACTGGAACAGACTCTCAGCAAACAAAGACAGCATGCAGGAAGCTATTACCGGCGTCTGTGAGAAGCCCTGGGAGTGTATTTAACAAGGAGTCCTCCAATCAGCTGCCAAAAGGCTGATTAGAATAAATGCCGTGCAGCTGCCTTGCTGCCTGGCCAGAGAGCAGGAGAAAACATTAACCCTTAAAGCCTAGCAACGGGGAACACGGTCCGCCAGTGGCGTCCCCGTTGCTAGGGTCCGTGCGGCTCAGCGCGCCCGGCATCCAGCGTTGCCAGGGAGCCGGCGGCTGTTCGCGTACGGCGTCCCTGGTTGCTAGGCGCCGGGCCGCACCGACGAGCGGACCCCGGCGCCTAACACCCCCATATTTCATAAACCAGCACCGGGCTCTGCGCCTGGTCCTGGTTCCAAAAATACGGGGGACAAAAAGCGTAGGGGTCCCCTGTATTTTTTAAACCAGCACCGGGCTCCACTAGCCAGGTACATAATGCCACAGCCGGGGGACACTTTTATATTGGTCCCTGCGGCCCTGGCATTACATACCCAACTAGTCACCCCTGGCCAGGGTACCCTGGAGGAGTGGGAACCCCTTCAATCAAGGGGTCCCCCCCTCCAGCCACCCAAGGGCCAGGGGTGAAGCCCGAGGCTGTCCCCCCCATCCAAGGGCGGCGGATGGGGAGCTGATAGCCTCTTGTGAAAATGAGAATATTGTTTTTAGTAGCAGTACTACAAGTCCCAGCAAGCCTCCCCCGCAAGCTGGTACTTGGAGAACCACAAGTACCAGCATGCGGTGGAAAACCGGGCCCGCTGGTACCTGTAGTACTACTACTAAAAAAAATACCCCAAAAAAACAGGACACACACACACACCGTGAAAGTAAAATTTTATTACATACATGCACACCACCATACATACATACTTACCTATGTTCACACGTGGCTCGGTCCTCTTCTCCATGTAGAATCCTAGGGGTACCTGTGAAAAAAATTATACTCACATAATCCAGGGTATCTTCTTTCCTTTGTATAATCCACGTACTTGGCAAAAAAATAAAACGGAAACCCGACCACGCACTGAAAGGGGTCCCATGTTTACACATGGGAGCCCTTTCCCCGACTGCCAGGACCCCCCCTGACTCCTGTCAAAGAGGGTCCCTTCAGCCAATCAGGGAGCGCCACGTCGTGGCACTCTCCTGATTGGCTGTGTGCTCAAGTAGTGTCTGTCAGGCAGCACACGGCACAGATACAATGTAGCGCCTATGCGCTGAAGGGACCCTCTTTGACAGGAGTCAGGGGGGGGCCTGGCAGTCGGGGAAAGGGCTCCCATGTGTAAACATGGGACCCCTTTCAGTACGTGGTCGGGTTTCCGTTTTATGTTTTTGCCAAGTACGTGGATTATACAAAGAAAGAAGATACCCTGGATTATGTGAGTATAATTTTTTTCACAGGTACCCCTAGGATTCTACATGGAGAAGAGGACCAAGCCACGTGTGAACATAGGTAAGTATGTATGTATGGTGGTGTGCATGTATGTAATAAAATTTTACTTTCACGGTGTGTGTCCTGTTTTTTGGGGGGTATTTTTTTAGTAGTAGTACTACAGGTACCAGCGGGCCCTGTTTTCCACCGCATGCTGGTACTTGTGGTTCTCCAAGTACCAGCTTGCGGGGGAGACTTGCTGGGACTTGTAGTACTGCTACTAAAAACAATATTCTCATTTTCACAAAAGGCTATCAGCCCCCCATCCACCGCCCTTGGATGGGGAGGACAGCCTCGGGCTTCACCCCTGGCCCTTGGGTGGCTGGAGGGGGGGACCCCTTGATTTAAGGGGTTCCCACTCCTCCAGGGTACCCCGGCCAGGGGTGACTAGTTGGGTATGTAATGCCAGGGCCGCAGGGACCAATATAAAAGTGTCACCCGGCTGTGGCATTATGTACCTGGCTAGTGGAGCCCGGTGCTGGTTTAAAAGATACGGGGGACCCCTACGCTTTTTGTCCCCCATATTTTTGGAACCAGGACCAGGCGCAGAGCCCGGTGCTGGTTTATGAAATATGGGGGAACCCCGGTCATTTTTTTCCACATATTTTGTGAACCAGGACCGGCTCAAAGAGCCCGAGGCTGGTTTTGTTTAAGGGGGGAAGACCCCACGCATTTTTTTTTTTAATTTTAACAATGGTCTTTTTTTTAACGAAAGGTGCACAATGAAGCCCAGCACGGATCTCACAGATCCGGCCGAGATTCATTGTGTTAATGTCGGCAGTGTTTTACAATTCACTCCCGTAAAACACTGCCAAAAAATACGAATGACATCGACATCGGAAAATTCGAAAATGCAGAATACGACAGTTTAGTAAATTAGTCGTAATAAATTCAAAAAGTTGCAGTTTTACACTTTCGATGTCATCTGTGTTTGAACTTTAACCTCATTCGGAAAAATACGAATTTTAGTAAATATATCCCTATGTAATATTTTTGACTTCGACATGTCCATCCTAAGTTTATAGGGAACCCGGTATCTGTGAGATAATTTCCTCTACCTGTGATGGACATGAATCTAGAACAGTGGAATGCAGCATTAGTCTTTGTTATGCACACCAGTGCCTGCAGGAAAGTACTGGTGTCAGAACTGTTATGCACTCCAGTGTCTGCAGGAATGTACTGGTGTTTGAACTGTTATGCAAAACAAATGGACTCACAGACAAACTGGGAAATATGACATAACGTACACAGAAGGTAATAGGGTAACAAAATACACACAAAGTGAACAGAGAAGCCCAGAGGCTAAGGAACTGGGTATCTCCCTTGTATTAGAACTGCACAGATGGAAAAAGCAAGATGTTGTGTTTTAATACGTAGAGAACCCGAAATGCTGTTGCTAAGGGCAACAGCAAAACCCTAAAGGGTTACCAACGGGTGTGGCAGTAAACTCCTTGGTCAGAGATGGAATGATAGACACAAGGAGAGTCTCCACAATCCTATTTCTCACTTGCAGTGCACAGGTTTTAGCTTACTGCCACTAAACTGACCCCTGACACCTAGCACAGTGAGACAGGATTAGACAGGCAAGTCTTAGAATACAGCCGCAAACTTGCTAAGTTCACAGAGTGGTAACAGAACCCCAGCAAGCTAAACGACTGACTCCAGTCTTACTGCTAGGTCTGGATTGGCAGAGTGTAATACCAAATCCCCAGGCCTATTTGCAGTAAGCAACAAACAAATACAAAGCTACACAGTACTGGCTAACTTTCATGAACTGACTAACCAACAAAGATTCAGCAGCATCTGCTTACCCTGAAAAGAGGCCTTATAAAGCAGGTGCTGTCCACGCCCCACTCAGACCTCACAGACTGTGAGCACAAAAACCAGCACCGGATCCCCTGCCGTGCACAGAGCCTATAAACACTGCACAGCAAAAGACCCGAACCGGAGTATCAGCTGCGCTCAGGTTACTCCACTAGCACTTGTCTCCCGGTTGCCATGACGACGTGGCAGCACAGGGCAGGAGACCCTAACAGTACCCCCCCTCTGACGAGGGGTCAAAGAACCCCTACCACCGGGTTTATCGGGGAACTGCGAGAAGAAAGAGCGTATCAGTCTGGGGGCATGAAGATCACAACTGCGCACCCACGACCGCTCCTCCGGGCCATACCCCTTCCAGTGCACCAAAAAATGACAGCCGACCCCGAACCACCTTGGAGTCAAGAATCCTTTCAACAACAAACTCCCTCTGGCCACGTATCAGAAGAGGGGAAGGTCTTCCACTGGAAGAAGGATTACTAATCGCCCGTTTTAAAAGGGAACAATGAAATGTTTTATTGATACCCAAAGAACGGGGCAGATCTAACTGAAATGCCACCGGATTGATAACCCTGGTGATCTTATAAGGGCCGATGAACCGGGGCCCTAACTTATGAGATGGCTGTCTCAACTTCAAATTCTTGGTAGACAACCAGACGAAGTCTCCTAATTTGAAGCTGCAGGGTCTTTTCCGCTTATCAAAAACCCTTTTGGTCACTAATGACACAGACACAAGGGCTTTCTTCACTTTCCGCCAAATACCTCTAAGGACCGAAACCACAGAGGAACCACCAGGCGTGGAGTCCAGGGGGTCAAAAGAATTGGCCTTAGGATGATGCCCATACACACAAAGGAAGGGAGAGATCCCTGTAGCAGAGTGAGCTGCGTTGTTATAGGCAAACTCCGCCATGGACAGATGAGCAACCTAGTCAGTCTGACACTTGGAGACATAACACCTGAGGAACTGCTCCAAGGACTGGTTCACCCTTTCAGTCTGCCCATTAGACTGCGGATGGTAGCCTGACGACAAGCTGACAGAAATCTGGAGATCGGAACAAAATGCCCTCCAGAATTTGGCCACAAACTGGGATCCGCGGTCAGAGACCACATCAAGTGGCAACCCGTGGAGACGCACAACATGCAGCATAAATAATTCAGACAGGCGTCTGGCTGATGGCAGCCCAACCAGTGGAACGAAGTGCGCCATCTTCGAAAACCTGTCAACGACAACCCAGATGGCTGTCATCCCCGAGGATTTGGGCAAGTCCACCACAAAATCCATTGAAATGTGGGTCCATGGCTTAGATGGGATAGAGAGTGGATGTAATGGGCCAACAGGAACCCCTCTAGGAGTCTTATTTCGGGCACAGATGTCACATGCCCGAACCCACTGATCCACATCCTTAGCCACCGAGGGCCACCACACCGCCCTAGATAGCAACTCCCGAGTTCTGGCAATACCCGGGTGACCTGCCGACTTCTTGGCATGGAATTCCAGGAACACTCGCTGTCTTAACCTAGGAGGCACAACAAAAGACCTACCGGAAGGTCTGGAGGAGCCTGCTCCTGTGCTCTAAGGACTAATGATAAGAGGTCCTGGGTAATGCCCACTTTAATACATGATGGGGAAACAATGGGCAACGGCTCCTCGGTGGTCTAATGGATTGGAGCAAAACTCCGCGAGAGCGCATCAGCCTTGATGTTTTTTGACCCAGGGCGATATGTTATCAAAAAATTAAAGCGAGCAAAAAACAAAGCCCATCGTGCCTGCCTGGCATTGAGACGCTTCGCTGACTCTAAATATGCCAGATTCTTATGGTCAGTGAGAATTGAGACCACAAACTTAGCCCCCTCAAGCCAGTGTCTCCACTCCTCGAGTGCATCCTTAATAGCCAACAATTCCCGGTTACCCACGTCATAATTCATCTCGGCAGGCGAAAATTTACGGGAAAAGTAAGCACAGGGATGAAGGCGATTATCAGACACTCCCATCTGAGAAAGCACTGCCCCAATACCCATCTCAGAGGCATCCACCTCCACCACAAAAGGACGCTCTGGATCTGGGTGTCGCAGCACCTTGGCCGAAACAAATGCCCTTTTGAGACGGGCAAAAGCTGCTTTAGCCTCACAAGACCAGTGAGCAACATCCGCCCCTTTCTTAGTGAGTGCCACCAAGGGCGCCACTATAGGCGAAAATCCAGCGATAAATCGTCTATAAAAATTCGCAAAGCCCAGGAAACGCTGAAGCGCCTTCAAACTAGTGGGCTGCACCCAATCCAGGACTGCCTGTACCTTGGAACCCTCCATTTGGAAACCTTCTGGGGAGATAATATATCCTAGAAATGCGATTTGCTGAACTTCAAATTCGCACTTCTCCAGCTTCGCCCCAAGCCGGTGGTCTCTGAGTTTCTGGAGGACTAAGCGTACATGCTTCCGATGTTCCTCCAGGGAATGGGAGAAGATTAGGATGTCATCTAAGTATACAACTAAGAATCTATCCAAATATTCCCTGAGCACATCATTCATGAAATCCTGGAAGACTGCCGGGGCATTACAGAGCCCAAAAGGCATCACCAAATATTCATAATGCCCTGAGTGGGTATTAAAGGCAGTCTTCCATTCATCCCCCTCTCTTATTCGGATTAGATTGTACGCACCGCGTAGGTCAATCTTAGAAAAAATGGTGGCAGTACAAAGCTGGTCAAACAAGACCGAAATGAGAGGCAGTGGGTATGAGTTTTTAATCGTGATACGGTTCAATTCCCTGAAGTCGATGCAGGGTCGCAACGAACCGTCCTTTTTACCCACGAAGTAGAACCCCGACCCAACTGGAGACTGTGAAGGTCTGATAAATCCCTTAGCCAAGTTCTCCTGAATGTACTCTGCCATAGCCTGAGTCTCAGGACGTGACAGGGAGTACAACCTGCTCTTGGGAAGCTTAGCATTTGGCAACAAATCAATGGCACAGTCATAGGGGCGATGGGGAGGTAGTACCTCTGCAACTTTTTTGGAGAACACGTCCGCAAAATCTGCATAACACCCTGGCAATCCTGGCAAACTTAGCTGCGAGAGCCTGACTGGAAGGCTCAAGCAACTCCTGAAACAATCAGTACCCCAACTAAGAATCTCCCCAGAGACCCAGTCAAATTGAGGATTGTGGGCCCTTAACCAGGGTAACCCCAACACCAATGGGGCAAAAGTACAGACAGTCACATAAAAGGACAATTTTTCAGAGTGTGTGGCTCCAATAAACAAAGAAATCTGGCTAGTGCAAGAGGTAATTTTACCTTGGGATAATGGTTCCCCGTTTAACCCACAAATCTCAATTTCCGATGCCAAGGGTACTAAGGGAACAGAGTGTTTCAGGGCGAATTGGCGGTCCATAAAAACCCCGTCGGCCCCACTGTCCACAAAGGCCTCAGTCTTGACAGTTTGACCGAGGATCTTCAAGGTCACCGGAATGATAAAAGTCTTCTTGGGAAATTCTGACTTCTGGCCTGACAGGATATTTCCCATCACCCTCAGGCCCTGAAGTTTTCCGGCTTTTCTGGGCATGATACTACCACATGGCCTTTATTCCCACAGTACAAACACAACCCCTGCTGTCTCCTCCGCGTCTTCTCACGCGAGGAGAGGCGGGTAGCCCCAATCTGCATAGGCTCCTCAGAAAATTCCTCAGAGTCTGAGGTTCCCTTGGGAAGGAAGGAAATCTCAGTCTCCCTTTCAATCCTACGCTCTCTCAGCCGTCTATCCACCCGGATGGATAACTGCATGAGCTGATCCAAGCTATCAGGCAAGGGATATTGTACCAGTTGGTCCTTTATCTGGTTAGAAAGACCTCTTCGGTACTGGTGTCTCAGGGCTGGGTCATTCCACTGGGTATCATGGGCCAACCTCCGAAACTCCGTACAGTAAACCTCAACTGGCCTTCGCCCTTGCTTAAGGATCGAAATCTGAGCCTCGGCTGAGGCCGTCTTGTCAGGGTCATCATACAACATGCCCAGTGCCGTAAAAAAAGCATCAACACTTTTAAGCGACGGACAGTCAGGCTGCAACCCATATGCCCAGACCTGTGGGTCTCCTTGTAGCAAGGAAATCACTATGCCCACCCGCTGAATCTCCGACCCAGAAGACTGAGGCCTAAGCCGGAAGTATAGCTTGCAGCTCTCCTTGAAACAAAAGAACTGCGAGCGATCTCCAGAAAAACGATCCGGGAGATTTACTTTCGGCTCCTTAACCCCTGCAGGTGCTGCTGCTGCGGGAGCTCCGCCAGCAGCCTGGGAGGTGTGCATTTTAATGGACAAATCATTAAATTGTCGAGTCAGGACCTGCACCTGATCGACCACCTGTTGCAACGTATTTTGAGGGGTATGCTCCATATTCCCACAAAATTTCAACAGGAGTATTAGGCTGCTGAATATGTTATGCACACCAGTGCCTGCAGGAAAGTACTGGTGTCAGAACTGTTATGCACTCCAGTGTCTGCAGGAATGTACTGGTGTTTGAACTGTTATGCAAAACAAATGGACTCACAGACAAACTGGGAAATATGACATAACGTACACAGAAGGTAATAGGGTAACAAAATACACACAAAGTGAACAGAGAAGCCCAGAGGCTAAGGAACTGGGTATCTCCCTTGTATTAGAACTGCACAGATGGAAAAAGCAAGATGTTGTGTTTTAATACGTAGAGAACCCGAAATGCTGTTGCTAAGGGCAACAGCAAAACCCTAAAGGGTTACCAACGGGTGTGGCAGTAAACTCCTTGGTCAGAGATGGAATGATAGACACAAGGAGAGTCTCCACAATCCTATTTCTCACTTGCAGTGCACAGGTTTTAGCTTACTGCCACTAAACTGACCCCTGACACCTAGCACAGTGAGACAGGATTAGACAGGCAAGTCTTAGAATACAGCCGCAAACTTGCTAAGTTCACAGAGTAGTAACAGAACCCCAGCAAGCTAAACGACTGACTCCAGTCTTACTGCTAGGTCTGGATTGGCAGAGTGTAATACCAAATCCCCAGGCCTATTTGCAGTAAGCAACAAACAAATACAAAGCTACACAGTACTGGCTAACTTTCATGAACTGACTAACCAACAAAGATTCAGCAGCATCTGCTTACCCTGAAAAGAGGCCTTATAAAGCAGGTGCTGTCCACGCCCCACTCAGACCTCACAGACTGTGAGCACAAAAACCAGCACCGGATCCCCTGCCGTGCACAGAGCCTATAACCACTGCACAGCAAAAGACCCGAACCGGAGTATCAGCTGCGCTCAGGTTACTCCACTAGCACTTGTCTCCCGGTTGCCATGACGACGTGGCAGCACAGGGCAGGAGACCCTAACAGTCTTTGAGGAGTATCTAACATACATTTTACTTCCTGAGCGGGAGTACAATATATTTATTTCACATTTAAATTTACACAGCAAAATCTCTGTCGCTTAAGTTAGTCAGGGCCACTGCTGCTAGGGGAAAAGAAAAGGGTTTAGAATCATAGAGGCCCAATCGTAACTTCAGCAGGTTTTGTCAAAGGGTAAAGTTGCACTTCTCTCGTTGCTCCCACTTGCCGAATTAGTATTTACCTGTGAACTTTCTTTCTATATACAGTATGTACTTGAATGGCTCCATACTTACTAGTTCCACTGGTCTCAGCCACTTCCCCTGCAGGCTATAGCTCCTTTTTACTGGTTGGATATTACTCTTCTGAGTGCATGAGAAATGGCTGAAACCAGTCGGGTCACCTTCTCCTCCTAAATAAAACTTCGACATTCATTAGTACATATATAGGCTACATTCATAATTTTCATATTTTTATTATTTTCTATAGTTTGTATACTGGCTGTAACTGCTTCCACATCCACATATGGTGGTGTATTTGCTTTCTCTTTTTACTTGCTTATTGTTGTTACGAGTTCAAACAGTTATTATGTTTTCATTCTTGTCTTATATGACTTTGGTTAAACATACTACCTGCAATACCTTAGGATCAAAACCACCAATCACTGGAAATTATATTTCACCATTCATACTTTACAGCACATGTATTTATACACACATACTAAATGTGGTTCCCACAGCAGCCCTTAATTTGCATCTCAACAGATGTTCACATGCTTGCTGTATTCTGGTTCCAGAGTAGTTGAACAGGTTCAATAACATTTCAATTGCCTATCTTGCAACAAACAGATATTTTACACACTCAGTATTTTCCAAGTCTAAAACAAATCCTGGAGAAAAAAAACAACTCTCATTTGTGAGTAATTTTTTTTTACAAGCTAAGTATTTATCTCACTATTACTCTCACTAGATCTAATTGAAACACTATTTATAATTGACTATGGCATGGGTTAGTTAAATTCATTGGTAGCTTTTAAATTGTGTTGGATTTGTACATATATATTGTTTATTTGTGCTTAACAAACTGAAAGTCAGCTGTTAGCTAAGTGGAAAGGGAGTGACCTTATGTTATGTGGCTTTTAATTCCAATGCAGACTGTACTTTACATTAGACCTAAAATGGCCACTGCTCCTCCCCCTCCCAAGTCATGTGCTTGGACAAAATGGCGTCCACTCCATGTGGTCAGAATACAAACACTCTATCCTTTGTCACAAATAAATCACAAATTAAACAAGCACCGGAAGTCGCCCTAATAGACAATTCCCACTGCATGGTAACAAAAATTTCCACACACTGCTTTTTCAGCACGAACAAAGCTTTGCTACTTCAGGCCTATGTTAGCAGTATGCGAATAGGACGCAGCATGCTAACACAGCTATATCCATACTATGCACCAACTTTTAAATGCTCTTTAAATTTACTTAACAGATAAACAATCCAATCTGAATCAAACACAATATGACTTATTGAACCTCATTTAGCAACAATAAAAAGTACACTGTAGCATTTTTAATATTGTGCGTTTTTGTCACTCACGCAACAAAGAAATCTATTGTCCCTTAATTCATATCAGCGCCTTACTGATCTAGATGCATCCATCCTTAGCTGGTAGACCACAGCAGCATCTGTACTGCGCATCATTAAGTACGTGATATCTCAGACGAGCCCCCAACTGTGAATGCCAGCGTTAATATATGTACTGCGGGTGCAAGGCACATCTTATTACCATATACGATAAAAGTGCGCTGAACGTCGCAACACTATATCCCTTAAGAGAAAGCAAGCAGTTGCACACATTGTAAGCTGAGGTCCAACGCTCAGAGATATATATATTTGATATTAAAAGGGAATGTATTCAAAATTACATAAGTACAGCACAGTATATCATTCAGTTATAATATATATAAATATGGTTACAGAGATACTGTTACAAAAAGAGCAATTGCAGTTACATAAGAATCAGTTACAGCCAATATACATACGCTTAGTTTCACTGGTCCCAGGCAGCCAGTCATCAGGTTGGAGACTTCTGATAAGGGTGTGTGTGTGAGTGTGTGTGTGTGTGTGTGTGTGAGAGTGAATGAGAATGTCTCAGAGAGCTGCCTGCTTCTGGGTCCCTATGTTTATACAGTAAAATAATGGGTGTATACTACAGTGGGCTTCATCTTCTTCCATTGGCCCAGAGGCTAGACCTCTCAAGAACTCATCGGCTCATAGGTCAGTGTGAGGGCTTTTGTCCTATGTTGCAAAGACATGTGTCTGCCCCCAGGGCCATGACTGCGATTCCAGTTTCAAGTCTTCAGGAAGTCCTTTGTATTCATACTTTTGGTCATAACTAATTGTTGCAATGTGCTACAATCTACCCATAGCTATCAAATTAATACACACATTCTCCTGATCATTTTGCCACTTAGCATGATATATATAACTTGTTCTGTTCTAATAATACATATATATCTGATGTTACACTCTATTATAGAAATACATTATAATGTCTGGTGCTTGTCATGTTTTGTCTGTGTGTAATTTATATGTTGTATGAAATGTGTTGAATATATCTTTGTGGCTTGTCTGTGTGGATGCATATGCTACCATATATCCTGTGCACGCTGCATGTATGCACACGAACAGAGACCTCTCTGTTTGGAGTTTGTATTTGTCTGTATGTAATATTTCTGACTTCAACAACATGGACTCCACTGCTTAGTGTTTCCACGGACGCTGGAGAGCTGGCTAGGCAATGGCACAGTTGGCAGCTGTGGGTGCAGTCTGCATGTCAGCACCCTCCCCAGGAGCACAGCTAATCTGGAACACTATAGCTGCGTGTATCCAGGCTAAGAAGGAAGCGGATTCCCCGGTGCTGCTGGTGGCCGCGGGCTCAGTCTATGCGGCAGCCTCTTCCCCAGGAGCACAGCTCACAGGGATCGCTGCAGCCGTGTGTAGACGGGAGTCAGATGGCAGCCATCTCCCAGATGTGGCAGAGCAGTACAGTGGGTAAGGGCATCGGGAGGCAGTATGGAGTGAGTGCAGGTCACCCGTTCCAGTGCTCTCGTACCTCCAGCGAGCGGGTGACACAGAGTCCAGACTGGAGCAGAGATCAAGGTCCAGGCTTGTGAGGGAGGACGAGGCCGCAACCCGCGAAGAGTCGTGTAGCCTCCCCCGGCTCCGCGATCCTTGGCCCCACTAATAGATCGATGAGGGATCACAAGGGGGTATATTTTGAGGGGTTTTGAGTGTGGGCTGCAAGGGTGGAGGCTAGAAAAGCAGCTGTGTCCCAAAGCTCCAAAGAAACATGACCGCTAGAGATGGCTGCCTGGCCACGCCCCCATCTTAGGCTCCTATTATAGTTAAGCTTGGTAAAGATCCTCTCCTTATACAGAGTTGTATCTCTCATTTCTCTTTTGCCCACAGACTTTAAGATTTTAGCCAAAATGCTTGCCACCTATTATCGTGTAACCTGACAAGGCATGACTCATGCCTGGCAAATCCACAACTCAAAATGGGATCAGTACGTAATGCCGCTGGACGGGATCCCGGCGGTCGAAATAGCGACGCTGGAATCCCGACCACACAATCCCGACAGGGGTGGCGAGCGGAACGCAGCCCCTTGCGGGCTCGCTTCACTCGCCACGCTGCGGGCATGGTGCCTCGCTACGCTCGGCACACTATTATATTCTCTCTCTATGGGTGTCGTGGACACCCACGGAGGGAGAATATGTCGGGATTGTGGCGGTCGGGATTCCGGCGTCAGTATTTCGACCGCCGGGATCCCGTCCAGCAGGATGTTGACCGCATCCCCTCAATATATCTGACATTTAACACATTCATCTGAGCTGGATGCAGTGCTTTTTACCCTTTAGAAGGTCCTGGCAAGATTTGGCATGGGTCTGAGATTCATTCATGGGTTGAGATGTTATACTCAAGACCCAACATTTGTGGTTTAACTACTGGATCTATTTTGGATACTATAGCCCTTTATGCTGAGGATGACATGCTCCTGTTCTTGGCTGACGTGGACAGGTCAGCGGATCATCTTTTTCTGTTGGTCAATACTATTGGCACATTTTCTGGGCTGCTGATTGATACAGTATTTTTCACTTAACTCTTTCCCTGACCACCCCCTCACTCCTGTCCCTTGTAGTGGACCCTGAAGTTCTGTTATTTATTTACCAGTTTCTTATATAGCGCAGCATATTCCGTTGCACTTTACAATTAGAACAGTAATAGAAAACTGGGTAAAAACAGACAGAAATAGAGGTAGGAAGGCCCTGTGTGCAAACTTACAATCTATAGGGAAATAGGCATTGATACACAAGTATAGATGTTACCTATTGCATAATGGTCCACCAGATTGCTAGGTTCTTAATGGGTTGTATGATATGATCACCCCGCAATATTGGCCAAGGGTCAGGAGGGTGTGAGTAAAAAAAGACAAGATATGTGAGGTTATGTGTACTGTACAGAGAGGATGTAAAACGATAGAGAAGGACTGAAGGTTATGTGGGTGGGTCTGGAATTTGATATGCTTGTCTGAAGAGGTGAATTAAAGTCCTGTAATTTTGAGCGTGAACAAGTAATACGTGTGGATGAGAGACGCAGATCTTGTGCAGAGTAGAGAGGTCGGGTAGGAAGATATTTTGGGATGAGTGAAGAGATGTATGTTGGTGCAGTTTGGTTAATAGCCTTGTATGTAAGTAAAAGTATTTTATATTTAATACTGTAGAATACCGGTAACCAATGGAGGGACTGATAGAGCGGATCTGCAGATGATGAAAGTCTAGCGAGGAAGATTAGCTTTGCAGCTGCATTCAAAATGGATTGTAGTGGTGAGAGCCTATGTTTGGGAAGACCGGTCAGGAGACTATTACAATAATTAATGCAGGAGATAATGAGAGCATGGATTAGAGTTTTTGCTGTGTCTTGTGTAAGATATGGTCGTATTTTGAAAGTTTCTTAGATGTACGTAACATGATCTTAAGACAAATTGAATGTGGGGAATAAAGGACAGTTCAGAGTCAAGAATGACACCTAGGCAGCGAACTTGTGGGGTAGGGATGATTGCGGAGTTATCAACAGATCAGGTTGGTAACTACTATTGGCCGGTGGAAATATAATTAATTCTGTTTTGGAAATATTAAGTTTGAGGTGGCGAGATGTCATCCAAGATGAAATGGCAGAAAGGAATTCAGTGACATGGCCCAATATAGATGGTGACAAATCTGGGGAGGATAGGTAGATTTGAGTATCATCTGCATACAGATGGTACTGAAATCTGAAACAGTTGATTCGTTTTCCAAGAGATGTCGTATAGATAGAGAAAAGCAGAGGACCTAAGACTGAACCTTGCGGTACTCCAACGGAGAGAGATAGCGAAGAGGAGGTGGAAGCAGAGAAACGAACACTGAAGGAGCGATTAGATAAGTAGGATGAGAAACCAAGAAAGGGCTGTGTCCTGAAGACCTAGGGATTGTAGTGTTTGTATGAGGAGAGTGGGCAACACTCAGTGTCAAAAGCAGCAGAGAGATCAAGAATAAGTAGTGAGTAATGGCCTTTAGATTTAGCAGTGACCAAATAATTTACTACGTTAGTCAGTGCTGTCTCTGTGGAGTGTTAGGCACGAAATTCTGACTGAAGTGGGTCCAGTAAGCTGTGTGTTAAGAAAGTGTGTGAGGCGAGTATATGCAAGTCGTTCAAGTAGCTTGGAGAGGCATGGGAGCTGAAAGATGGGAGAGTAGTTTGAGAGAGTGTTAGGGTCAGAATTTTGTTTTTTTCGGAATGGGAGTAATAACTGCATGCTTGTACAGAGAAGGAAAGATACCAGTAGACAGAGAGATTACAGATTTTAGTTAAGGTTGGGATGAGCACAGCAGACACAGCTTTACTAATTTGTGAGGGAAGAGAGTCTAGGGGAGAGGTAGTAGAGTAGGCAGATGAGAAGAGTGCAGACACGTCATCTTCATTTGTGGGATCAAATGAAGAGAAGGTGTTATGGGCCCTAAACACTGGGCGATAATACTGAAAGATATGAACGATCTCGTTCATTAATGAACGAGATACCATTCATATCTTTCAGTGTGGAGGCACTAGCGATGAACAATGCGCAGCCCCGCGCTCGTTCATCGCTGGTGCCCCGTCACTTGTGCATGCAGGCCAATATGGACGATCTCGTCCATATTTGCCTGCACTGCTATGGAGCCGGGTGATGGGGGGAGTGAAGAAACTTCACTCCCCAGTCACTGCCCCCCTGCCGCTGGTATCCGCCATCGGGCAGCTCGGCCCGGATCGCAAAGTGTGTAGGGCCCATTAGAGGGTTCAGGAAGGGAATTGAGCAGGTCACTGGCTGTGGAAGAGCATTCCATTTCATTTTGGATCTTATCAATCTTTTCCTAGAAATAGGAAGCAAGATCTTGAGCACTGATTGTGGCTGGTGGGTTGGGTGAGGGAGGGACAAGAAGTCATTTAAATGCATTAAAAAGTCGCTTGGGGTTAGAGGTTTGAGCAGAGATTAGAGATTGGAAATATGTTTGTTTGGCAGTGTCCAGAGCATTACGACAAGAGTGGTACACGGTCTTGTATGTGAGAAAGTCACTTGAACTACGAGATTTACAACACCGGCATTATACTTTACGTGATTTTCTGTAGGTGTCTTGTGTATTTAGAGTGCCACGGTTGACATCTAAGTCTACGTGGAGTGTGATGGGTAGCCGGAACCACTTTATCGAGTGCTGTTTCTAGAGTTTGGTTAAGGTGTGATACAGCAGTCTCAGGAGAGGTGAATGTAGAAATTGGTGAGAGCAGTGGTTGCTGTGAGGTAGTTGTTGAAAAATAATTGCGTTTAATATTTCTGCGGGTTAGAGAAGGCTTGGTAGACTTCAGGGACATTGAGTTTGAAGTAATGAAGGAGAGCATGCAGGTAATAAGGTTGTGATCTGAGAGATGGAAAGGAGTGTTAGTGAGTTCAGAAACAGAACATAGGGGGTCATTCCAAGTTGATCGCTCGCTAGCAGTTTTTAGCAGCTGTGCAAATGCATTGTCGCCGCCCACTGGGGAGTGTAGAAGTGCAAACGCCTGTGCAGCAGAGCGCCTGCAAAAACATTTTGTGCAAAACAAGACCAGCCGTGTACTTACTCTTCGTGTGTGTTGATTCTAACGTTGGAGGGCTGGCTTTTGACGTCACACACCCGCCCAGCCACACCCTGCGTTTTCCCTGGCACGCCTGCGTTTTTCCAAACACTCCCTGAAAACGGTCAGTTGACATCCAGAAACGCCCCTTTCCTGTCAATCTTCTTGTGGCCGCCAGTGCGAATGAAAATGTCGCTTGAACCTGTGCAAAACCACAAAGGCCTTTGTACCCATACGTCGCGCGTGCGCATTGCGGTGCATACGCATGCACAGAAATGCCGTTTTTTAGCCTGATCACTGCGCTGCGAACAACGGCAGCTAGCGATCAACTCTGAATGACCCCCATAGTCTGGTGAATACAAGATCAAGGCAGTGGCCCTCCTAATGAGTAGGGGAGTCAGTCCATTGGGAGAGGCCAAGAGAAGAGGTTAGAGAGAGTAGTTTGGAGGCATGGGGAGATTGTGGACTGTCAACAGAGATATTGAAATCGCCCATAATGATGGTGGACATGTCAGAAGATAAAAGTGAGGGAGCCAAGCAGAAAATCTTCCAGAAACTTTTTGGGTTGCACAAGTGGGTGATAGATAGCTGCAACACGCAGAAAGGGGTGAAAAACCTAATAGAATGTACTTCAAATTATGTAAATGCGAGTGAAGGAACAGGTGGTAAAATGGTGTGTATAAGATTCAGACAGTAATAATCCAACCCCACCTCCTTTACTGTTACCAGGCCTGGGGGTGTGTGTGGAGGGGAGGCCACCATGGGACAGTACTGCAGGGTAGACAGTGACTGATTGTGTGAGCCATGTTTCTGTTATACAGTAGCTAGCATATTGATTTTTTTTTAATAAAAAGGTCATGAATAGATGTTAATTTGTTGCAAACAGATCGTGCATTCCATAAATCACATTTTAGTGACTTAGAGGGAGATGGGAGACGTGATGAACATAAGGTTTGTTGGATCTATATTCTGTTGTGAATCAGCTGAGTGTGAGCATGGAATGCGTATGGGACCTGGATTTGGGAATATGTCACCAGCTAGTAGAACTTAAAGATAGGTATAGTTGGGGGAGGTGTGCGAGTTTCTTATTGTGACTGGTTGAAGATGTTACAGTTAGTGTACATAGATAGGGTAAAAGCTCATGAGTGTTAATATGAGGGGAGTGGATTAATGAGGTTGCAATGTGTACGAAGCGATGAATAACAGGAATAGTGAAGGATGTTGCCATTTTATAGAGGATACCATGAAGTGCTATTAGGAAAAACAGTTTGTGGTAAATGGTGTTTTTTTTAAATAAAAGTATAGATACAGTATTCGTATGAGTTATTTGGGGGTTTGGATTAATTCCTCCTCCTCGAACTATGGGCCTAATTCATGGTTGATTGCAAAAGTGAAATATTCCTCTAATGGGCAAAACCATGTGCACTGCAGGTGGGGCAGATATAACATGTGCACAGAGAGATATATTTGGGTGGGTTATATTGTTTCTGTGCATGGTAAATACTGGCTGCTTTATTTTTACACTGCAAATAAGAATTTACTTACCGATAATTCTATTTCTCGTAGTCCGTAGTGGATGCTGGGAACTCCGTAAGGACCATGGGGATTAGCGGCTCCGCAGGAGACTGGGCACAAAAGTAAAGCTTTAGGACTACCTGGTGTGCACTGGCTCCTCCCCCTATGACCCTCCTCCAAGCCTCAGTTAGGATACTGTGCCCGGACGAGCGTACACAATAAGGAAGGATTTTGAATCCCGGGTAAGACTCATACCAGCCACACCAATCACACCGTACAACCTGTGATCTGAACCCAGTTAACAGCATGATAACAGAGGAGCCTCTGAAAAGATGGCTCACAACAATAATAACCCGATTTTTGTAACAATAACTATGTACAAGTATTGCAGACAATCCGCACTTGGGATGGGCGCCCAGCATCCACTACGGACTACGAGAAATAGAATTATTGGTAAGTAAATTCTTATTTTCTCTGACGTCCTAGTGGATGCTGGGAACTCCGTAAGGACCATGGGGATTATACCAAAGCTCCCAAACGGGCGGGAGAGTGCGGATGACTCTGCAGCACCGAATGAGAGAACTCCAGGTCCTCCTCAGCCAGGGTATCAAATTTGTAGAATTTAGCAAACGTGTTTGCCCCTGACCAAGTAGCTGCTCGGCAAAGTTGTAACGCCGAGACCCCTCGGGCAGCCGCCCAAGATGAGCCCACCTTCCTTGTGGAATGGGCTTTTACAGATTTTGGCTGTGGCAGGCCTGCCACAGAATGTGCAAGCTGAATTGTACTACAAATCCAACGAGCAATAGTCTGCTTAGAAGCAGGAGCACCCAGCTTGTTGGGTGCATACAGGATAAACAGCGAGTCAGATTCCCTGACTCCAGCCGTCCTGGAAACATATATTTTCAAGGCCCTGACTACGTCCAACAACTTGGAGTCCTCCAAGTCACTAGTAGCCGCAGGTACCACAATAGGTTGGTTCAGATGAAACACTGAAACCACCTTAGGGAGAAAATGAGGACGAGTCCTCAATTCCGCCCTGTCTGAATGGAAGATCAGATAAGGGCTTTTACAGGATAAAGCCCGCCAATTCTGACACGTGCCTGGCCGAGGCCAGGGCCAACAACATGACCACTTTCCATGTGAGATATTTTAACTCCACAGATTCAAGTGGTTCAAACCAATGTGACTTTAGGAACCCCAAAACTACATTGAGATCCCAAGGTGTCACTGGAGGCACAAAAGGAGGCTGTATATGCAGTACCCCTTTTACAGACGTCTGAACTTCAGGTAGTGAAGCTAGTTCTTTCTGGAAGAAAATTGACAGGGCCGGAATTTGAACCTTAATGGACCCCAATTTTAGGCCCATAGACACTCCTGTTTACAGGAAATGCAGGAATGGACCTTTGATGTCCAGAGAGACCATATAGTCCCCTTCTACCAGGTTTGCAATCACTGCTCTGAGTGACTCCATCTTGAATTTGAACCTTTGTATGTAAGTGTTCAAGGATTTTAGATTTAAAATTGGTCTCACCGAGCCGTCCGGCTTCGGTACCACAAATAGTGTGGAATAGTACCCCTTTCCCTGTTGCAGGAGGGGTACCTTGATTATCACCTGCTGGGAATACAGCCTGTGAATGGCTTGCAATACTGTCTCCCTGTCTGAGGGAGACGTCGGTAAAGCAGACTTTATGAAACGGCGAGGGGGAGACGTCTCGAATTTCTTGAGACGGGCCCCCACCGTGCCTGAGACCGCTTGTAAAGCCCCAGCGTCATGCTGAGGACTTTGCGGAGGCGGGAGAGGGCTTTTGTGGGAATTGGCTTTTTGCTGCAGCCTTTTTCCTCTCCCTCTGCAGAAATGAGGCGCCTTTTGCCCGCTTGCCCTTATGGGGCCGAAAGGACTGCGCCTGATAATACGGCGTCTTCTTAGGTTGAGAAGCTACCTGGGGTAAAAATGTGGATTTTCCAGCCGTTGCCGTGGCCACCAGGTCTGTTAGACCTACCCCAAATAACTCCTCCCTTTTATAAGGCGATACTTCCATATGCCTTTTGGAATCAGCATCACCTGACCACTGTCTTGTCCATAACCCTCTTCTGGCAGAAATGGACAGCGCACTTACTCTTGATGCCAGTCGGCAAATATCCCTCTGTGCATCACGCATATATAGAAATGCATCTTTTAAATGCTCTATAGTTAGTAATATACTGTCCCTATCTAGGGTATCAATATTGTCAGTCAGGGAATCCGACCAAGCCACCCCAGCACTGCACATCCAGGCTGAGGCGATTGCTGGTCGCAGTATCACACCCGTGTGAGTGTATATACATTTTAGGATATTTTACTGCTTTCTGTCAGCAGGTTCCTTAAGGGCGGCCGTATCCGGGGACGGTAGTGCCACCTGTTTAGACAAGCGTGTGAGCGCTTTATCCACCCTAGGTGGTGTTTCCCAACGTGCCCTATCCTCTGGCGGGAAGGGGTATGATGCTAATAACTTTTTAGGAATTAACAGTTTTTATCGGGGGAAACCCACGCATCATCACACACTTCATTTAATTCCTCAGATGCAGGAAAAACTACAGGCAGTTTTTTCTCACCCAACATAATACCCTTTTTAGTGGTACTGGTATTATCAGAAATGTGTAAAAACATTTTCCATAGCCTCAATCATGTAACGTGTGGCCCTACTGGAAGTCACATTCGTCTCTTAATCGTCGACACTGGAGTCAGTATCCGTGTCGGCGTCTGTATCTGCCATCTGCGCTAACGGGCGTTTTAGAGCCCCAGATGGCTTTTGAGACACCTGGACAGGCACAGGCTGAGTCGCCGGCTGTCTCATGTCATCAATCTTTTGTAAAGAGCTGACACTGTCACATAATTCCTTCCATAAGCTCATCCACTCAGGTGTCGACTCCCTAGGGGGTGACATCTCTGTTACAGGCAATTGCTCCGCCTCCACCTCATTTTCCTCCTCATACATGTCGACACAACGTACCGACACACAGCACACACACAGGGAATGCTCTGATAGAGGACAGGACCCCACTAGCCCTTTGGGGAGACAGAGGGAGAGTATGCCAGCACACACCAGAGCGCTATATATATATACAGGGATAACCTTATATAAGTGTTTTTCCCCTTATAGCTGCTGTATTGTTATACTGCGCCTAATTAGTGCCCCCCTCTCTTTTTTAACCCCTTTCTGTAGTGTAGTAACTGCAGGGGAGAGCCAGGGAGCTTCCCTCCAACGGAGCTGTGAGAGAAAATGGCGCCAGTGTGCTGAGGAGATAGGCTCCGCCCTCTTCTCGGCTGCCTTTTCTCCCATTTTTCTGTGGAATCTAGCAGGGGTTAAAATTCATCCATATAGCCCTGGGGGCTATATGTGATGTATTTTCGCCAGCCAAGGTGTTTTTATTGCTGCTCAGGGCGCCCCCCCCCCCCTAGCGCCCTGCACCCTCAGTGACCGAAGTGTGAAGTGTGCTGAGGAGCAATGGCGCACAGCTGCAGTGCTGTGCGCCTACCTTGGTGAAGACAGGATGTCTTCTGCCGCCGATTTTTCCGGACCTCTTCTTGCTTCTGGCTCTGTAAGGGGGCCGGCGGCGCGGCTCTGGGACCGAGCTCCGAGGCTGGGCCTGTGTTCGGTCCCTCTGGAGCTAATGGTGTCCAGTAGCCTAAGAAGCCCAATCCACTCTGCACGCAGGTGAGTTCGCTTCTTCTCCCCTTAGTCCCTCGATGCAGTGAGCCTGTTGCCAGCAGGTCTCACTGAAAATAAAAAACCTAAAACTAAACTTTCAGTAAGAAGCTCAGGAGAGCCCCTAGTGTGCACCCTTCTCGGCCGGGCACAAAAATCTAACTGAGGCTTGGAGGAGGGTCATAGGGGGAGGAGCCAGTGCACACCAGGTAGTCCTAAAGCTTTACTTTTGTGCCCAGTCTCCTGCGGAGCCGCTAATCCCCATGGTCCTTACGAAGTTCCCAGCATCCACTAGGACGTCAGAGAAATTTAGATTTCAGTTTGAACACACCCCACTCAAATCTAACTCTCCCTGCACATGTTATATCTACCCCTACCTGCAGTGCACATGGTTTTGCCCATTAGAGGAAGATTTTGCTTTTGCAATAAACCTTGAATTAGGTCCTGTGTGTCCATGAATGTTAACCCGTTGGGCTAACAATTGGATGCGTTAATCTGTTCAGAATGGGTCATCCTGCCAAAATACTTATACGTATTCCAGCATTCCCATTTATATATGACTGTGGTACCCCGTTATGGCTTAAGGACTTCCAACCTGAGCTGGGAATGTTCAGCTTGAATAACATTTAGTCAGCTTATGGAATTTCTAACCTAGGACAGGTTTTCTGTGATCGTCACTTTAAATTGTTTGAGAAGTTGCGAGTGGAATTTACTCTTCCGTATGTTGATATTTACAGTTCTGCCATGCTGTGCGTGTCCAGTTTGTTTTGAATCCTCCCCCTATATCCACTTCCCTGATTAAATGCATGTTGCTTCATTTGGGATGTAGGAAATAAGTTCTGTGCCTTATGGCGATGTCCAATCCTGTTTCTTGCTAGATACACTTCTTCCTTTGAAATGGGAGTCTCAGTTGGCTGCACTGACAGACACAGTGGACACAGATTGTCGGCTATATCACAGACATTTTACCTTAAACCTCATGTAGATGCAGTCACAAAGCGGCTAAAATAAGCAAATCCGTCAATGTTTTCTTATTGCGTATGCGTCTGAAACGCACTGCGCACTCATGATTACATTTCAATGGAGCTTGAAATGAGGGATTAGTCACAAAGCGAGTGACAGGTAGACAGCATATGGGGGTGTTAACAAGGAGTGGTCGGGTAAATGCAGGCATGTCACGGCCATTCAGATGTCATTTTCTGTATGCTCAGGTAAGCTTCTGCTCATTTTAGCACATATATACGCAAATGCGAGCGGCAAAAACTAACAACAGCAACTGTATCAACCACATCTGAATGAGGCTCTTTGTATCAGATAACAAGTCCATTTTTATATGTTACATAGAGCATTTCAAACTCTTGTTTGTCTTTTTAAGATGGGCCTTCTCGCTACAGCTGACTGTCCTAAATGTGGAGTCATAGGTGGCTTTTGGCACTTGCGGGTCTGTCCTAGGGTATGTAAACGTCGGTTTACTTACCGGACTAAAAAGCATATACCTTAAACACACTTGATACACTTTAATATTGAGCCGCTGCGGCCGCAGTAATTAACCTTTCACCTTTATATTATTCAAAAACCTTACGTACACAAGCTCGCACAGTGTACGCACGCCAAAAGGGCGTAGTGACTACACAGTTTGCGTACACAGGCCTATATGCTGTTAGCACAATGCAGCAGCCCGAGTGGCTGTAAATACACTTTAAACCAGGGGTGGGGAACCTTTTTTCTACCAAGGGCCATTTGGATATTTATAAAATCCTTCGGGGGCCATACAAAAATTATCAACTTAATAATTAGCCTGCTCCCATTAGATATACCCCCAGTAGTTATGCCCCAAGTCAGTAGTTATCCCCAGTCAGTAGTTAATAGTTATGCCCCAGTAGATATACCCCCAGTCAGTTGTTATATCCCCAGTACATAGGCCCCCAGTCACTTGTTATGCTCCATTAGATATGCCCCCAGTCACTTGTTATGCCCCAATAGATATGCCCCCAGTCACTTGTTATGCCCCATTAGATATGCCCCCAGTCACTTGTTATGCCCCATTAGATATGCCCCCAGTCACTTGTTATGCCCCATTAGATATGCCCCCAGTCCTTTGTTATGCCCCATTAGATATGCCCCCAGTCACTTGTTATGCCCCATTAGATATGCCCCCAGTCACTTGTTATGCCCCATTAGATATGCCCCCAGTCACTTGTTATGCCCCATTAGATATGCCCCCTAGTAGCGCCGCTTACACACGCACATTAAAAGAAAAAACCCCACAATACTCACCAGCCCTGCTCCTGCTTCCAGACCATTGCCCTCCGCCTGCTCCTCAGAACTATGGGAGAGACGTCATGACATCTCTCCCATAGCACTGCACAGGCACACTGCCAGAGCCGTAAGCCGGAGCTCAGGAGTGAGCTCCTGCCTCTGGCTGCTGCTGAGGGGAAGAAGCCGGGTGCCCGCTAGTAACAAAATCTCATCTCCCTCGGTTAGGTGAGCATGGCCGGGCCGGATCAAGTGGCTCTGCGGGCCTTATACGGCCCCCGGGCATGAGGTCCCACACCCCTGCTTTAAACCTTAGCAGGGAAAGGAAACACGACACCAGATTGTATTTAAAATGCCAGGTTCCGACACACCAACATATAATTACTGAAAGGGGGTTACAATAACAATACAATAGAATAATGGCTACAGTCAATGGTACATACGTGTTTGGTTTCGCCTGCGCTTCCCAGTCTGGTCCTCAGTCATCAAGGTAGATGACCTTCAGAGTATGTGTTTGGCCGGGCATGCAGCTGGCTCTTTTATACAATATTCCAAAACCTAACACAATGGATACTGTAATCTCTTTGTCCATTGGACACAGGGATGGACATTTACAGTACAGGAGAGGTCATCGGTTGGTTTGAATAGGTGGGCGATGTCTGTTCCAGGTGCACTTGCAGATGTTCCCCTCTGGGTTCCCGCCGCATACCAAATGTACAGTAAATACAGTTAATATTCATATTCTGCTCCTGCGCATAACTATTCGCAGGAGCATGCGATCTTCTGCAAACCAACACCGGAATATTTCCCTTAATATACCCTACAGCTGGATACCAAACACCACCTTATAACCTATTTCTGTCCCCTCCTATCCTTTAAAGGTGAATCCCTTTGTTCTGATACCATTTAAACTATTGTAACTTGCTGGTGTGGTGCAGGGAGACTGTGTACATTGTGCACTATTTGGATTTAGATATGTAATGTGTTTTTATGGCTTTTCCATGCGACTACAAACACTACTGTAAGTACTCATACCACGCGCTAATACGCAGGACCACAGGAGCGACCATACGCAAATTGCGAATATGCGCACGCACGGCAGAACAAGTACGCGCACGGAGGCCATCTGTGTGTAGTTTGTACGTGATGTGTGTACTGCAATATTTTTCGACTTCGACAGGTAAATTTTTTTTAGTGTGTCTGGGCTGACATTAGGTCTACTGCCTCTATGCTTCCTCCTTTTAATAAAACCATTTGCAAGTATGTTATAAATTATGTCTGAGTGCCTTGCTAAGGTTTTTATCGTGAGGGCCTGGCTTGCTCCTGAGCCTCCGTTAATGATGTAGCAGACTGTGGAAGTTTTCTATACGCGGGAGGGAATGAATGTCACTTCTAAATAGGACCGCTGGTGTCTACTGATTGGGACTACGTGATCTTCCTCCTGAGTAATGTAATATCACTCCCCTTCCCCTGTGCCCAGTTATGCAGATCAGCTAGATTCTACCTTCCTAACTTAAGGATAACATACTTTCAGACCCATATGTTTACTATACACGTTGTTTTACTTGCACATGTCTGTATATTTCTGTGAACTTTTGACAGCATTTTTTTCTTTTTGTTGTGATGTATGTTTTGTATAAAAAAATTCAACAAACAATACTTGATTAAAAAAAAAAAAAAAAGAGTAGGAGTCTGGGAGTCAGAACGTTGTATTGATCATCAAGATTAAATTAAACCAGTGTTTAGGGGTATATTCAATGAGAGTCGGGTCCATTCTGACATGCAGTTGTCGGAATGGACCCGACAACCCCTATTCAAAGAGAAGCCAAATTGCCGTTCCCTGTGTCCTGTCCTGCCGCTGCTGTCAGCGGCTGCTGGGTGCGCTGACAGCAGCGGTGGGGGAAGCAGCGTGAGGCGGCCGGAGCATGTAGCGGGGCTGATGTCTGCAGAGGCAGGGAAGGCACTACTGGGAGAGAGGTGCCTGGTCGGGGGACGGCCATCAAGGTACCTCTCATCCCCGTAGCCTGCCGCACCGCTCCCCGTAGCCTGCCGCACCGCTCCCCGTCTCCTCACCTCAATCAGACTTGTTTTCAAGTCGGATTGAGTTTGTCGGAAACCTTTCGGATTTGGCCCCGTTTCCTAGAACAGCAGGTGGATCGGCGGGTATTCCGGCAATCCACCTGCTTTCCGACAGCATTCCGACAAGTCGGGTTTCCAGACTTGTGGGGAAAAATGTGCCCCTACTGAATAGGTCGGAACCCCTTCCGACCTATTCCAATTGGAAACTGCTGTCTTTATGACAAGACGGCAGTTTCCGACTCTTATTGAATACACCCCTTAGACCTGCAAATATCAAATTAAAAAACTTAACTGAAGTTCTCCCTCAGGTTTTATTTAGTAACACCCGATCTTAAACTCATGATTTTATATCCTGCTGGATATCCAGGAATAAACACTAATCTGTATGATGCTCAACTCTTCAAAAATACATAATTTCAGAATTGGGTGTGCCCTGTGATGTGTTTTAGGGGTATATTTAATAAGCCAATTCTTCCCTGCATTACCAATTATTCCTGGGTCGCAAGCCCATGCAGGAGTCATACCCATAGTTTTATTTGTGGACAGTATGCCGCAAGCTTGCATTAGCTACTGTCCTGCCAGAGAGGGATCTTGTGATCCCTCTTCAGTGGGCTGTGGTTGTTTACGATGCTCGTCACAATGTTTCAGGCAGTGCATGCACAAGGGTGCATCCATGTCAAAACTGTGAGTAAATTTATCATTATGCTCTGGTATAAGAGCTAGAATCAATAAAAATTTTTTGAAAATGACACATTTTTGATACAGTATTTTATATTGGGAGTGAAGCCCAAGTATGCAAAAATTACTCAAATTTTATGTCTAGATTGACCATAAGATTGCACGAGAGCCAAATCTGTGAGGTTTTTTTTTTATTAGTCCTGTAACCGATTTCAATAAACATTTTTCAGCATTTGTCAAAAATTGTTTATTCACATTACCAAAATGTGTCTGCATACATTACTGTTTAAAAAAAAAAGAAGAGTAAACCCCCAACTGAATATTCAGAACACTTGTGGGTTTACAATGTCTCTAGACATATACTTTAAAAACAGCGGACACTGTTTAAAATAACTGGACCACATGAAATTTGAACATTTAATCATAGCTGTGATAAATATTATACATCATCATCGCTGCAAGCTGCTTCTGCGGCGAGGCAGTTTTCACTTTCCACCAACAAACCTTCTGGACTATGCTCATGTAAGTCTGTAAGAAAAATATATGTTAATGGTCAAATTCACGACTGAGCTTAGAACAACAAAACAATATTAAAGGGAAGTCAATGTTTGTTTGTTTTTTATATACACACCAATTTGTCTACGCCTTTGGTAAATTATATAATTAATATCCAGAGGAGTTGTGTTGTCGTGGCTAAATATCATAATAAAATACAAATATTTATGCAGGATCAAGATAGATTCCAGCAAGAATAAACTGACATAATGGGAGGAAAAGTTTTTTTTTTTTTAATATTTGCTGATGTTACCTGTGAGAACTGAATGTGCAGCTACACTAGTGGTAGCAACTGGGGATTTACCAACAAGAAATTTCCGTACGTGCAGGTCCACGTTTATGAATGTACTAATAATGTTATGTGATCTAAAGAGTAAAGAACTGTTGTATTCACATATAGAACAACACCGTTTAACTTGTGCCCCCATGGCTACAACCAGCCTTCAAAACATACAAACTCATGAAGTGTAGTAAACCTTTACATTCCCATCATATACATGGGTAACAGATTATTTACCAACGGTCATAATCCCGACAACCATTGACCAACAGGTAAAATACAGACGTTCATTTTGTCGACATGTTCAAAATGCCGACATAGGCAGAATACCGAAATTTGAAATGCAGACATGTCAAAATGTGGACATAGGCAGAATAACAACATCTGAAATGCCGACATACGTTTTTAAGGAATTTTTGCCAAGAACAGACTTGTTCATACTTTACTATCCCAGTGGACCTGGGAGGGGGAATATAATAGTGTGCCAAGTTGAGCGAGACACAGTGCCCAAAGCATGGCAAGCACAGCGAGCAATGTGAGGAGACGCGGAACACTTAGAAGTGTGTCCATGTCGACATTGAAAAAAAAAGTGCTTTCGGGAAGAAAAAAAAACCCCACGTCGGTATTTTCACGTCGGCAATTCCAATGTCGGCATTCTGACTATGTCGGCATAATGAATGTCAGAATTTTGACACTTTCTGCATTTTGACTGTAGGCAAGTGGCTGTCTGGATTATGACCGTCTGTAAATCATACTGAACCCGTATACATAACACTTGTCACCCATATTCAATTTCTGGGTATGAGCGGTCACTATGTTCAGATGTGTTTATCCCTGAACATTATGATACACCAACATAGCTCATTTTCCTGCACGCCTCTCTGGAGTGATAGAAGAAATCTGCGAAGTTGAGCTGCAAAGAAACAGTGGCGGCACCTTGCAGCCATTGCTGCTAAATGAATTGATCCCTGAAAGTAGATGCCTATACACAGTTCTGAGAATTTAATAACTATGCATTTGAAGGTTGCAGATTACCAGTCCACTCATCTTTTGCAGATTTTAATAAAGGTTATAAAACACATTTTAATGGCAATTCTGAGCAGCATGACAGCCTCTCATTCACATCTACTTCAAAAACTGCTTTTTTCTAACAATCTGTAATCGTACATTTCTTTTATAGCATGATTGTCATGCATGCTCTCTAATACAGGTAATTCCACAATAACAAATATGACATTCTGTAAATGGTTAACTTTATCATTACTAGATGACTCCACAACATTAGTTTGGATTGATTTTTATTTTTTATTTTTTATACTATGTAACACTTTTTTTTTTTTTTTTTAAGGTACAGACTCTCATAGCAGGGTAATACTGTTAACTAAACATTCATGACTCAAGATGCTTTTTGATGTAGTGCTCAATACGAGGAGGCTACTTTCATTAACACTATGGGCTCAATCCAATTAACTGAGAGTGAGTGCAGCTGTATTCCGCACTTAGCAGCACCACTGGACTTGAAGCTCTATAGAGCTGTGTGCAAACATTTTCGAATCTGTAGTGAGTTCGAACCATGAGGAAGACTAACCGCAGTGTTATGGCAACTCACGCCCTTTTCAGCTAATTGAATAGACCTCTATTTCTTTATACCATTTTCTATGGGCTGGAAGAAAAAATAAGATTTTACTTACCGATAAATCTATTTCTCGTAGTCCGTAGTGGATGCTGGGGACTCCGTCAGGACCATGGGGAATAGCGGCTCCGCAGGAGACAGGGCACAAAAGTAAAAGCTTTAGGATCAGGTGGTGTGCACTGGCTCCTCCCCCTATGACCCTCCTCCAAGCCTCAGTTAGGATACTGTGCCTGGACGAGCGTACACAATAAGGAAGGATTTTGAATCCCGGGTAAGACTCATACCAGCCACACCAATCACACTGTACAACCTGTGATCTGAACCCAGTTAACAGCATGATAACAGCGGAGCCTCTGAAAAGATGGCTCACAACAATAATAACCCGATTTTTGTACCAATAACTATGTACAAGTATTGCAGACAATCCGCACTTGGGATGGGCGCCCAGCATCCACTACGGACTACGAGAAATAGATTTATCGGTAAGTAAAATCTTATTTTCTCTAACGTCCTAGTGGATGCTGGGGACTCCGTCAGGACCATGGGGATTATACCAAAGCTCCCAAACGGGCGGGAGAGTGCGGATGACTCTGCAGCACCGAATGAGAGAACTCCAGGTCCTCTTTAGCCAGGGTATCAAATTTGTAGAATTTTACAAACGTGTTCTCCCCCCGACCACGTAGCTGCTCGGCAGAGTTGTAATGCCGAGACCCCTCGGGCAGCCGCCCAGGATGAGCCCACCTTCCTTGTGGAATGGGCATTTACATATTTTGGCTGTGGCAGGCCTGCCACAGAATGTGCAAGCTGAATTGTATTACACATCCAACTAGCAATCGTCTGCTTAGAAGCAAGAGCACCCAGTTTGTTGGGTGCATACAGGATAACAGCAAGTCAGTTTTCCTGACTCCAGCCGTCCTGGAAACCGATATTTTCAGGGCCCTGACAACATCCAGCAACTTGGAGTCTTCCAAGTCCCTAGTAGCCGCAGGTACCACAATAAGCTGGTTCAGGTGAAACGCTGACACCACCTTAGGGAGAAACTGGGGACGAGTCCGCAGCTCTGCCCTGTCCGAATGGACAATCAGATATGGGCTTTTGTGAGACAAAGCCGCCAATTCTGACACTCGCCTGGCCGAGGCCAGGGCCAACATCATGGTCACTTTCCATGTGAGATATTTCAAATCCACAGATTTGAGCGGTTTAAACCAATGTGATTTGAGGAATCCCAGCACTACGTTGAGATCCCACAGTGCCACTGGAGGCACAAAAGGGGGTTGTATATGCAGTACTCCCTTGACAAACTTCTGGACTTCAGGAACTGAAGCCAATTCTTTCTGGAAGAAAATCGACAGGGCTGAAATTTGAACCTTAATGGACCCCAATCTGAGGCCCATAGACACTCCTGTTTGCAGGAAATGCAGGAATCGACCGAGTTGAAATTTCTTCGTGGGGCCTTCCTGGCCTCACACCACGCAACATATTTTTGCCACATGTGGTGATAATGTTGTGCGGTCACCTCCTTCCTGGCTTTGACCAGGGTAGGAATGACCTCTTCCGGAATGCCTTTTTCCCTTAGGATCCGGCGTTCAACCGCCATGCCGTCAAACGCAGCCGCGGTAAGTCTTGGAACAGACATGGTACGTGCTGAAGCAAGTCCCTTCTTAGCGGCAGAGGTCATGAGTCCTCTGTGAGTATCTCTTGAAGTTCCGGGTACCAAGTCCTTCTTGGCCAATCCGGAGCCACGAGTATAGTTCTTACTCCTCTACGTCTTATAATTCTCAATACCTTGGGTATGAGAAGCAGAGGAGGAAACACATACACCGACTGGTACGCCCACGGTGTTACCAGAACGTCCACAGCTATTGCCTGAAAGTCTCTTGACCTGGCGCAATACCTGTCCAGTTTTTTGTTCAGGCGGGACGCCATCATGTACACCTTTGGTCTTTCCCAACGGTTCACAATCATGTGGAAAACTTCCCGATGAAGTCCCCACTCTCCCGGGTGGAGGTCGTGCCTGCTGAGGAAGTCTGCTTCCCAGTTGTCCACTCCCGGAATGAACACTGCTGACAGTGCTATCACATGATTTTCCGCCCAGCTAAAAATCCTTGCAGTTTTTGCCATTGCCCTCCTGCTTCTTGTGCCGCCCTGTCTGTTTACGTGGGCGACTGCCGTGATGTTGTCCCACTGGATCAATACCGGCTGACCTTGAAGCAGAGGTCTTGCTAAGCTTAGAGCATTATAAATTGCCCTTAGCTCCAGTATATTTATGTGGAGAAAAGTCTCCAGACTTGATCACACTCCCTGGAAATTTTTTCCCTGTGTGACTGCTCCCCAGCCTCTCAGGCTGGCCTCCGTGGTCACCAGCATCCAATCCTGAATGCCGAATCTGCGGCCCTCTAGAAGATGAGCACTCTGTAACCACCACAGGAGAGACACCCTTGTCCTTGGAGATAGGGTTATCCGCTGATGCATCTGAAGATGCGATCCGGACCATTTGTCCAGCAGATCCCACTGAAAAGTTCTTGCGTGGAATCTGCCGAATGGAATCGCTTCGTAATAAGCCACCATTTTTCCCAGGACTCTTGTGCAATGATGCACTGACACTTTTCCTGGTTTTAGGAGGTTCCTGACTAGCTCGGATAACTCCCTGGCTTTCTCCTCCGGGAGAAACACCTTTTTCTGGATTGTGTCCAGAATCATCCCTAGGAACAGCAGACGTGTCGTCGGAAACAACTGCGGTTTTGGAACATTTAGAATCCACCCGTGCTGTCGTAGAACTACTTGAGATAGTGCTACTCCGACCTCCAACTGTTCTCTGGACCTTGCTCTTATCAGGAGGTCGTCCATTTTCTTCGAAGAAGAATCATCATTTCGGGCATTACCTTGGTAAAGACCCGGAGTGCCGTGGACAATCCAAACGGCAGCGTCTGAAACTGATAGTGACAGTTCTGTACCACGAACCTGAGATACCCTTGGTGAGAAGGGCAAATTGGGACATGGAGGTAAGCATCCCTGATGTCCCGGGACACCATATAGTCCCCTTCTTCCTGGTTCGCTATCACTGCTCTGAGTGACTCCATCTTGATTTGAACCTTTGTAAGTGTTCAAATATTTCAGATTTGGAATAGGTCTCACCGAGCCTTCTGGTTTCAGTACCACAATATAGTGTGGAATAATACCCCTTTCCTTGTTGTAGGAGGGGTACTTTGATTATCACCTGCTGGGAATACAGCTTGTGAATTGTTTCCAATACTGCCTCCCTGTCGGAGGGAGACGTTGGTAAAGCAGACTTCAGGAACCTGCGAGGGGAAACGTCTCGACTTTCCAATCTGTACCCCTGGGATACTACTTGTAGGATCCAGGGGTCCTGTACGGCTCCAGCGTCATGCTGAGAACTTGGCAGAAGCGGTGGAAGGCTTCTGTTCCTGGGAATGGGCTGCCTGCTGCAGTCTTCTTCCCTTTCCTCTATCCCTGGGCAGATATGCTTATGGGGACGAAAGGACTGAGGCTGAAAAGACGGTGTCTTTTTCTGCATAGATGTGACTTAGGGTAAAAACGGTGGATTTCCCAGCAGTTGCCGTGGCCACCAGGTCCGATGGACCGACCCCAAATAACTCCTCCCCTTTATACGGCAATACATCTTTGTGCCGTTTAGAATCTGCATCACCTGACCACTGTCGTGTCCATAAACATCTTTTGGCAGATATGGACATCGCACTTACTCTTGATGCCAGAGTGCAAATATCCCTCTGTGCATCTCGCATATATAGAAATGCATTCTTTAAATGCTCTATAGTAAATAAAATACTGTCCCTGTCAAGGGTATCAATATTTTCAGTCAGGGAATCCGACCAAGCCACCCCCGCGCTGCACATCCAGGCTGAGGCGATCGCTGGTCGCAGTATAACACCAGTATGTGTGTATATACTTTTTAGGATATTTTCCAGCCTCCTATCAGCTGGCTCCTTGAGGGCGGCCGTATCTGGAGACGGTACCGCCACTTGTTTTGATAAGCGTGTGAGCGCCTTATCCACCCTAAGGGGTGTTTCCCAACGCGCCCTAACTTCTGGCGGGAAAGGGTATACCGCCAATAATTTTCTATCGGGGGAACCCCGCGCCTCATCACACACTTCATTTAATTTATCTGATTCAGGAAAAACTATAGGTAGTTTTTCCACACCCCACATAATACCCTTTTTTGTGGTACTTGTAGTATCAGAAATATGTAACACCTCCTTCATTGCCCTTAACAAGTAACGTGTGGCCCTAAAGGAAAATACGTTTGTTTCTTCACCGTCGACACTGGAGTCAGTGTCCGTGTCTGTGTCGACCGACTGAGGTAAAATGGGCATTATAACGTCCCTGACGGTGTTTTAGACGCCTGGACAGATACTAATATGTTTGCCGGCCGTCTCATGTCGTCAACCGACTTGCAGCGTGTTGACATTATCACGTAATTCCTTAAATAAGCCATCTATTCCGGTGTCGACTCCCTAGAGAGTGACATCACCATTACAGGCAATTTGCTCCGCCTCCCAACATCGTCCTCATACATGTCGACACAAACGTACCGACACACAGCACACACACAGGGAATGCTCTGATAGAGGACAGGACCCACTAGCCCTTTGGGGAGACAGAGGGAGAGTTTGCCAGCACACACCAAAAACGCTATAATTATACAGGGACAACCTTTATATAAGTGCTTTTCCCTTATAGCATTTTAATATATGTAGTCATATCGCCAAATCAGTGCCCCCCCTCTCTGTTTTAACCCTGTTTCTGTAGTGCAGTGCAGGGGAGAGCCTGGGAGCCTTCCCACCAGCATTTCTGTGAGGGAAAATGGCGCTGTGTGCTGAGGAGAATAGGCCCCGCCCCCTTTTCGGCGGGCTTCTTCTCACGTTTTTCTGAGACCTGGCAGGGGTTAAATACATCCATATAGCCCCCAGGGGCTATATGTGATGTATTTTTAGCCAGAATAAGGTACTATCATTGCTGCCCAGGGCGCCCCCCCCAGCACCCTGCACCCTCAGTGACCGCTGTTATGAAGTGTGCTGACAACAATGGCGCACAGCTGCAGTGCTGTGCGCTACCTTATGAAGACTGAAAAGTCTTCTGCCGCCGGTTTCTGGACCTCTTCATTTTTCGGCATCTGCAAGGGGGTCGGCGGCGCAGCTCCGGGACGAACCCCAGGGTGAGACCTGTGTTCCGACTCCCTCTGGAGCTAATGGTGTCCAGTAGCCTAAGAAGCCAATCCATCCTGCACGCAGGTGAGTTCACTTCTCTCCCCTAAGTCCCTCGATGCAGTGAGCCTGTTGCCAGCAGGACTCACTGAAAATAAAAAACCTAACAAAACTTTTACTCTAAGCAGCTCTTTAGGAGAGCCACCTAGATTGCACCCTTCTCGGCCGGGCACAAAAATCTAACTGAGGCTTGGAGGAGGGTCATAGGGGGAGGAGCCAGTGCACACCACCTGATCCTAAAGCTTTTACTTTTGTGCCCTGTCTCCTGCGGAGCCGCTATTCCCCATGGTCCTGACGGAGTCCCCAGCATCCACTAGGACGTTAGAGAAAGGGCTATTAAGTGCTTCAGACCCAAAAACCTCAATTTCGAAAGTATAACATTACTGAGCAGGGGAAAGCACAAATGGTGTCAATATGTTCTTCCTTTCCAAAGCCCAAGTTATATGAAGAGACATTAAAAAACAAGAGTTATGGTAGACCTACCAAGGTTAACTCTGTTTCTCCGAGGTCCACAGGATATACAATGGGTTGCAGATAGCATGAGAGGATCGGGCACTAAAAAGTTAAACTTTTGAGCTCCCAGGATGCCTCGGTTCAGCCTCCCTATAACTCTGCCTCCTGGCCCAGGGAATTCAGTTTTTTCACAAAGCCCAAGGCAGCAGGATTAAAGCGAGAAGGAACATCTGTTCAGGCGAGAAAAACACACACACGTCCATACCAGAAGGAAGGGATTGGTAAGTGTAGAGATTCTCAAATCAGGTGCGTCAGGGTGGACTCCTTGTGTATCCTGTGGACATTGGAGAGACAGAGTTAACCATGGTAAGGCTACCATAACTCTTGTTTTTTCCTTCAGGGTCCACAGTAGATCCACCGGGTATACATTGGGTTGTCCCAAAGCAGCATTTAGGGGAAGGGAAGCTCCCGAATTGACAGGAGAATTCTACGCATAAACACAGCATTCTGAGAGGCAAAGGTATCAAAGGCATAATGTCTGACAAATGTATTTATGGATGACCATGTGGCTGCCTTACAGAGTTGTTCAGATGAGGCACCATGGTGGGCTGCCCATGAAGGATCGACTTAACGGGTAGAATGGGCAGAGACATTATCCACGATAGGGAGATTGGCTTCAGAGTAGGCTTATGAGATAGTCATCCGAAGCCATTTGGCAATGTTTGCTTATTGGCAGGCCATGCTCTCTTGTGAAATCCATATAGGACAAAGAGAATGTCTGTTCTTCTGATGGCACTGGTATGATCCACGTAGATCCTTAGTGCACGGACTACGTCAAATGATGCTTCTGCCACAGAGAGATCCGGCAATTGGAAGGCCGGAATTACTATTTCTTCATTAAGATGGAATTTTGAGACCACCTTAGGAAGATATCCAGACTTGGGTTGGAGAACTGCTCTGTCTGGATGGAATACCAGAAATGAAAGGCCCTAAATAAGTACCCCTAAATCTGATACTCTTCTAGCTAAAGCAATTGTCAGTAGAAAGATAACTTTAGCTGTCAACCATTTGAGGTCCACCCATTGCAAGGGTTCAAATGGAGCAACTTGAAGCGCCCTTAGAACCAGTCCTAGGTCCCAAGGGGCTGTTGGAGGTACAAACGGACGCTGAATGTGAAGGATTCCCTGGAAAAATGTGCGAACATGATTTTCCTTTGGAACCATATGGTTAATGCTGACACCTGTACCTTCAGGGAGCGAAGGTGGAGACATCGGTCCATTCCAGCTTGAAGGAATGCTAAGATTCTTGAAACTCTGAAGGACTGTAGGTCATAGTTTCTGGCAGAGAAACACTGAAAATAAGCATGCCATATTCGGTAAAAGATGCGAGCTGAGGATGGTTTCCTTGCTTTAAGCATCATTTGAATTAGGATCGATGTTTCAAGTGCCATGCCGTCAGGGCATCCACGAAGATTGCTTCGGGATCCCTTGTTTTTGACCCATATACTGGTACCTTGTTGTTCTGACGTGAAGCCATAAGGTCCACTTCCTACAATCCCCATTTGTTTACCAGAATCTGGAAGACTTCTGGGTGCAGGGTCCATTTCCTGCATGAATGTCATGCCGGCTGAGGAAGCCCGCTTCTCAATTTAAGACTCCGGGTATGAAAACTGCGGACATGGCTGGATGATAAAGTTCTGGCCATTTTAATGTATGGCTTACCTCCTTCATAGCCATACAACTACGAGTGCCTCCTTGGTGATTGAGGTAATCTGAACCGGATTGCAGTGAAGCACTTCTTTTGCCTGGGTGAGTGCCGTGTAGATGAACCAAAGTTCCAGGACATTGATTGGCAGACAACTTTCTTCCTTGTTCCAACAGCCCCGGAGAGAGAATTGCCCTATTACGGCTCCCCAGCCTCGGAGACTGGCGTCCGTTGTCAGAAGCACCCAGTCTGAGATCCAAAAGGGTCACCCTTTGTCCAAGTGGAACGTCTGTAGCCACCAGGATAATGTCTGACATTTTATCATCTGATGCTGTCCATTCCATCTAGAGAGAATCAGATGTTTTAGGGATCTTGAATGGAACTGGGCGTATTCTACCATGTCGGATGCTGAGACCATTGAACCCCAGTATCCGTATCCTGCAAATATGGATACTCTCCGACTGTGTAGTAATTCGCAAATTCTCATCTGTATTGTGGATATTTTATCCAGCGGTAGAAAGATTTTCTGAAGACTGGAATCCAATACAGCCCCTAGGTGCATCACACGTTGGGATGGGACTGAGGACTTTGCCCAATTTATGAGCCAGCTGTGAACTTGTAGGCAGGCTATTGTCACTTGTAAATGGCAGTGGAGGGTTTCCTGGGATTGTGCCAGGATTAGCAGGTTGTCCAGATATGGGAAAATCCTTATTCCCCAATAATGAAAGTGGGCAGCCATCACCACCAACATTTTGGTGAATTCCCATGGAGCTGTAGCAAGCCGAAGGGTAGTGCCTGAAACTGAAAATGTTGCTGGAGGACAGCAAACCTGAGATAGCACTGATGAGAGAGTGCTATTGGTACATGTAAATAAGCATCATGAATGTCCAGGGACACCATGAAATCCCGTGACTCAATTGCCAAGATAATGGTCTATAATGTTTCCATATGGAATTGAGACACCTAAATATATTTTTTCAGAGCTTTGAGATCAAGAATGGGCCGGTAAGACGCATTTGGCTTCTGGAGGAAAAGGGTTGTATAGAAACCCAGTCCTCGTCGTGCTGAGGGAACTGGTACTATCACTCATGATTGTAGCAAATTCTGTATGCCATTTTCTAGAGCCCTGGCCTTCATTGCCACTGACGGCAGGCTAGTAGTCGGGCGTCTGGCTGACCAAGCCAGTTTGGCCTTAGTCTTAACAGTTTTATTTGATTGAGACTGTTTGACATACGCTTTTCCCTTTGCAGTACCTTGGGGCCAAAAGGACTGTAAAGTAGAGAATTTAGGTTTTGATGCTGATGTTGAAGGAAACTCCGCTGCTTTACAGTTTGCTTCAGACATTAAAATGTTGTCCAATTCTGTTCCAAACAGAATATTTCTGACAAAGGGTAGGGATCTACCCTTAGCCCTTTATACCTTTTTGGATACCGTATCAGCCTTCAATGAACGTACCCAAACTGCTCTGCGAGCTGCTTACGAGGAAACTGAAGCTTGATAAGCTGATATACCCATATCTAGGGCTGCTTCTTCCATATAGGAAGCTGCTTGCTTTATATTATTACTGTATACGGGATACTTGTTCTCTTGTTCCATTAACTGAGATATCATTCTACAAAGCCTCTGCCCAGCCAGTCACGGTTTTAGCGACCCATGCTGTGGCCATAGCTGGTCTTGTACTTGCACGTTAGGGAAAATACAGCCTTAAGATAGCTACCTGTATAAATGTTTCTGTCTGTTGCATCATTCAAAGATGTTTAAGGCAGAGGTAAAGTAGATTTGCGCACCAGTCGCACTATGGCCCTCATTCCGAGTTGTTCGCTCGCAAGGCGAATGTAGCAGAGTTACACACGCTAAGCCGCCGCCTACTGGGAGTGAATCTTAGCTTCTTAAAATTGCGACCGACGTACGCGCAATATTGCGATTACAAACGAGATAGCAGTTTCTGAGTAGCTTCAGACTTACTCTGCCTGTGCGATCAGTTCAGTGCTTTTCGTTCCTGGCTGACGTCATAAACACACCCAGCGTTCGCCCAGGCACTCCCACCGTTTCTCCGGCCACTCCTGCGTTTTTTCCGGAAACGGTAGCGTTTCCAGCCACACGCCCCTAAAACGCCGTGCATCCGCCCAATAACACCCATTTCCTGTCAATCACAATGCGAACGTCGGAGCGATGAAAATGCCGTGAGTAAACTTACTTTCTTCATAGTAAAGTTACTTGGCGCAGTCGCAGTGCGAACATTGCGCATGCGCACTAAGAGAATTCTCACTGCGATGCGATGAAAAACTCCGAGCGAACAACTCGGAATGAGGGCCTATGTGAGCATCTACCCTGGGAGCTACTTCCCTATTAACACAGTCCACAGGCGGAAGAGGATAGTAAGAGCCGAATTTTTTTGGTACTTTAAACTTCTTACTGGGCGTTTCCCATGCCTCTTGTATAATTTCCGTCAACTGACCTGAGTTTGGAAATTCAGCCTTTACTGTTTTTGGACGTTTAAAAATTGGAGCCTTAGACCTTAGCATAGGCTCTTCTATTTCTTCCATTTACAATATGGAATTCACTGCACAAATTAACTCAGGTATATTCACTGAGGTGCGGTGCTCCTCCTCTTTTGAGGCAGACTCAGAGAGAGCAGATTTGGCTTCATCTTCTGAAGTATCCTCGGGTTCTGAAAATAGGATTTTAATTACCTACCGGTAAATTCTTTTCTCGTAGTCAATAGAGGATGCTGGGGTCCACATTAGTACCATGGGGTATAGACGGGTCCACTAGAGCCACTGGCACTTTAAGAGTTTGAGTGTGTGGGCTGGCTCCTCCCTCTATGCCCCTCCTACCAGTCTCAGTATAGGAACTGTGCCCGAGGAGACGGACAACTATGAGAGAAATTTTACACAGATAGTGGGGCGAGATTCACACCAGCTCACACATACAAGGCAAACCAAGCTAACCAGCTTGAAAAATCAGCTACGGCTGAACAATATTACTTAACCAAGAACAAAGCAGTACTGAACCAATAAAGCACTGCAGGATAACGAAGCGTTTTACGGACTACGAAATACTATTTTCACTTACGTCCTAGAGGATGCTGGGGTCCACATTAGTACCATGGGGATGTACCAAAGCTCCCAGAACAAGAGGGAGTGCGCGAATGCTTCTGCTTAACCGATTGAACAAACTTTAGGTCCTCAGAGGCCAAAGTATCAAACTTGTAGAACTTAGCAAACGCGTTCGACCCCGACCAAGTAGCTGCTCGGCAAAGCTGTAAAGCCGAGACACCCCGGGCAGACACCAAAGGAGGAACCCACCTTACGAATAGAGTGGGCCTTAACAGATTTTGGACACGGCAATCCTGCTGTAGAATACGCATACTGGATAGTGAACCTGATCCAGCAAAAGATCGTCTGCTTAGAAGCAGGACACCCAAGTTTCTTGGGATCATACAGAACAAACAGAGTCCGATTTTCTGTGACGAGCAGTCCTCTTCACGTAGATTTTCAGAGCCCTTACAACAATTGAGGGCTCAGTAGCAACTGACACCACAAGAGGTTGATTGATATGAAAAGCCGACACAACCTTCGGAAGGAACTGCTGACGTGTCCGGAGCTCAGCTCTATCTTCATGGAAGATCAAGTAGGCACTTTTACAGGACAAAGCCCCCAACTCCAACACACGTGTAGCAGAAGCTATAGACAATAAAGTGACAGCCTTCCACGTGAGAAACTTGACTTCAACCTCCTGTAGAGGCTCAAACCAATCCAATTGGAGGAAATGCAACACCACGTTAAGATCCCAGGGTGCCGTAGGCGGCACAAAGGGAGGCTGAATGTGCAGTACCCCCTCCAAAAAAGTCTGAACCTCAGGGAGGGCAGACAATTAATTCTGGAAGAAAATGGATAAGTCCGAAGTCTGGACCTTTACGGATCCCAACCTCAGGCCCATAGCCACATCTGCCTGCAGGAAGAGGAGAAACCGTCCCAGTTGAAACTCCACCGTAGGAAACTTCTTGGATTCACACCAACATACATACTTTTTCCAAATGCGATGGTAATGTGTAGACCTTACTCCTTTCCTAGCCCGTATCAGGGTAGGAATGACTTTGTTCGGAATGCCCTTCCGAGCTAAGATCTGGAGTTCAACCTCCATGCCGTCAAACGTAGCTGCGGTAAGTCTTGATAAGAGAACGGCCCCTGTTGCAACAGGTCCTGCCGAAGAGGAAGAGGCCTCGGATCTTCTAGCAGTAGATCCAGAAGATCCGCGTACCAAGCCCTTCTTAGCCAGTCCAGAGAAATGAGGATTGCCTGAACTCTTGTTCTTCTTATGAGTTTTAGAACTTTTGGAATGAGTGGAAGTGGAGGAAACACGTACACTGACTGGAACACCCACAGAGACACCAGCGCGTTCACTGCCACAGCTTGCGGGTCCCTTTACCTGGAACAATACCTCAGAAGCTTGTTGTTGAGACGGGAGGCTATCATGTCTATTTGAGGTAGACCCCAAAGATCTGTCACCTCCGTGAACACCTCCGGATGGAGGCCCCACTCTCCTGGATGGAGATCGTGTCTGCTGAGGAAGTATGCTTCCCAGTTGTCTACTCCCGGACTGAAGATTGCTTACAGCGTCAACCCATGTTTTGCTACCCAGAGGATGATTCTGGTTACCTCTGACATTGCAGCTCTGCTCTTCATTCCGCCCTGTCGGTTTATGTAGGCCACCGTCGTTACATTGTCCGACTGCACTTGAATGGCTCGATCTCGCAGAAGATGGGCCGATTGGAGAAGACCGTTGTAGATGGCTCTTAGTTCCAGAATGTTTATTGGAAGTCTGGATTCCAGGCTTGACCACCTTCCTTGGAAAGTTTCCCCCTGAGTGACTGCGCCCCAGCCCCGGAGACTTGCATCCATGGTTAGAAGGATCCAGTCCTGAATCCCGAACCTGCGGCCCTCCAGAAGGTGAGGTATTTGCAGCCACCAGAGGAGTGAATCCTGGCTTTCGGCTGCAGACTTATTCTCTGGTGCATGTATAGATGAGATCCCGACCACTTGTCCAGGAGATCCAGTTGGTAGGACCGAGCATGAAACCTTCCGTACTATAGAGCCACTTATGAGGCAACCATCTTCCCCAGAAGGGGTATGCACTGATCAACCAATACCCGGGCTGGCTTCAGGACATATCGGACCACTGTTTGAATCACCAACGCTTTCTTCTCTGGCAGAAACACTCTGCACTTCTGTGTCGAGGACCATTCCCAGAAAAGACAATCTCCTTGTCGGCTCCAAATGTCTTTTTGGAAGGTTCAGGATCCAACCGTGTTCCCTGAGCAGATGAGTTGTGAGAACAATGGACTGCAACAACGTCTTCCTGGACGATGCCTTTATCAGCAGATCGCCCAGATATGGGATTATGTTTACCCCCTGTCTGCAGAGGAGAACCATCATCTCTGCCATCACCTTGGTGAACACCCTCGGTGCTGTGGAGAGACCGAATGGCAGCGCCTGAAATTGATAGTGACTGTCTAACAGTGCAAATCTGAGATAAGCCTGGTGCGACAGCCAAATCGGAATGTGGAGGTATGAATCCTTGATATCCAGGGATACCAGAAACTCTCCCTCCTCCAGACCTGAGATCACTGCCCTGAGAGACTGCATTTTGAATTTGAACACCTTCAGATAAGGGTTCTGCGATTTCAAGTTCAAAATTGGTCTGAACGAACCATCCGGTTTCGGTAACACGAAAAGGTTTGAATAATAACCCTTGTTTTGCATATGAGGTGGAACTGGAACAATGAACTGTGACTTTTCCAATTTTAGAATGGCTTCCTGTATGATAGCCCTGTCTGTCAGTTAGGCTGGCAAGCCTGATTTGAAGAATCGGTGAGGCGGGAGTTCTTGAAACTCCAATCTGTACCCCTGGGACATAATATCCTGTACCCAGGGATCCAGGCCGGACGACACCCAGACGTGCCTGAAATGCCCGCACCCACCAACTCTTCCTCCAGGCTGTGCGGTCCACCATCATGCTGAGGATTTTGATGAACCAGAAGCAGGTTTCTGTTCCTGGGAGCCTGTGGGAGCAGGCTTTTTGGATTTCGCACGACCACCTCTAAAGAAGGTGGTAGGAGGCTTGGACTTTTTGGCCTCAGCGGTCCGAAAGGACTACTAAGCAACCGTTTTCTGTGTAGGAGGTGTAGCAGAGCGAAGGAAAGGTAACTTACTCGTGGTTGCCGTGGAAATCCATGCATCCAATGCTTCCCCAAATAGAGCCTGACCTGTGTAGGGTAGGTTCTCCACACTTCTCCTGGACTCCGCGTCTGCAGACCATTGGCGTAGCCAGAGTCCCCTGCGAGCTGATAATGACATGGAAGATATCCGCGCAGTCAACGTACCCAGGTCCTTCATGGTTTCCACCACGAACCCTGCAGAATCCTGTATGTTACGTAAAAACAATTCAATGTCACTTCTATCCATTGTATCCAAATCCTCTAGTAATGTGCCTGACCACTTTACTATGGCTTTCGAAATCCTTACCGCCACTCCTGAAGCAGTGTAAATGGATTTGAGCGTAGTGTCAATCTTACGATCAGCCGGTTCTTTTAACGCAGTAGATCCAGGGACAGGTAAAACCATCTTTTTAGACAGTCTGGAGACAGATGCGTCAACAATGGGTGGGTTTTCCCATTTTTCCTATCCTTCCCAGGGAAGGGAAAAGCAACTAGAACCCTTTTTGGGATCTTGATTTTTTTCTCCGGGTTTTCCCAGGATTTTTCAAATATAGCGTTTAATTCTTTAGACGTAGGGAGGGTTAGCGAGGCTTTCTTATTGTCAGTGAAGTAAGCCTCCTCAACCTGCTCAGGTGGCGTGTCAGTAAAGTGTAACAAATTTCTAATGGCCTCAATCATGAGCTGCACGCCCTTAGCAAGGGATGCAGTCTCCCTCAGCACATCCCCATCACCGTCTGCAGTATCAGAGTCGGTATCCATGTCATCTTGCATAATTTGGGCAAGTGCACGTTTTTGTGGGAACATGCTAGGGGATTTTGCAGGAATAGGAACAGAACCTAACCAAACTACCATAGACTTCTTCAACATCTGCGTTTCAGTCTCAGTATTAGCTACCCTAGTAGAGATCTGAGAGATCATTCCTTTGATAGAGGATAACCACTCAGGATCAACAATAGGGATTTGAGACAAAGCATTAAATTCCTGTGTACATGGAATGAATTCCTCCTGAGAGGAAACACCTTCTGCAGCATATGAGAGAGAGTCCCTAGACATGGCTATGGGAGATATTAAACACACACACACACACACACACACACACACACACACACACACACACACACACACACACACACACACACACACACGCACAGAGATGTCAGACACAGTTTCCCCCCCCAAGTATGCCACAGAGAGACACAGACATTGGAGCCAAACCACACACAGCGCTTTCTGAGGTAGAGCTAATAAAACTATCAGCGCTATCTGTGTACCTTAATAGACTACACAGACTTTACACCCCCCCCCCCCCCACACCACCCCTTCTAAAACCCCTGGTACCGCACAGGATAGCTGGAATTGCTTGGAGGTACAGCTCTCCCTGTCAGCGTCTGTATACGGGAACTGCAGGCAGGAAAATGGTGCTGAACGCTGCTGGGTCCGCTCTGAGGAGAAACTCCGCCCCCCAAACATGGCGTTGCTTCCCGTTCTTCATTTTATTATACTGGCCTGAGGATGTCTGCTGGCAGTGATCCGGGGACCCTGACAGGCTTGCTGGCCAGTGTAGGTTGTAGGCGCACTATGTACCGCTGAGCCCCGGAGCGCAGTTAGTACTGCGCTCCCTACCCTGTTGCTGCCATCTTCACACCGGCTCCCAGCTTGCCAGGGGCGCCGGTGACTCACTCGCCCCTGAAATCATCTGGCTCTGTAAGGGGGTGGCGGCATGCTGCGGGAGTGAGCGGTCACCTGGAGCGGCTAACGATCAGCACACTCAGGAACTCAGTGTCCTGTCAGCGGAGATAGTAGCTCAGACCCCTCAGGGCGGACACTACACTCTCCCCCTTAGTCCCACGAAGCAGGGAGGCTATTGCCAGCAGCCTCCCAGTGCCTAAACTAACTCTTAGAAAAAAAAATTAACTAAAGAAGCTCTAGGAGCTCCCCTAGCTGTGACCGGCTCCTCCGGGCACATTTTCTAAACTGAGTCTGGTAGGAGTGGCATAGAGGGAGGAGCCAGCCCATACTCTCAAACACTTAAAGTGGCAGTGGCTCCTAGTGGACCCGTCTATACCCCATGGTACTAATGTGGACCCCAGCATCCTCTAGGACGTCAGAGAAAACAGCGTAGATTGTGAGGGAGGCACACTATATCTATTCGTTTTCACATCCCTAGGCCAGTCTGCCTGTAACAATGCTGAAATGCAGCGGAGGTCTGAGCCAAAGCCTGGACTTAGTGTGACAGCACATTCATTCATGGGGGTTGTTGCATAAATGCAGAAGGATTTTGTGGAAAACCCGTAACCGGAGATATAGCCGGAACAGCCAAACGCTCAGCTATATTCCAAAGAACATGTGCAAAAGATGCCCAAGGGGGTTCTTGTGCTTGTACAGGTTCCTGGCCAAAAGTTGGTTGGTCAACATGTTTAAGGTTTGTGAACCTATGAGTTTGCACACAAACCATCCTGCATAAAGTCCTGAGGGCCTAACCCTGCTTTACAGGACAAACGTGATATTAATGTAGGTGCAGGTGCTGCATTATTAACATTGCCTCGTGAGGACATAGCAGCAATATTATTCACACATCAGTGTAAACATATGCAGCAATGTGACAGCCTTCACTTACAGTAGATATAATTAAAGTGAAGTACAATCAGAACTCACCCTGTCTGCACCATGGATAGAAACAAGCTGACAGAAAAAGAACTTTTAAAGTCAGTCAGACAGCAGCACTAGCAAACAGTCACACATCAATGCATGAATATACATTTGCAAATAGGCACTTATTCAACTACCCAGTACCACAAAAGTAGGTAGGAAATCAGTACTGTATTACCTAGCTCCTGGGAGCGGGATATAGGGAGACCAATGTATATAGACGCACAGCGACTATGACCGCACATATGTACACAGTCGCACATTTGCATTAGGCACTTAATTCAACTACGCAATACCACAAAGGTAGGTAGGAAATAAGTGCTGTATCACCTGCCTCCGGAGAGCGGGATACAGGGAGACTAGAAACCGGCTTCCTTAGTTCGATATTGCCGCCAGAAAAATGGCTATCAGTAACAGACAATCCAGTGAACACAGCCGCACAGCAACTATAACGCACCATGTGTACTTAGCCTCATTGCGTCTCAGATGGAAGCGGGTAAATACAGTTCATCGCAGGAAACACAAAGGAAACTGGCCATGAACTGGGAGGAGGGGCGACCAGGGGAGGGCCTTACTCCACACTACTGACATCTACCCCAGGGTTGTATGGCCACATTAATCTCCAGAGCCTATGATCCCTGAGATCTAGCGCTAAGAGGTGAACGACCGCGTCAGCGACTGTCCCGTATTCTCCACCCAAGACCGTAAGATTGTGTTAAATGTGACTTAGACCGATAAGTGGTCAAGACGCCTTCTTCCACGTGCTCCAGCCTGGCATAGCCAGTGTGGACCTACTGGCACCCACCATAACACCAGCATCTACATGAGGGTAACTGTTGTTGCGACACCAGCGGGAAGTTGTTGGAGCGACCTTTGCAAAATGTGTTTAAGCTACATAGCAAAGGTGCTCAAAAAAAGGCTATATAAAATAATAAGTTTCTTAAAAAACCAAAAGCTTGTGGCTGTAACAGTTTCTACAGTGGTCCGGCTCCTGCCGCACCAAACAAAAAACTGAATTCCCTGGGCCAGGAGGTGGAATTATAGGGATCTGAAATGTTTAACTGTTTGGTGCCCGATACTCTCACGCCACCTGCAACCCAATGCATATCCTGTGGATCTACTGCTGTGGATCTACTGTGTACCCTAAAAGAGACAAAAACATGCTCCAGAAAGGTTTTTATTCCCAGTGTAAATTGATGTTTTTATATCAAGTTGTTTTGGCATAGCTCTGTTTAGGTCACGCACAGGGCACCAAGCTAGTCTCTGTTCACTCCATCTGGGAGAAAATAGAGGTTTACTCACTCTATATACAAATGCTGAATACCAGCTGCAAAGCCGGATTCCTTCTCGCTCCTGGGTGATCTCCTCTTTTGACATATCTAAACATGTACAAATACTTAGAGAAAGAAGGAGATGCAAAGGGGGAAGTGGTGGACTTTATAATTTTTAGGTCAAAGCCACAATATAAAAATTTTTAAAAAATCAACAGGTTTGCTTTAAGGAAAAATACCAACTATGTAAATTACTTTGCTCATAGAGAAATCAAAAATTTCAGTTGCTGCATTGACCATTGTGTGGTTAAGATTCATCAGTGGAAAAAAGAAACAATTTTTATTTACTGTAAATGTAAGTACATACAAATAGTGTCACATTGACGCTTTGAGTATCACATGAGCTCCAGTCAACAATGAACACTGGGTTCCTGTCACGCAACAGCAGTAGTAGTGTGACAGGAACCAATGGTTGCCTATAATATGCATGCAGGAGAAATGTATAGTAGCCAGGGGCTGGTGTTGGATATACAATGAGCGTGCAAAGCACCAGTGGGCTAGTCCCTTATTAATGAAAGCTCATATTGATAAAGTCAGTAGCTACAAAGTATTTTACCGAAATACTTACCACGGGTACTAGGACTACTATGAGATGTTGTGTGAAGACTCGTACAAAGTTCCTCAGTTGTCTCGTGTTCTGCTTCTGTGCAGACCTTAACAAGTAATTGAAATGAATATCAATAAAATATCTGCCTTACTTATTTTTCAGTATCAAAATGCATTTTACTTTTTTCCCCACAGACCAGCCAACAGTTAATTTAATATAGTCTAACATTACATGTAACACCACATTATTAGACATTGGTACTTACCCACTTCCAAACATCAGTGTCAGAACACATGCAAATAACCAAACTCAAAAACACATTCCATTGAAACAAGCTTAATTCATTTATAAGCACTGCAAAATGCATGGTGACAAACCTCTTGACTCTGTTCCTTCTCAATAGTGCATACTATAAATCCTTTGTAATTACTTGTCATCGTTCTCTACTTAATACTGCAACATTATCCACTACTTGGTTAAGCATTAATCGCAGTCCACAACTCAGTGGATTGTTCTGCACAACGGAAAGTCACCAGAAGTCAAGGGCTTGTGCTAAAAGAACCAGGCACCAGGTCATCTGCTTGTATGTTTTTTGGACTTCAGGTCTGTCTGGGGCTTGGCGATGGTAGATGATACGATAGTGTAGTACAAATTGACATTAGTAAAAGCCAGAACAAAGAAGACTCTAAATTGATTTTGGTTGGAAGGTCAAGGCCATGACAGAACATCCCAGACTTTAGCGGGCTCTGCCTGAATATTGTTTCCTCCAACCTGATGCCAGAGGTAGTGCCTCTGCCATCTACAGCTAACAGGCGGATTGTCAGGCCTACCTCACTAATGCGCTTGAGAACCAGGATGACTTGCCCATGAAATTCTTAACACTCTTCCTAGAGCTAATCAAACATCCACTGGAAGGTATCTTGGGGCATTTTGTATTCCGAAGAGAATGCCAGTAAACTCTGATATCCCAAAGTGAAGTGATGAAAGCAAAAAGTGCCTGTGCCCCCCTAGTAAAGAGTCTGTCAATACCCTTTACTAAGATCCAGGGTGGGCACAGGGTCTAATTTATGTTTGTAGGCAAATGCGATTGCAAGTCTCTAGGCTACGGATCTGCTAATGTTAGCAAGTGACTCTGACGCCCAGAAATAAGAGATGCCCACCGGACTCATTGCAAGCTCAATCGCAATTTGCGTACATTAGGGGACTATATGCAATTACGAAGAACATCAAAGCTGAGGGTTGGTCTATGGCTATGCAGAGTGGCCACAGCAGTAGCGACTACGACTTCATGTATTTGCACATATTATCACGCAGAAGTTACACGCCCCAAAATAGTCAATGACAAGCCTGTTTTCCCAACCACACCCCTTAAATTCCCCGTTACCACCGCTGAACAGCCACTTCCTGTCACTCTGCAACAAAGTTCTCAGTGCAAGCAGGATAGCAGCACCCGATCACAGCACATGCTTTGTTTGTCAATAACCGCTCTGTTGTGTGAACATTGGTCATTACATACAAACATGAATTAGGCCCCCAGAGCACTGCCCCCAGCTGGTCTAATTGGTAAAGAGAAAATATACCAGGAGCTGATGTGTAAATGAGCCCAAACTCAACAAAACTAATATATACTGTATAATCTCGTGTACTTCTGAAAATTCAAATTCATAATGAAAGTGTCCTTTTAAATAGTGTCCAGTCTCAAGTGATTAAAACAGGTACATTCGGCTTGAGCCTCATTGGTAATAATGGGGGTTGGTGCATCCCCACACACCCTGAAAGTATATCCCTCCACCAAATCACCCAAAAATAAGGGCCAAATGGCCAGTTATTAATTGATATAAAATATATTGTATTCGTGATAAAATTATATACAGGCTATTACAATGTATTTACAGCATAACAAAATAAGGCAGAACTATGCAAGAAAGGATATGAGAAGAATTCCCTTACAGGGGCAATCTGCCTATACTGTATTCAGTTTTAAGATATAACTTTTAATTACTATGCATCCAGCTCGAGGCAGGATAAACTTAGTTAGGACATGAACAATGGCACTTAACACCAAACGCATTTCATCCGTATAGATGGACTTCTTCAAGTGTATAACAAGGAAAAAATATAACCGCAATTCATTGGCTGTTCTTAAGAATGTGTTTGCTTATAAATATAATGAGCAATGACTTCAATTAAAAACCAGGGAGGTCCTAACAGTCCTCAAGAAAAAAATTGTATGAAGTCCAAAGGATAGGATGAAACGCATTGGTATTGGGACGTACCATGCATCCTGACTTTCCCAATGGACTAATAAGCTCTATTTTATTCTTGTATATGTGCTACCTGCCTTTTGCTGCTAAATTATTTTAATTAAAAACTGTGTTTTATCTAAAGAAATGTGCTTTGAATAGTTTCTATATTGTTCCTAATTACTAAATCACAGTACTCATTTTGCTTCATATGCAGTTTTAATGGTGCACACTGTTTAATTTTTTTCCTTTTATTACATATACCTTTACTTGTTAGTCATGTGACCAAAGACAAATGGAGTAAGATATGTAATATTTTTTTTCCCAAATTATTATTGTTTCTACACATCACAGGGTGGCTTGTTCACCCAATTATTCTGCACACTAGTAGGCGTGTTTTTTTCACTTCCTTTGTTTCTGTTTTATTCTGTATTTTTGCAGTATATTGTGTTAGAACAGCGACTCATAACTGAGGATTGTCATTTTTTATTATTTTTAAAAATTCACCACCTGGCACTTGTGAATTGGGGGAATACATGTGCGCTTTTCTCCATAGTTTAAAAATTACACACCACTAGTAAATAGCCTGTTAAAATGATGGAACAACAGTATTTTCAGCGCGTGCGGCCATGCGTGTTGGAATGAAACATTTAAATTGCTTTGTCGAAACGATATGTAGCAGGAAAAACACTTGAATTCCTCCAATAGGGGTGAAGAGCAGCATCAGCCTTTAATTATATAGGATATGCCCAACACTAGAAAGGCTGTTACATCAGGTGCCGGTTGGTTGGAAGCTGATAGAGACACAGGGAGCACTAACAGCACCATTGAAAGGCAACAGTCCCTGTGCTGGTCACTAAGAGAGTCGTTTGCTGAGGGTCACTATATCCAGCAAATGACTTATTATTGCCTATTCCCATCCATACACTTTTAATAAACATTGATGCCCCCTGGAGTAAGACCCTAATGATCCTGGTGAACAGACTTTCCCCCCGTGCTCTGCTATTCACTCTGTGGATAATAGGAGTTTTTGGCCACTTAACGTTGAATCCTTTTCTCTTAGGCAGACTGGGGAACAATGAACCATGGTATTGCAGGGTGGGGCTGGAGCTGGCACATAAATTAAACTGTAGCTTTAAAAGTAGGCTCATCTCCCTGCATCCCCATGATTCCAGAACTTTTTTTTTTTTTTTTTTTTAGAGTGTCCAGATAGGAGTAGCAGTAACCTAGTGAAACTGTTATAAAGTTATAATAATCAAACAAACCAGTAGAGAATAAAAGTCAAGAACCAAACCTTGCACAACTGGGCATGAGGCAGGGAACACAGTGTCCCCCTGCCTGCTTAAGAGAAGAGAAAAGGATTCAACGGTAAGTGACCAGAAATCCCATTTTCTCTTGCAGCAAGCCTGGGGAACACTGGACCATGGGATGTTCAAAAGCCACCCCCAGGGGAGGAAACGCTCAGGCTGCCTGACCGGAGAACTGCACGCCCATAGTGGGTGGTGCCGGAGGTATATACCTGAAAACGTGTGGACAGAGGAACAGGTAGCTGCATGACAGACTTGTTCTGCTGCCCAGGAGGTAGCCATGGCCCTTGTGGAAAGCGCCGACCCCCAGTGAGGTGTCATAAGCACAACACTAGAAAGGCTCAAGTGATCGCCAAGCGGAGTAACGAAATGGCGTGTGTATTATTTGTCCAACCACCGTAAAGTGCGTTCTAACAAAACAGCAGAGAATCTGTATGGCGGACAGTAGAAACCTTGTGGAAGGAAATCCACAGAGCTAGGTCAAAAGTAGCAGAGCTAGAATATACTGGTCTAGAGAAGTAATCAAAGGAGGATAAACAATTTCCAGATTTAAGTGGAAGTCCGAAACAATTTTCGACAAACATAGAAATTGAAAGAACCAATTTGTCAGAAAAAGGTGTTTGACAAAACGCTGAACTAGGAAACAAGCCGATGCGAGACAATTGACGTATGACAACTTTTGTGACCAGTCAAGACTTATTAGAATCACCAACATTAGTTAATTTCTGACGCGCTAGAAAACCTTAGGGAACATTTAGATCAGTGGAAACAGATACGGTAGGCCACGTCATCCGATACCTGGAAGCCATGACGGTGTGTTGAGAGGTCATGAGATCAACTCACAGAAGACTCCACTTCCAAATTAACTGTTGGAGAACCTCTGGATTGAGAAACCACTTTCCCATTAGAAACGTGGTTCTGATGAGGAAGTCTGTTTGTTAATATCCTACACCCAGTATAAACAGCTCTAAAGGTCCATACACACTTAACGATAAAATAAGCGACGTCGCTCATTTTCCCCCTCCTTGAGCGACGTCGCTCATTTTATCGTCAAGTGTGTATGCCGCCAGCAACGACCGATGCGCGGCCCCGCGGGTCGGCAATGATCGTCGCTGTCGGTAGGGCATGCATGAAGGATGTGGACTGTCGTCCACGACCTTCATGCAGTGCTGGCGGAGGCGTGACGTCACTGAGCGATATGAGCGGTCATATCGCTCAGTGTGTACAGTCGGCCGCCGACCGGCCGGCCCGGGAGGGGGAAACATTAGACGATGTCGCTCACAGAGCGGCATCGTCTAATGTGTATGGACCTTAAGAGTGTTTGTAACAAGTGTCTTTGCCCAGGAAAAAAGCTGGACTGCATACGCCATCTCAGCACCGATCTTTGTTCATTCACAATGGCTTACACAAGTTACTGCAATGGCGATGTGCAAAGGAATTCAAACTGGCCCACCAGTCAGGACGGACTGGGCTCCTAAGAGAGCCAGAAAAATGGCTTGCAGCTAGCGCACCATGATGGCAGAGCCAGCAGAGACCGAACAAAAGTCCTGGAACTGAAAATTTAAATTACATGGCACCCCAACCTGTAGTGATGAATAATCTACCTTTCGTTGACAGAAACCAACCCCCAATGTAGAGACTGCCGAGTGCAGTTGTTAGTCATCGGTGTGAACCAGTATTCAACAACTTGGCCTGACATTATCGAACCAAAAGTCTGTAGTGTATTGGACTCCACCAGTAAATTCACTTTAAAGAGGAATCAAAGACCACACTGAGAACTGAAGGCACTGTGATTCAGAAGAACTAGAATCATGTGATGTAGGCATTTGTGTAATAGCAAAGTTGCTTGTCCTACGCAAGTAGAACATGTTAAGAAGGTATGAGTATGACACCTTCAAAACGAAACAAGTCCGCCATTACCAACCTGAGTTTATTGGAAAAATGCAGAGCCATGGCTATACTGACTTGTAGGGCCTACAACAGAGGAGAAAAATGAGAACCTGCTATACAAAAAAGGAAATACATGGAGCAGTACCCCAGCTTCAGGTTTAGCAGTGGAACTGGAGCAATAACACCATCTGAAAAGAGTGGTGGCCTACTGTCCAGGTGTCTGATGATAACTTCACTCAACAGTGTCAGAATTTGAGCAGCCACCCAGCAACTTACAAAGGGCAGAAAAGAGAAAGGAGAGACCCCGGTAGACACTGCAAGATGATACTAGAGTCTGCCTGTGGCAGACTGACCGATTGTGGACACTCTGACCGGAAAAGAGGAATGACCACCTAAAAATGCGGACTTTCACAGACAGGACAGTTGTCACAAGAAAGATGCTTATTCCAACAGTGGGGGGAAAAAAAAGAGCATCTAGTCCTGGTTTAAAAAGGAACATCCCCACTAAATGGAAGACACGCTAGGAAACAATTTGAATATGAATTTACCTTCCACTCAGGCATCCCAGAAGGCCTGAGCAACTTATACCCCTTTCACACTGCCAATGCCGGATCCCACCCGGGAATTGGAAACGGGTCCTTCCTGGGTGGGATCCGGCATTGGTCGCTGCTGCAGGCTTCCCCGACCCAGCAATATGCCGGGCGGGTTGCCATAGCAGCGGGGGCGGAGCCAGCGGCGCTGGGAGATGAGATCATCTCCGTGCCACCTCTCCCTGCTGTAGTAAACGGGTCCCGGGACGCATCGACCCGGGAGCCCGTTTACGCAGCCACTAACCCGGTATTCAACCCGGGTATAACACCTTCCCGGGTTGAATTGCCCCTTTCACACCGCACGCCGACCCGTGTCTGTCACAACTGAGGGCCTGAGCTGACGGGAGGCAGCCTCAGTTGTAGGGGCTGAGATGTACCGGAACCTGGGAGGTTGTATCAGACCCCTGGACATGTAAGTAACATGAATAATAACTGCCCGAAGGCGTGACCATGACAACTTGGATAAAAGTCAATGATGTTTATTATGACAACTCCGCAACACAGCAGCAGTAAAAGAAAACGTAAAAGTCAGCAAATAATAAATACAGTTCCTGGGTACTACAGGATGGCAGGAGCCACAGGGCACTGGTAGTGTGAGATAGTTCTTATGATCTTCTAGATGGAAAGTCCTTACCAGGCCCGACTGTAGCAATGGAGATAACCCAGGATTGTGCCAGCTGGTGTTCCAGGAAAAGCTGGGTTGCTGAAGGTAAAACAGCTGCTGTGGATACTGGCTGGAACCAGACTGTTGTTAGCACGGAGTGGATACTGGCTGGAACCAGTTAAATAATAAATGAACTTGGGAGCGATGAAATATGAACTGAAATGTAGAACTTGAGAGCGGAGAAATAATAATACCGGTGGAGAGTGGTAAAGTGTAGAAAGGACACCGGCCCTTTAAGGGAAGCTGTACTCTGCTGGAAGCTGAGCTGGAAGCAGGTAATGTTGTAGCTGGAAACAGATGAATCCACAATGGATTGGAGAGTCAGGCTACACCGCAGGTGGAATGCTGGTGCGGGTCTCTATGGTGGAAGTCTTGAGACAGGAGCTGGAACCTGGAAGACAATCACAGGAGAGAGACAAACAGGAACTAGGTTTGACAACCAAAGCACTGACGCCTTCCTTGCTCAGGCACAGTGTATTTATACCTGCAGCAAGGAAGGGATTGGCTAGGCAATTATGCAGATTAACAATACTGACAACAGATTGGAGGAAATGATCAGCTGACAGAATCCAAGATGGCTGCGCCCATGCAGACACTTGGAGGGAAGTTTGGTTTGTAATCCATGTGGTAATGAAAACAGTAATGGCGGCGCCGGCCACTGGAGACAGGAGACGCCAGGCTGACAAGTGCACATCCAACCACGCGGACACAGCGGAGGCCGCGGCTGACGTAATCGCCACTCTGACACTCTGCATGCAGAAGCTCAGGGACGGCGGCGGAGGCCGCGGGAGACGCCATGCCAGATGTAATAAGGCGTTACTGTGACAGCGTCTCAGAGAGACAGGAGAGGATGCAGGAATGTGAACATTAGGATAACAGATGGGATCCGGTCCTGGAGCGCTGAGCCAGCCTTAGGAGGCATCTGATGGGTAAGAAATGGCGTCCAGATACCTGGATCGTGACAGCACCCCCCCCCCCTTTAGGAGTGGCCCCAGGACACTTCTTTGGCTTTTGAGGAAACTTGGAATGGAATCTCCGGACCAAGGCAGGAGCATGGACATCAGAAGCATTGGTCCATGAACGTTCCTCAGGACCATAACCCTTCCAGTCAATAAGATATTGCAGTTGACCGTAACGGTGACGTGAGTCCAGGATCTTGGCCACTTCATACTCAACGCCTCGTTGAGTTTGGACTTTCGGAGTTGGAGGAAGTGAGGAATGAAACCGATTCAAGATCAGCGGTTTCAACAGGGAAACATGGAATGTCCTGGGTATTTTTAAGAAGGGAGGCAACTGGAGTCTGTAAGCAACAGGATTGATGACTTGTTCAATCTTGAAAGGACCGATATAGCGAGGTGCAAACTTCATACTGGGAACTCTTAACCTCAAATTCTTCGTGGATAACCATACCCGATCACCCACCTTAAGAGCAGGAACTGCTCGACGCTTCTTATCCGCAAACTTCTTGTACCTGAACGATGCCTTGAGCAGAGCTGATCGTACGCTCTTCCAGATATTGGCAAACTGATGCAAGGTGATATCCACTGCGGGAACAGAAGTTGCTGGAAGCGGTTGGAACTCAGGAACTTTAGGGTGGAATCCAAAGTTAGTGAAGAATGGTGTTGAAGCAGATGAAGAATGATACTGGTTGTTATGACAGAACTCGGCCCAGGGAAGTAATTGAACCCAGTCATCTTGAGAGGAGGACACATAGATGCGGAGGAAGGCCTCCAAGTCCTGATTCACCCTCTCGGTTTGACCATTGGTCTGAGGATGGTAAGCCGTGGAAAACTTTAGCTTGACTTGGAGGACTTGACATAAACTTCGCCAGAATTTGGCTGTGAATTGAACTCCTCGATCTGAGATAATTTCTTCAGGAAGACCGTGGAGTCGGAAGATCTCTTGTATGAATACTTGAGCCAACTTGGAAGCTGACGGAAGACCGGTGAGAGGAATGAAGTGTGCCATCTTGGTGAACCGGTCAACTACCACCCAGATGGTATTGAACTTGTTGCACATGGGTAAGTCTGTAATGAAATCCATCGACAAGTGGGTCCATGGTCGACGGGGAACGGATAGTGGAACCAGTTGCCCCGCAGGCGACTGGCGGGATACTTTATGTTGGGCACACTTTGGGCAAGATGCAATAAACTCCAAGACGTCCTTTTTCAGAGTTGGCCACCAATAGGACCTAGAGATAAACTCCAGGGTTTTTTGGATACCTGTATGTCCGGCAAAACGGGAAGCATGGGCCCAATGCATGAGCTTCTTCCTTAGCATCGGCTTCACAAAACTTTTCCCTGATGGGGGCGTAGAGTCCATCCCTACCGTGGAGAATGCCAACGGATTTATAATAGGATGCTTGTCTGAAGACTCTGACTCATTTTCTTGCTCCCATGAGCGGGAAAGGGCATCGGCCTTGCGATTCTGAGAGCCCGGACAGAACTGGAGTTTAAAGTCGAACCTGGAAAAGAAAAGTGCCCATCTGGCCTGACGAGGGTTGAGACATTGTGCGCCCTTCAGGTATAAAAGGTTCTTGTGGTCTGTAAGTATGGTGATTAAATGAGAAGCTCCCTCCAACAGATACCTCCACTCTTCTAGAGCGAGCTTGATGGCTAGCAACTCCTGGTCGCCAATGGCATAGTTGCGCTCAGCTGGGGAGAACTTCCGGGAGAAGAAACTGCAAGGATGTAAATGGCCATCTTTAGCCCTCTGAGATAACACCGCTCCTACTCCAACGGAGGAGGCATCCACCTCTAGGATGAAAGGAGAGTCGATGTCAGGCTGTTTCAGGACAGGCGCAGAGATGAACCTCTGTTTTAAAAGATGAAAAGCTTGCATGGCTTCTTCAGACCACTTGGACGGGTTAGCACCCTTCTTGGTGAAAGCAGTAATAGGCGCCACAATGGTGGAAAAGTCTCGTATAAACTTTCGGTAATAATTGGCGAACCCTAAGAACCTCTGGACCCCTTTGAGGGTTAAGGGTACCGGCCAATTCTGAATTGCTTGTAGTTTCTCAGGATCCATCTCTAGTCCGGAACCGGACACAATGTACCCTAGAAACGGAATGGACTTGACTTCAAAGACGCATTTTTCTAATTTGCAATAGAGATGATTGACACGGAGACGGGACAGAACCTCTTTAACCCAAAAACAATGTTCCTCTAAATCGTTGGCAAAAATGAGGATATCGTCTAGATAGACCACGACATGACGGTATAGAATGTCTCTGAAAATCTCATTGACAAAATGCTGGAAGACAGCTGGAGCATTGCTCAATCCGAAGGGCATGACGAGGTACTCATAATGTCCGTCACGGGTGTTAAAGGCGGTCTTCCACTCGTCACCCTCACGGATCCGGATGAGATTGTATGCACCTCGCAAGTCCAGCTTTGTAAAGATGGTAGCTCCGCTAACTCTGTCAAAGAGCTCAGTAATCAGGGGTAAAGGATAACGGTTCTTGATGGTAATGTCGTTCAAACCTCTGTAGTCGATGCACGGCCGCAGACCACCATCTTTCTTTTTTACAAAAAAGAAGCCTGCGCCGGCTGGGGAAGAAGAAGGTCGAATGAACCCCTTTGCTAGGTTCTCTTTAATGTATTCCTCCATAGAATGCGTCTCAGGCAGAGACAACGGATAAGTTCGGCCTCGAGGTGGAACCTTCCCTGGAACGAGATCAATCGGGCAGTCCCATTCTCTATGAGGAGGAAGGATATCAGCAGAAGCTTTACTGAACACATCCGTGAAATCTTGATATGGAGGAGGTGGAACATCAGACGACCTGGGGGAGGAAGAACAGACAGGCAATACTTTAAACAAACATGTCTCTGCACAGGAGGAACCCCATGCCAGGATTTGCGTAGTCGTCCAATCAATTGTAGGATTGTGAAGACGGAGCCATGGAAGGCCCAGGACCACAGGATGTGTGGCTCTTGGAATCACTAAAAGTGAAATAAGTTCGGAATGAAGAACTCCCACTCTCAGACGAACTGGTAGAGTCCTTAGAGCAATAACAGTATCAAAAATTTTACTGCCATCCACGGCAGTTAAGGAAAAGGAGGAAGGAAGTCTCTCGGTGGGTAGGGACCACCGTTTAACATAGGCTTCAGTAATAAAGTTCCCAGCTGCTCCGGAATCAAGGAGAGCAATGACGTTCCGATAACGTTGAGCAACTTGAAGCGAGACTGGGAGATTACAATCATGAGGAGATGGAGAGGAGATCATTACTCCTAGCCGGCCCTCTCCTGGGCGAGCTAGGGTTTGGAGTTTTCCCGGACGTTCGGGACAGGCATTGATGGTGTGAGACGGAGCTGCACAGTAAAGACAAAGAGACTCAGAGAGACGTCTTCGGCGCTCAGCAGGAGTTAAACGGGAACGGCCAATTTGCATGGGCTCATCTTTAGATGGTGACAGTTGACGAGGAGGAGGAGCAGAAGATTTTGGAGCAGATGATCTTCCACGCTCAGTTGCTCTCTCTCTGAAACGTAAATCAACTTTCGTGCAGAGTGAGATTAGCTCATCTAACTTAGAAGGTAAGTCTCTGGTAGCTAACTCATTTTTAATAAGCTCAGATAAGCCATGCCAGAATGCAGCATACAGGGCCTCGTCGTTCCATGCCAGTTCGGATGCCAGGATCTGGAACTGTATCAGATATTGTCCTACAGTACGTGACCCCTGGCGTAAACGGAGAATCTCGGATGAAGCTGAGGTTACCCGGCCTGGCTCGTCGAAGATGCGCCTGAATGTTGACACGAATGCAGTGTAAGAAGATAGCAGGGTGTCGGACCTCTCCCATAACGGTGATGCCCAGTCAAGGGCGGAGCCACTGAGAAGAGAGATGATGTAGGCAATTTTTGTACGGTCACTGGGAAAATTGCCAGGTTGTAGCTCAAACTGAATCTCACACTGGTTGAGAAATCCCCTGCAGAATCTTGGAGATCCGTCAAATTTTGCTGGCGTTGGAAGATGAAGACGTGGAGCAGAAATGGGTAAGGTGGGTGGGGTTATAGCTGGAGTCACTGTGGTTGACGCACCAGATGCACCTGATCCACGGAGAGTTGTCTGAATCCCATCCAGCCGAGTAGAGAGATCCTGGAGACAGCGGATGATGTGGCCCTGTGCAGCCTCCTGATGTTCTAGTCGGGCTGCCAGTTCTTGCATCGGCCTGGCCGCTTGATCCTGGTCTCCGGCTGGATTCATTAGGTCAGTGCTTACTGTCACAACTGAGGGCCTGAGCTGATGGGAGGCAGCCTCAGTTGTAGGGGCTGAGATGTACCGGAACCTGGGAGGTTGTATCAGACCCCTGGACATGTAAGTAACATGAATAATAACTGCCCGAAGGCGTGACCACGACAACTTGGATAAAAGTCAATGATGTTTATTATGACAACTCCGCAACACAGCAGCAGTAAAAGAAAACGTAAAAGTCAGCAAATAATAAATACAGTTCCTGGGTACTACAGGATGGGAGGAGCCACAGGGCACTGGTAGTGTGAGATAGTTCTTATGATCTTCTAGATGGAAAGTCCTTACCAGGCCCGACTGTAGCAATGGAGATAACCCAGGATTGTGCCAGCTGGTGTTCCAGGAAAAGCTGGGTTGCTGAAGGTAAAACAGCTGCTGTGGATACTGGCTGGAACCAGACTGTTGTTAGCACGGAGTGGATACTGGCTGGAACCAGTTAAATAATAAATGAACTTGGGAGCGATGAAATATGAACTGAAATGTAGAACTTGAGAGCGGAGAAATAATAATACCGGTGGAGAGTGGTAAAGTGTAGAAAGGACACCGGCCCTTTAAGGGAAGCTGTACTCTGCTGGAAGCTGAGCTGGAAGCAGGTAATGTTGTAGCTGGAAACAGATGAATCCACAATGGATTGGAGAGTCAGGCTACACCGCAGGTGGAATGCTGGTGCGGGTCTCTATGGTGGAAGTCTTGAGACAGGAGCTGGAACCTGGAAGACAATCGCAGGAGAGAGACAAACAGGAACTAGGTTTGACAACCAAAGCACTGACGCCTTCCTTGCTCAGGCACAGTGTATTTATACCTGCAGCAAGGAAGGGATTGGCTAGGCAATTATGCAGATTAACAATACTGACAACAGATTGGAGGAAATGATCAGCTGACAGAATCCAAGATGGCTGCGCCCATGCAGACACTTGGAGGGAAGTTTGGTTTGTAATCCATGTGGTAATGAAAACAGTAATGGCGGCGCCGGCCACTGGAGACAGGAGACGCCAGGCTGACAAGTGCACATCCAACCACGCGGACACAGCGGAGGCCGCGGCTGACGTAATCGCCACTCTGACACTCTGCATGCAGAAGCTCAGGGACGGCGGCGGAGGCCGCGGGAGACGCCATGCCAGATGTAATAAGGCGTTACTGTGACAGCGTCTCAGAGAGACAGGAGAGGATGCAGGAATGTGAACATTAGGATAACAGATGGGATCCGGTCCTGGAGCGCTGAGCCAGCCTTAGGAGGCATCTGATGGGTAAGAAATGGCGTCCAGATACCCGGATCGTGACAGTGTCGGCCCGGCAATATGCTCAGTCTAGGAAACTGTTCCAGAGGAGATGGACATACTTTGAGAGAAGAATAGATATGGAAAGTGGTGAGATTACGAACCAGCTCACAGAGAACAATAGGAAAGCCAAGCTAACCAAACTTGAAACATGAACAGCAACAGCTGAACAAACAGAATACTTAACTAAGTAACAGTGCAGGAAGAACGAAGCACCAGGTGGCACCCAGTATACCCTACGGACTACGAGAAAAGGATTTACCGGTAGGTAATTAAAATCCTATTTTCTCTTATGTCCTTGGGGATACTGGGAATCCATTTAGTACCATGGGGAAGTACCAAAGCTCCCAAACCGGGTAGGAGAGTGCTGAGGTTCCTGCAGAACTGATTGACCAGACTGAAGGTCCTCAGAGGCCAAAGTATCAAACTTGTAAAACTTTGCAAACATATTCGAACCTGACCAAGTAGCTGCTCGGCAGAGCTGTAAAGCAGAGACACCCTGGGCAGCCGCCCAAGAAGAACCCACCGACTTAGTAGAGTGGGCCTGTACAGATTTTGGAACCGGCAATACTGCCGTGGAATAAGCATGTCGGATAGTGAGCCTGACCCAGCTGCTTTGAAGCAGGACACCCAATTTTATTGGGATCATAGAGAACGAACAGCAAGTTGGATTTTCTGTGACGAGCTGTCCTCTTTACGTACATCTTGAAAGTCCTCACAACATCCAAAGACTTTGAAGTAGCAGAGGTGTCCATAACAGCCGGAACCACAATAGGTTGGTTGATGTGAAATGCGGACACCACCTTAGGAAGAAATTGCTGACCAGTTCTGAGTTCAGCTCTGTCCTCATGGAAAATTAAGTAGGGGCTCTTGTGAGACAATGCCCCTAGCTCCGACACACGTCTTACTGAAGCCAAGGCCAACAGTTTGACGGTCTTCCACATAAGGTACTTTATGTCAACCTCCTGTAACGGTTCAAACCAGTCCGATTGGAGGAACTGCAGCATCAAATTGAAATCCCAAGGTGCCATGGGAGGCACAAAGCATGTGTTGAACACATTTCAAGAACGTCTGGACCTCAGGGAGAGAAGCCAATTGTTTCTGAAAGTAAACAGACAAGGCCAAAACCTGGACTTTAATTGAGACTAGGCATAGGCACACATCCACTCCCGACTGCAGAAAAAGCAGGAGACGTCTCAGATGAAATTCCACTGCAGAATATTGTCTGATCTCACATCACGAGACATACTTTTTCCATATACAGTGGTAATGTTTAAACGTTACCCACTTCCTGGCTTGGATCATTGTCCAGATGACCTTGTCAGGAATCCCTCTCCTTGATAGAATCAGCCTTCAACTTCCATGCCGTTAAACGCAGTCGCAGTTGATAGACGTACGGGCCCTGTTGCACAAGATCTTCATGAAGAATAGAGGCCACAGATTTTCGATCAGCATCCCGAGAAGATCCGCGTACCAGGACCTTCTTGGCCAGTCCGGAGCAATGAGGATTGCTTGAACCTTTTCCCTTTTTATTCTCTTTAGAATTATTGGGGTCAGAGGAAGTGGAAGAAACACGTACACCAGCTGGTAGACCCACAGAGTTGTCAGATCGTCTATCACCATTGCCTGTGGGTCTCTCAATCTGGTATAATACCGCTTGAGCTTCTTGGTGAGTCGAGAGGCCATCACGTCGATCTGTGGATATCCCCACCGACGTGTCAACCACCGGAACACCTCCGGGTGGAGGCCCCACCCCCCCGGGTGGAGGTAGTGTCTGCTGAGGAAGTCTGCTTCCCAGTTGTCTACTCCAAGAATGAAGACCGCCAACAACGCCACTGTGCGTTTTTCTGCCCAGAGGAGAATTCATGATACCTCTGACATTGCTGCTCTGCGTTCCAACCTGTCGGTTTATGTACGTTACCACCGTCACACTGTCCGACTGGACTTGAGTGACATGATTCCGAAGTAGAGATGAGGCCTGCAGAAGGGCATTGTAGATTGCCATGAGTTCCAAGATGTTTATTGGGAGGATGATTCCCAACTTGAAAATCTTCCTTGAAACTGCACCCCCTGGGTGACTGCTCCCCAACCTCTGAGGCTTGCGTCTGTGGTTAGCAGAATCCAATTCTGAATCCCGAACCTCTGACCCTCAACGATGTGAGAAGTCTGTAGCCACCACAGTAGGGAGATTCTGGCTCTTGGCGACAGACATCCTCTGGTGTATGTGAAGATGTGATTCAGACCATTTGTCCAACAGATCCAGCCGGAAGGGCCTCACATTAAATCTTCCATACTGAAGCGCCTAGTTTTCCACAGAAGGCGAATGCGCAGATGCACCAAGATCCGGGTTGGCTTCACGACAGTCCGAACCATCGACTGGATTTCCATAGCCTTCTCCAAGGGAAGAAAAACTCTCTGAGACTCTGTGTCCAGTATCATTCTGTCAAAGTCGAAAAATATCATGCTTCACATTGCCATATATTAACCCCATGCACATGCCCGCTGCTCGTGCATATAGTCTGCTGTACGTGCACATGTCCGCAAATTGCGTACGCTCGCTCCGGCGAGTAAGCGCGGTATATGCGTATTTACGGTAGCGTTTATGAGCTTGTAGCGGGCGACTCGTTTATAGTATATTTAACCCACATAGCGTGTTTTGTAGGTAATATTCCCTTTAATAATATCTGTAAGTATGGTTAATGTAAATGGTTCAGGGACTTGGGAATTCCTCTTTTCATGATACAAAGGGTCTGACACAGGTTGAACAGTGGTGTCTGGTACCTAACTGAAGAGTATTTTATTAGACACAATCCGGTGCTGGTTAGGTAAAGATTGATCGCTCCTGCGTATAGTTATGTCTATGAGTAGTTTATGGACATTTACTGTATTTGCGGTTCATTATCCATTCGGCGGGAATCCAAAGGACACCTCCCATCTGAGCAGTTTGAAATAGTCACAGCCCACCTGTTCGAATCCACCTATGACCTTTTGTTATAATGCAGAGAGACATTCTTGTGTCCAATGAACAATAAGATTGTAGGTCCCTTTGTAGTGTACTGTATGTTGTGTATATAAGGCAGCCAGCCTGGGCCAGCTCACTCACTTCTCTCCACAAGGTTTTCATCATTGACTAACTGAGAGCTGGTTTCCAGGACTGCGCTAGCGATCATTCCCACATGTGTAAGTTTCTCTGTGACCATCTTTGTTCTCCGCCTGTGTTAGCCATTTACTCTTTCTCTTTGTATGTTATTGTTTGCGATTGTGCCGCTATTGTATATTTATGTATAGTTATTCTGTTTAGGTATTAATGTTAGTTTTGTAGTGTATAAGCTGTAACTGTTTTCCCCTTTTTGCATTCCAATTATCGTCAGTAAAGGTTTTGGAACCTTACAAGGTATCATGTGTTTATAATTACATTACTAAGGGTATACTGAGCGTCTCAGTCGCTCAAGCAGCTTTTATATTAACAAGGTTAAGAAGCGTTATATCATTACAGTATTTCAGTAGTAAGGTTTACAGTATAAGCTTAGCCTTTCAGTGTGTTGCATACAAGGTTTACTGTGTGTCATCCTGTGAGCGTCTGCGCCGCTCGTGTTCCTCTCGTGGGCACAGCGTCCGCTACGCTAGTAGCGTAGCATTACGGTATTCAGCCACCTATAGCGTGCTCGATACCAAGCGTAAGCCGTGAGCGAACGTGCCGCTCGTGCGTCTCGATCACGGCCTAGCGTCTGCTACGCTAAGTGCGTACCGTTACGGCACCTTGTGCGCCTATTGCGTATGTTGTCTCTAGTTAGAAAATAGCTTGTGAAATAAGATAAATAATTAGCTTTATCAATTGGGGGCTCGTCCGTCCTCCACATATCCGCACTAGCGAACACAAGCAGACTTTATCTGTCAGCAAAGGGCGGGAAGGTAGTATCCCTTTGTATCCGTGTTGGTGGTTGGGGATACGGTAGTGCTGATCAGATAAGCGTCTGCTTCGCTTAGTTGTAGGAGTGCTGGTGGAATCCGGAACCGGAAGGTAAGAACAGTACGCTATTGTCTTTTAAAACTGTTTATTTCTGTTTGATACACATTGCGTACGAAATACACGCACACACCTGCATTTTCATTTGTGTACGTTCACATATCTCACTTTCCTGTTTGCCATTTATTATTGATAACGTGCTAAGAAAGATTTGTTGCTATTGGTAGTTAAAAGTAAAATTAATACGTAAGGGAGTAATTTGTAAAACACGCACACGGCTTTGCCTAAGATACAAGGGAGATCTGTGTGGTGCTCGGTAAATGATTACAGTTAAATATCATTTACATCGATAGAAACGTGTTACTTGTGTTACTGTGGACATGTCTGGCCTGTGTACACGTGTCCCTAATAAAGGGCGGGACAAGCGTTCGCGACGCAAAGGTCGATACACGTAGCGTATATTACGCAACGGAGCGTATGGGTACGCCCACTTAATACAAATCGCACGATATTATTGTTTTAGTAGGCGATACGGAGGCAACGCGATAATAGCGCAAGTTAATCTCAGTGTCCAAAATGTTAATCCTTCTCTAGTTGCAACTCCTCTGGGACTAGCCTGTGTTACTGCATGAAAGGAATTTTCTGTACAGAAAAGAAAGTAAAGAGTAAATGAGGTGAAAGAGTGTGTGCATATATATATATATATATATATATATATATATATAAGTTTCTCATTTTGGTTGGAACCTAGGAAATCGAGTTCTCGTAGAGGTACATCCGTGCGAGTGATAGCACGTGGTGGCTTGGGAGGCATCCCTTGTTAGTCTTGTAATAAGAACATTAGAGTATAGCAGATTAGGAGGTCTACTGTAGACATAGACCAGGAGGTCACAGACCAGGAGGTCCAGAGATACAGACCAGGAGGTCCAGGTACAGCAGACTAGGAAGTCCGCTAGAGATAGAGTCAAGAGGCACAACCCCGGGAGGGTTGGTGCAATACCCATATAGGCCATCAAGCTCAAGCTGAAAGGAATTCGCAGCCGCAATTATCGATTCCGCTGGTCGTAAGGCGTATAAATAATAGTTATTTATACACAGTGCGACTGTACCGCATGTAATTGTGTGCATTAGTTTGTAACTTGACCCAGTACCATTTGCGTACGCTAGTGGGGTCATAAACGCTATTTGTACATTCTAACGTGATTTGTGTAATTTTTTTATTTTAAGGGAGGTTTGCTGATCACTCAGGAATTCTCCAGCAACTGATATTTACTGGGAAGGGTAAGTGCTCTGCGGATCACACCCACACGTTCCAGTAAATAGAGGTTCAGGTTGCAGGGGCCCTAGGTTGAGTACGCCAGCGCTAAGGCAGCGTGTGGGCATATTGGTCGACGTGGGCGAGTGTGTGAAGGTACTCTGTAAACTTTCACCGTCGGCCTACCCCGGATAACTTGGTTTTTGTAAGGGTTCGCTGAAGACCCTGATTTGAAGGTCAGAGCTAGTGAAAGCAACACCTGTAAAGATGGGGGCCAGTTGTTCAGGTAGGGGGCGATCAACCCTGGTTCAGGTTGATTTAGTAAACCGGCCAATAGGATCGGCAAGGTATATCATGTGTGAAAAATACGGGTCACACACAGAGGTTTTGTGCGATGAATGGGAAAGAATGACTGTGCATGACGGGGAAAAGTTCCCACGAGTAGGCAGTTTTAGTCCTGAGGTGTTACAAAATCTAAGGAGAAGGATATGTCTAATTAAATCTGCGAAGAGACGGATCAGACATTATGATTATTTACAATTATGGCAACAGGATGGTGAAATACAAAGAGGATTGGCTCAAGCGGCTGGTTCAAACCCTATCAGGAAACTGATAGCCACCGCACCACCACCACCATACATAACAGGAGAGAAAGTGGTTACAGAGAATGGCACACTGGTGTATGATAAACATGCACTTAGTAAATGTATAGATGTTAAGAGTAACGTAAATAAGGTTATCGATGCTAATGTTAACCAGTGCAAGCTGTACCATGTTTTAAACTTTCCCCAGGATTGCGACCAGGAAGATGAGCCCCATCACAATATCGGCACTCTCTCTAGCAGCCACCATACAAGAGACTACAGTGGGCACGGCCCAATCAGCAATAGTAGTATCAAAGGCCCCTAGTGGAGGGACAGGTGAGGTCGTATCAACTGGTAAGTACGGCACTGTACACTATGCAGAAACCATTACACCACATGCTGTAGAATCTACTCAGAATGACGTTATTGAACTTAATCCTGTCAGGGTAATTGCGGTCCCAAATGGGAAAACTGACGCATCGGGAGCCACTCCCATCAGGAACATCGCCATGCACTGCCCTTTTTCCCGAACAGAATTAAGATCAATGATGTCTGAATTCCCTGATCCTAGGAAAGATCAAGTTGCAAGCCAGAGATACATTAGAGAACTAGGTAATTCTGCAGAGCCCAATAACAAAGATTGGCGGACACTGCTGAGGGCATGTTTACCCTCCAATGTTGACTCAGTGAAATTTATCGCTGACTGTAAATTAAATTAAGAGGTACCCCTTACGGATGAGTACAACCAAGATAATGTAAAAAGAATCAATCTGCAGTTAGGAGTATATTTCCCAGCTGTTGTCAAGTGGAACAAAATTTTCTCCATCAAGCAAAAAGAGGGAGAAATAGCTGCTGATTATTTTCATCGGGCACTGCAGGAAATGGCTAAGTATACAGGGATAGAAGACATTAAGACAAATGTGAATCATAGAGAAGTAGCAGTTTCTGTGTTAATGGATGGTTTAAAGAAAGTATTGAGGATGAGGGTACAGACCACCCAACCATGTTGGCGAGGTTTGTCGGTGGCTACTTTGAGAGAGGCCGCTATTGATCATGATCGGAACATCACCAGACACAGGGAGTCGCAGAGTGATAAGCTGATGGCCGTAAGTATACAGGCCCTTACCACAAGGCCAACTCAGCATAAGTCTCAGACCCCTGTGGGTAAGTCAAATGTGGTAGTTTGTTATCATTGTCACAAAGAGGGACATTTTGCACGGGAATGTAGATCAAGAAATACACAAAAATCATATCAAACCCCTAGACAACGACATGACATACGAGATTGGGATCAAGGACCGCAGAGACGGAGTTATGAGCCACACGCAGGGGAAACAAGGTATCCCCCAAGAAGAGACTGGCAAGTCTCTGATAGTTCCCATTTACCCCCTTCACAGGTAATAGCTGCCAGTGCGATGCAGGGAGGTCACCACACACCATAGGGGTGGGGCCACACCTGTAATCTGCAGCCAGTGAAATTGATTGCGAACCTTGGAAGTGAACCCGAGGTCACAATTGATGTAGCTGGTAGATCTCTAAATTTCCTTGTAGATACGGGGGCGGCCAAGTCAGTGATAAATTCGACCGTGGGCATGAGAACCACTGGTAAAACAATTCCAGCCATGGGAGTAACAGGAGTAATACAACACTATCCTTTAAGCAAACCTGCAGAGATTACGATAGGGCCTTTGCATACCAAGCATTCTTTTCTGCTGGCTGCATCGGATCCGACTAATCTCCTTGGGAGAGATTTACTGTGCAAAATGGGATGTGTCATATATTGTACTCCTGAAGGTGTGTTCATGGACATACCCGAGAACTGCGCTCAGGAAGTACAGGATATGCTAGATTCCCCAACAAGATTAATGTCACACACTGCTGTTGTAAATAGGTGTCCGTCCAAGGTAGAGGAAATGATTTCCCAGATACCGGAATCACTTTGGACCAAGGATGGACAAGACACTGGATTGATGGCAAATGTAGCTCCTGTAGTAGTACAAGTAAAAGATGGTAGGATAGCTCCAAAAATCCCACAATACCCTCTGAAGCCAGAGGTGGAGTTAGGAGTTTACCATGTAATAGAGCGCTTGCTACAACAGGGCATTCTGGTAAGGACGTCCAGCACTGCCAATAGTCCCATTTTCCCTGTTTAAAAGAGTGGGGGGAGGGGTTACAGACTAGTGCAGGATCTAAGAGGGATCAACAAAATAGTTGAGAGTCAATTCCCCGTAGTGCCAAATCCAGCTGTCATCCTTATGCAAATCCCTCCCACTGCCAAATTTTTCACTGTGATTGACCTCTGCTCCGCCTTCTTCTCGGTACCTCTGCACCCTGACAGTCAATACTTATTCGCATTCACATACAGAGGAGTTCAGTACACCTGGACTCGTTTACCCCAAGGTTTCATTGACAGTCCAAGTATTTTCTCACAGGCCCCTTGCATGATTGTTTACAGTCTTTTCAACCTGAGAGCGGATCAATATTAATACAGTACGTAGATGACCTACTGCTGTGTTCAGATTCACTCGAATCGTCCCTGAGAGATACGAAACAACTCTTGTTTCATCTTTCAGACACCGGACATAAGGTTTCCAAAGATAAGTTACAATTATGCCAGACCAGGGTAAAATATTTGGGACACTGTCTGACACAAGGACTGACACACCTCACCGCTGATAGAATTCAAGTAATTCATGACATGACTCTGCCACAAACCCAGCAACAGATTAGAACATTTTTAGGAATGTGTGGGTATTGCCGTAACTGGATCCCAGGTTTTTCCATACTGGCTTTGCCTTTGCAGGAGATGGTCTCATCAAACAAACCAGATCGGATTTCGCACACAGACGAGTCTGAGATGGCATTTGAAAGACTTAAACAGTGCCTAACGCAGGCACCAGCATTAGGTATGCCAGGTTATGGGAAACCCTTTGAGCTGTACGGAACGGAGAATGCTGGGTGTGCGGCAGGTGTCTTAACCCAGAAGCATGGTGATGCCAGCAGGCCGGTAGCCTACTACAGCGCTCAGCTAGACACGGTAGCGCGATCCCTCCCTACATGTTTGCGAAGTGTTGCAGCGATAGCATTGCTAGTAAGTAAAAGCGAAGATGTAGTCCTAGGACACAACCTCACAATTCATACACCACATGCAGTGTCAGCTTTACTGAATTCTGCCCAAACCAGACACGTCTCATCAGCGCGGTTTACAAGATGGGAATTGGCATTAATGGCCCCGGTAAACATCACCATAAGGAGATGCAGCGCATTAAATCCTGCAACATATCTCCCAGGTGTGCCTGGACAGGCACAAAGGGTGGAGGATGAGAGTGATGGTGAAGGAGGATTTAGTACAGGAGATGACACACATGATTGTATGGAATATTTGACCCAAAATTTCACGGCAAGGCCTGATATCAGTGACAACCCACTGGAAGATGTAGATTTTACTTTCTACACTGACGGTAGTTGTCACAGACAGACGGACTCGGGAGACTTGTGTACTGGATACGCAGTCGTAGATGACCAAGGTACCATAGAAGCGGAACCCCTAGGCCCACCACACTCAGCACAAGTTGCTGAGCTAGTTGCCCTAACCAGAGCATGCGAATTGGCTAAAGGCAAGTCAGCCAATATCTACACGGATTCTAGGTACGCCTTCGGAGTAGTCCATGATTTCGGGGCCCTATGGCGCCTCAGAAATTTTATGACGGCAGCTGGCACACCCGTAGCGCATGCAGCCCACATCAAAAGACTTCTAACAGCGATACAGGAACCCGACAGAGTGGCTGTTATCAAGTGTAAAGCTCACACATATAGCCAAGACCCAATATCACTTGGTAACAGCCGAGCAGACGAAGCTGCTAAATCAGCAGCCGGTACCCCCATACAGACAGACATCACACAACTGATGGTATTCAGTACCGTCAATACACAGAAATTGTGTGAAATGCAAAATTTGTGTTCCCCACAGGAAAAGGCAGTTTGGAGGTCAAAAGGATATGGCCAGGAGTCCTCAGGACTCTGGACAGATGAACAGGGTAAGCCAGTGGCACCCAGAGCATACCTTCCAAGTCTAGCGGAAGCGGCACATGGGCTGACTCATCTTGGCAAAGAAGGAATGTGTAAATTGGTAAGAGCTTATTGGTGCGCCCCAGGATTTTCTTCCCATGCGGGTAAAAGAGCGATGACATGTCTGACCTGCTTGAGGAAGAATATCGGAAAGGCAATACCAACAGAGCCATCCCATATCCCTCCTACAGATGGCCCTTTCCAGGTAATACAAATCGATTTCATACAATTGCCACCTTGTAGAAATTTAAAGTATGTATTGGTTTGTATTGACGTGTTTTCAAATTGGGTTGAAACATTTCCCGCGGCCACAAATACCGCTGTGTTTACTGCAAAGAAAATTGTGCAGGAATTTGTGTGCAGGTATGGTATCCCTAGAATCATTGAAAGTGATAGGGGTACCCATTTTACAGGTGAAGTTTTTCAAGCAATGTGTAAGTTAATGGGAATTACCGCCCCCAGGCGAGTGCGAAAGTGGAAAGAGTAAACAGCACTATTAAAAACAAATTAAGCAAGGTAATGGCTGAAACAGGATTGTTGTGGCCCGAAGCTTTACCAATCGTATTATACAGCATCAGAACCACTCCCAGGTCCCCTCTTAATCTGTCTCCTTTTGAAATTCTGTTTGGTCGACAACCCCATGTTATGATTAACCCCCAGGATGATTTGAAGTGTAACAATGAAGTAACCGTAAAATATTTGGTTAAGATGAGTAAGCAATTGAGGAATCAGAATGATAATCTGAAGTTGGTGATTCCTGATCTGCCAGACAGTAATTGTCATGACATTGAACCTGGGGATTATGTAATGATACAGAATTTTCTACGCTCAGGTTGCCTTATTGACAGATGGGAAGGACCATATCAAGTCTTATTAATCAGCACAACAGCATTGAAGTTTGCTGAGAGGGAGACTTGGGTCCATTCGTCTCATTGTAAGAAGGTTGCTGATCCAGAGAGGTCCCGCGACAAAGAACAGACGGTAGAGGAAATTGTATCGTTAGAGTGTCTGTTTCAGGAAGGTTGAGACGGCACCTGAGCACTGAGAATAATAAGATCGGAGGCGGTTGTCGAGCTAGATTTCTTTTTCCCTTTTGTTGTTTTCTCCACTTCCCATCTCCCTCATTTTCTACCTCCCCCCTTCTCATTCTTCTCCTTTTCCTCCTATAAGATGGATTTACCCCAAGAGACTGTGATCCGGATTTTCCTGTTGACCCTGTTGTTGACCAGAGCAGTCTGTTTCGGTGAGAGTACCATGGAGGTCGAGAAAGGGTCTGGAATGGGTTCTGATGACCAGGATGGAGGCGTAGATTTCCAAGAGCAACACAATCACAGAGTAAAGGCGAGTATCAGAAAACAATCTGGTAGCATTGACAATAGAAGGAATTGTGAAGGATTGTTAGCTGAAGAGAACTGCATCTGTAGGCATTGTGACAATATAGTTGAGGATGGGTGCATCAAGAAATGTCAGTCCAGTTTTAATATCCACATGGACCAGCATCCATTGAGTGACTATCACTCCTTAGTGGGTAAAGTGTTAAACCAGACAGACTGTTGGGTATGCTCTCAAGTACCTCAAGGTCATAGCAAATCAGGACTAGTACCATTCCCTTTAACTGTAGGAGAGGTACTTGAGTTAAGTGGTGGGAGGCCGGTGGACAAGAGGTTTAATATCTCTAGTCCTCCTAGTTTGAAGCTCCACCAATATCATGTGGATAGGTCCTTATTATGCTTTAACATTTCCAATCCCCGAAAGCCGGGAAATTGGGAAGTGTCATGGAGTAATCAAACCATGACATTTTCACATAGAGCCGATAGAATGCCCATAGATTCAAAGCTTATACGCCAGATAGCCGACAGTGGAAAATTTTTCCGGTATAGATATACTCTAGAAAGTAGGACCATGCGAGTTGGAGAAGTATCACCAGGATACTGTGCACATATCGTACAACCAGATACGTGTACTAGACAGATGGGAGAATTAGGGTTAGGAGATTTCACATGGAAAGTTTGTAACATGGTAATGTCATACTCCGTTCCATATGTTCTCCCCGATGGTGCATATTTCATATGCGGGAGGAAGGCGTATAAGTGGCTTGCCCCAAACTCAGAGGGATTGTGTTACATTGGAAAAGTACTGCCTGAAGTAATGACTGTATCCCATATCAAAATGAAAGACATTCACCGCGGTGCCAAAGCTCCTTATACTCACACTCACTACGAGCACGTCGTTAAAAGGCACCTGATAGAGAGGACAGAGCATCCGGCCTCTGATTTGATCCATGAATCCACCGGGATTCAATTCCTACTCGCGTTAGATATCACTCGTACTGCCAGAGGAGTGATAAATTATAGATATATATCTGCGCTAGCAAACTTGTTAGACAATATCACCGAAATGTATGACGACACGTTCAGGTATACTGGGAGAGAGTTACAAGCCTACAAAACAGAGCTGGTTCAGCATAGGATGATTCTCAATTACCTCACAGCAGTGACAGGCGGGTATTGTGTTACCCTAGCAACTCAGTATGGTGTAAAGTGCTGCACGTATATTACAAACAGCACTGAGGACCCGGCCGAGGTCATAGACCAAAAGATGGATGACATTTTGCAATTAAAGTGGGAGTTCCGAAGGAGACACAATCTCACTCTCGCTGCTATGGGTAATGAGCTGACCGGTTGGGTGTCATGGTTGAACCCACGAAATTGGTTCTCTGGTTTAGGAGAATGGGCCCAAGGCATTATAATGGATGCAGGGAAATTTCTCTTGTGTATTCTGGGAGTCGTCATATTGGTTGGTCTGATATTTAGATGCGTTCGGATTTTAACGAAGTGTAAAGGTAGTACCAGAGTGATGAGTCTGAGGAGCGAGGACACTGTAATAACAACGACTAATTTAATTTATGACCCAACGATAGAGACAATGTTGTGATGAAAATGTGATTCCACGGTCCGTTTCTTTCACCCGTTTCTCCTTTGTTTTCCTCCAAGGTACAAAGACATCCGCTTGGAGGAAGAATTTGACAACCTCTTTTATACAGACCACTGATGAACTGTGTCACAGACACCCAATACTTTTAGTGACTTTAACTATCTACTGGAAACCCAATACTTTAGAGACTGTAATTTTATGGACACTGGAAAAGCTTTTGTTCACCACTTACAGCAAAAGCACCGTGAGACATCAGACAACATGTACATTCATACCACACGCAAACCCAGGTGTGGTTTTTTTGTCATTTTTTTGTTGTTTTGTCATTTTTGTATTTATGTGTGTATGTTTTTGTCCCAGTCCTGGTTGGTGGCAACAGCTTTTAATGGTAATTAATAAAAGTTAGATTTTATGCAATATTTTTCAATGAGTGCCCCCCAAAAAACGAGTCTTTTCCTCTTCTTTTTTTAGTAAACATGTACATCAGACAAGACCTCAATCGGCGACTGTACACTAAATCCCACATAGTTATATGACTGCATTTATAACGCTTGTTTCTTATCTTCATCTCTACAACCTCCAGGTAGTATCTCACATAGTCGACAGGTGATTCTCACATATTAGCATCCACATACTCTCCCCCTTCATGTATCATCAACTAATGTGCACCCCATTTGTTGCAACCAAAAGCCGAAAAGAGCTCGGTAGAGTTTGACAGCCCATCCACAGACCCTTAATACGGGATAAGAAGGATTCAAATGTATACTTCGCAATACCTCGAAGCTTGATTTAGAACACGTACGGCACGATGATACATGACCCCTCAGACATGGATTCATACACACATGCTTTACTATCTCACTAGGTCATATCTTTCCCACCTTCTCCTCTCCTCCCTTTACCCAATCATAAAAAGGTATTTACATGATGACATATATTTTTCTGTTTGAATTGTTTAGGAAGTGGCAGTTATTGATGACTGCCAAAGGGTGGACTGTCAAAGTTGAAAAATATCATGCTTCACATTGCCATATATTAACCCCATGCACATGCCCGCTGCTCGTGCATATAGTCTGCTGTACGTGCACATGTCCGCAAATTGCGTACGCTCGCTCCGGCGAGTACGCGCGGTATATGCGTATTTACGGTAGAGTTTATGAGCTTGTAGCGGGCGACTCGTTTATAGTATATTTAACCCACATAGCGTGTTTTGTAGGTAATATTCCCTTTAATAATATCTGTAAGTATGGTTAATGTAAATGGTTCAGGGACTTGGGAATTCCTCTTTTCATGATACGAAGGGTCTGACACAGGTTGAACAGTGGTGTCTGGTACCTAACTGAAGAGTATTTTATTAGACACAATCCGGTGCTGGTTAGGTAAAGATTGATCGCTCCTGCGTATAGTTATGTCTATGAGTAGTTTATGGACATTTACTGTATTTGCGGTTCATTATCCATGCGGCGGGAATCCTAAGGACACCTCCCATCTGAGCAGTTTGAAATACTCACAGCCCACCTGTTCGAATCCACCTATGACCTTTTGTTATAATGCAGAGAGACATTCCTGTGTCCAATGAACAATAAGATTGTAGGGCCCTTTGTAGTGTACTGTATGTTGTGTATATAAGGCAGCCAGCCTGGGCCAGCTCACTCACTTCTCTCCACAAGGTTTTCATCATTGACTAACTGAGAGCTGGTTTCCAGGACTGCGCTAGCGATCATTCCCACGTGTGTAAGTTTCTCTGTGACCATCTTTGTTCTCCGCCTCTGTTAGCCATTTACTCTTTCTCTTTGTATGTTATTGTTTGCGATTGTGCCGCTATTGTATATTTATGTATAGTTATTCTGTTTAGGTATTAATGTTAGTTTTGTAGTGTATAAGCTGTAACTGTTTTCCCCTTTTTGCATTCCAATTATCGTCAGTAAAGGTTTTGGAACCTTACAAGGTATCATGTGTTTATAATTACATTACTAAGGGTATACTGAGCGTCTCAGTCGCTCAAGCAGCTTTTATATTAACAAGGTTAAGAAGCGTTATATCATTACAGTATTTCAGTAGTAAGGTTTACAGTATAAGCTTAGCCTTTCAGTGTGTTGCATACAAGGTTTACTGTGTGTCATCCTGTGAGCGTCTGCGCCGCTCGTGTTCCTCTCGTGGGCACAGCGTCCACTACGCTAGTAGCGTAGCATTACGGTAGTCGGCCGCCTATAGCGTGCTCGATACCAAGCGTAAGCTGTGAGCGAATGTGCCGCTCGTGCGTCTCGACCACGGCCTAGCGTCTGCTACGCTAAGTGCGTACCGTTACGGCACCTCGTGCGCCTATTGCGTATGTTGTCTCTAGTTAGGAAATAGCTTGTGTTATAAGATATATAATTAGCTTTATCAATTCCCAGAAAAGGTAGCCTCTGCGTCGGTTCCAGGAAAGATTTTGGTAAGTTTAGAATCCACCCGTGATCCAGGAGTAGTCTGGTTGAGAAAACAATGCTGTCCAACAACCGCTCTCCGGATGGTGCCTCTATCGGAAGATCGTCTAGATACAGAATTATGTTCACTTTCTGTCTGCGGAGTAGAAACATCACCTCTGCCATCACTTTGGTGAACACTCTCGGTGCCACGGAGAGACCAAATGGCAGGGTCCTGAACTGGTAGTGGCAGTTCTACAGTGCGAATCGTAGATAAGCCTGATGAGGCGGCCAGATCGGAATGTGAAGGTACGCATCCTTGATATCCAGAGATACTAGGAATGCCCCCTCCTCCAGGCCTGAGATGACCGCTCTCAGAGAATCCATCTTGAATTTGAACACTCGTAAGTACGGGTTCAATGACTTGAGGTTCAGAATCGGTCTTACCGAACCATCCAGTTTCAGTACTACAAACAAGTTTGAGTAATAACCCTTGTTTTGCAGATGAGGTGGAACTGGAACAATGACCTGGGTCTGTACCAGTTTTTGAATGGCGTCCTGTAAGGTTATACTTGCCTCTTGTGAAAATGGTAAGCCTGATTTTAAGAATCTGTGAAGTGGGAGCTCCTGAAACTCCAGTCTGTAGCCCTGGGAAATAAGATCTATGACCCAGGAATCCTGGCACGAACCTGTCCAGATGTGACTGAAAAATTTAAGTCAGGCTCCCACCTGCCAGTCTTCCAGGCATTGCGGTCCACTGTCATGCTGAAGGCTTCGAGGAAGCAGAGTTTGAGCTCTGTTCATGTGAACCAGCAGTTGCTGGTTTGCGTAGTTTACATCTAGCGCCTCTGGTGGCTGGAAAAGAACCCCTGGCTTTGCCCTTAAACTTGGCAGTCCGAAAGGACTGTAGATGAGTAGGCCTTCCTGGTTGGGGCAGATGCAGAAGGAAGATACGTGGCCTTACCCGCAGTAGCTTTGGAGATCCATTTGTCTAGTTCATCTCCAAATAAGGCCTCTTCTGTGAAGGGTAGGCCTTCCACGCCTTTCTTGGAGTTTGCGTCAGAAGTCCATTGACATAGCCATAAGCCTCTGCGTGCTGACACTGCCATAGCAGTTGTGCGTGCATTAAGCAAGCCTATTTCTTTTATGGCTTCCACCATAAAATTCGCAGAGTCCTGTATATGTTGCAGGAGTAAAATAATCTCGCCCTGAGGCAAGGTGCCTAACCCGTCAAGTAGGTTACCCGACCATTTTGCGATGGCCTTAGTAATCCACCCACATGATATAGTGGACGTTAAGGGCTGAGAGCGGAGGAGCAGCGGCGGACAGACCACTTCGGTACAGCGTGGTAGGTATGGGGGATTCCCGGGTTTCCCTATACCAAAAAAACCCGCAAGCTGACCTTTAACTGTTACACAGTTCTTAATTTCTGGTAATTCCTCATTGCTCCTCTTTTGCATCAGTCCACAAATTGTGCTGTCTATCTATATGCTGTTAATGGACTTACTGTCTTCCCATATAAACAACGGGGTCCAGTGTTTCCATATTTTGCATGTTGCTAAGTTGCATACTGCTATCCATTTGTATTTTAAACGGAATGTTTTATGTTTTTTATGCTTATTAAAAATTGTATTGCACTATATATACCATTTCCCTTTTTCATGTTACCCATGTGAGTACATAATCCCGGAATTGGTGAAACTGCAATTCTACTGTGGAGCGCAGGATAAGTCCCCTCATTTTATATTGTTTTTTTGCACCTTTGGTGGAAGGAGTGGGAACCTTCTTGTAAGGGGGCGTGTCCAGCAGCTCATCACATGCGCACTGAGATCTATCCTTAAAAACCTGTTGAATGATATAGTGGGTGTTTGGGCCACCCCAACAGCTGTACACAAAGATTTGAGTGTATTCTCAATTCTACGATCAGCCGTGTCTTTTAGGGAGGCTGCACCCGGGACAGGCAAAAAATTTTCCGTTACAGCCTGGATACTGATGCATCCACTACTGGTGGAATTTCCCATTTTTTCCTATCCTCAGGAGGAAAAGAAAAAATAGGAGTTTAATTACCTACCGGTAAATCCTTTTCTCGTGGTCCGTAGAGGATGCTGGGGTCCATTTAGTACCATGGGGTATAGATGGGTCCTTTCGGAAACACTGGCACTTTAAGAGTTTTATAGTGTGGGCTGGCTCCTCCCTCTATGCCCCTCCTACCAGACTCAGTCTAGAAACTCTGCCCGAGGAGACGGACATACTTCGAGAGAAGGAAAAACACACGGGCCGCACGACACGTATGCTGCATACAAGGTTTTTGGAACACAAAAATACAATTCTTAGAGGTACCAGTTCACATAGTCTAGTGAGACATGTGATTGATTTTCATGGTGGGGATATCAATAGTATTAGGGTGCAGGGTATAGAGTACATTAAGCCCACTATTAGAGGTGGGGATAGATACAACCTCCTCTGTAAACGTGAGGCTTTCTGGATCTATACCCTGGGTACCCCATTTCCAAACGGCCTAAATTACTGTGTGGAAATGAATAATATTTAATCTCCATGAGTGGTTATTATTCATCTTTACAATTTTTGTTTTTAGTTATATACTGTTTCTTTGTAGTTTTGTTCTTCTGGTTCAAGGGTATAAGTTACTTGATAGGAATAAATTTGTTGTGCAAAAATTCCTTATATGTGATCTCTTCAATGGATGGTCTGTTGTTATTTTAATACATATCTGCTCTGAAATTTATCTTTATTTGTCACTCTTTTTATATATAGATTTTTTTGAAAAATATTTTTTGGAAAAATATTCTTTTGAAAATTATTTAAAATGTATAGTTTTGACATAATAAAATATTTAAATATGATTATGGTACATATATTATGATAAATAATCAATATTTTTTTTTTATATTACATTTTTTATTGAGTTTTCATACACATTACAATCACATTTAAATTGGCAAATGTAATCCAAAAAGGGGGGGGGGGGAAGACATGTACATATACATAACATAACTAATAAAGACAGGGGGAAGGAAAGGTAAATATCAGGGAGATCATAATACAGCAATGATATCATATTGTAGTGAAGGGCAGAAGGTCTGCATCGCGTAACAAACGAATGTCCACTGTGGACCGGGGAGTGAAGCACAGAGAGGTCAGGTATGTCGGCCGGGGCACCAGAGACACCGATTTGACCCGATCTCTCCCTATATAGGGACAATTTATACCATTTCTTACTAATAGAGGTAGTCTCTGAAGAGTAGGTGCCCTCAGCTGTTTCGAAGACATAATGTTGATGTACCCTTTGTACTATCATTGATAACGTGGAGACGACTGCCGACTTCCATTTGGAGGCGATAGCGGCCTTAGACGCTATGAGAATGTGTCCCAAAAGATACCTATCATGACTAGACATTTCACCGTAATAATAATGAAAGAGTGCCAACAGGGGGTCAGGTGTAAGGGTTACTCCCAGTATGTGGGAAATGAAAAGGAATACCTCCCTCCAGAGCGACCGGATTGCTGGACATAACCAAAATATATGAAGGATATCACCCACCATCCCACAGTTCCTCCAACAGCCAGTGGAGACATCAGGCCAAATCTTGTGCAACCTCTCCGGTGTAAAATATACCCTATGGACCAATTTATAATACATTTCGCAGTGATTTACACATTTAGAAATTTTGAAGCACGATTTAAAGATTGCTTTCCATATATCTTCGGTGAAGACCGTAGGGAGGTCTTTCTCCCATTTGGTCTGAGAGGGGAATGTCCCATGACGGGATTCAGTCACCAGATGTTGATACCATCTGGAGATTCCCCCCCTATTACCGCTAGGCAATAAAAGGGACATCAGCAATTTAGGGAGACCGATATAGCGGGCTCGGTTGGAAGAGCAGCTTTGAAGCCAAGTCTCAGTTGCAGATATTTATGAAAATCTTGTTTAGGCACCTGAAATTGTTCCTGGAGTAGGGAAAAGGGGACTAAAACGCTGTCTCGTAGGACATCCTGTAGGGTGGAGAGACCCAAGTCCCTCCAATGGTGCAAGTGCAAATCTGGGATCAATAGGGCTATAGTATGGAGAGATAATTGGGGGGAGGGCAAAGCGCCAGCAGGGAGAGATTTAAGTACCGTTTTCCATACCAACATCGTTGCTTGGACTGCGGAGCATTCAGCTACTCCAGCAGGAATTGAGATGGTAGGCAACCAGAACAAGTCTGGCAATGTGAAGGGGGATACAGCATTCTGTTCTAAGGATACCCATGGTTTAGGAGTGTTCTGGGAGAACCAATCACTGGCCTGGGCGAGTAAACACGCACTATGGTATCTTTCTAAATCTGGGTATGCAACTCCACCGGCACCCTTTGGCGCAATTAAAGTGGACTTCGCTATTCTCGGCTTTGAGCCTCCCCAGACGTAGTTGGTCATCAGTCGGTTAAACTTATTGCAAATATCTTTAGGGAAGGTTCTGGGGATGGTTCGGAAAAGATAAATCAATTTAGGTAGGAGGACCATCTTTGCAGCTGCCACTCGTCCAACCCAGGAAACCTCCTGCATCATCCATTCTTTGATAAATAGTTCAAATGCCCGAAAGAGAGGGTGGTAGTTACACCCCATTAAATCCCGCCCCCTAGAAATATGAACGCCTAAATATTTAAGTGATCTGAGTTGCCACGCGTACTTGTAATCGTTTTTTAGACGTCTAAGAGTGTTATCAGGCACATTCAGAGGGAGGGCCTCAGTCTTAGTAGTATTCAGCTTGTAGTAGGAGGCTGCTGCGTAAGAGTTTAAGAGGGAATGTAAATGTGGCAGCGACGATTCAGGCTCTCTAAGGCATACTAGAATATCGTCTGCAAAGAGACAGATTTTGTGGGGCATCCCCCCTATCACTGGACCAACAATGGAGTCTAACATCCTAATCCGCTCCGCCAGAGGCTCGACAGCCAGCACAAAAAATAAGATTTTACTCACCGGTGAATCTATTTCTCGTAGTCCGTAGTGGATGCTGGGAACTCCGTAAGGACCATGGGGAATAGCGGCTCCGCAGGAGACTGGGCACAACTAAAGAAAGCTTTAGGTCACCTGGTGTGCACTGGCTCCTCCCACTATGACCCTCCTCCAAGCCTCAGTTAGGACACTGTGCCCGGACAAGCTGACATAATAAGGAAGGATTTTGAATCCCGGGTAAGACTCATACCAGCCACACCAATCACACCGTATAACTCGTGATACTATAACCAGTTAACAGTATGAATATAACTGAGCCTCTCAACAGATGGCTCAACAATAACCCTTTAGTTAGGCAATAACTATACACAAGTATTGCAGACAATCCGCACTTGGGATGGGCGCCCAGCATCCACTACGGACTACGAGAAATAGATTTACCGGTGAGTAAAATCTTATTTTCTCTGACGTCCTAGTGGATGCTGGGAACTCCGTAAGGACCATGGGGATTATACCAAAGCTCCCAAACGGGCGGGAGAGTGCGGATGACTCTGCAGCACCGAATGAGAGAACTCCAGGTCCTCCTCAGCCAGGGTATCAATTTTGTAGAATTTAGCAAACGTGTTTGCCCCTGACCAAGTTGCAGCTCGGCAAAGTTGGAAAGCCGAGACCCCTCGGGCAGCTGCCCAAGATGAGCCCACCTTCCTTGTGGAATGGGCTTTTACAGATTTTGGCTGCGGTAGTCCAGCCGCAGAATGCGCCAGCTGAATTGTGCTACAAATCCAGCGAGCAATAGTCTGCTTAGAAGCAGGAGCACCCAGTTTGCTGGGTGCATACAGGATAAACAGCGAGTCAGTTCTCCTGACTCTAGCCGTCCTGGAAACATAATTTTTCAAGGCCCTGACTACGTCCAGTAACCTGGAATCCTCCAAGTCCCTAGTAGCCGCAGGCACTACAATAGGTTGGTTCAAGTGAAAAGCTGATACCACCTTAGGGAGAAACTGGGGACGAGTCCTCAATTCTGCCCTATCCATATGGAAAATCAGATAAGGACTTTTATATGACAAAGCCGCCAATTCTGATACACGCCTGGCCGAAGCCAAGGCCAATAACATGACCACTTTCAGCGTGAGATATTTTAGATCCACGGTTTTTAGTGGCTCACACCAATGTGATTTTAAGAAACTCAACACCACGTTGAGAACCCAAGGTGCCACTGGAGGCACAACCGGGGGCTGAATATGCAGCACTCCTTTTACAATGTCTGAACTTCAGGTACTGAAGCTAGTTCTTTCTGGAAGAAAATCGACAGAGCCGAGATCTGTACCTTAATGGAGCCTAATTTTAGGCCCATAGACACTCCTGCTTGTAGGAAATGCAGAAATCGACCTAGTTGAAATTCCTCTGTTGGGGCCTTTTTTGGCCTCACACCAAGCAACATATTTTCGCCATATGTGGTGATAATGTTTTGCAGTTACATCTTTCCTGGCTTGAATCAGCGTAGGAATGACTTCCTCCGGAATGCCCTTTTCCTTTAGGATCCGGCGTTCAACCGCCATGCCGTCAAAACGTAGCCGCGGTAAGTCTTGGAACAGACAGGGCCCCTGCTGCCGCAGGTCCTGTCTGAGCGGCAGAGGCCATGGGTCCTCTGATATAATTTCTTGAAGTTCTGGGTACCAAGCTCTTCTTGGCCAATCCGGAACCACGAGTATCGTTCTTACTCCTCGCCTTCCTATTATTCTCAGTACCTTTTGTATGAGAGGCAGAGGGGGGAACACATAAACCGACTGGTACACCCACGGTGTTACCAGAGCGTCCACAGCTATCGCCTGAGGGTCCCTTGACCTGGCGCAATATCTTTTATAGCTTTTTGTTGAGGCGGGACGCCATCATGTCCACCTGTGGCCTTTCCCAATGGTGTACAATCCTTTGGAAGACTTCTGGATGAAATCCCCACTCTCCCGGGTGGAGGTCGTGTCTGCTGAGAAGATCTGCTTCCCAGTCGTCCACTCCGGGAATGAACACTGCTGACAGTGTTAACACATGATTTTCCGCCCATCGGAGAATCCTTGTGGCTTCTGCCATCGCCATCCTGCTTCTTGTGCCGCCCCGTTGGTTTACATGGGCGACTGCCGTGATGTTGTCTGATTGGATCAGTACCGGCTGGTTTTGAAGCAGAGGCCTTGCCTGACTCAGGGCATTGTAAATGGCCCTCAGTTCCAGAATATTTATGTGTAGGGAAGTCACCTGACTTGACCAAAGTCCCTGGAAGTTTCTTCCCTGTGTGACTGCCCCCCAGCCTCAAAGGCTGGCATCCATGGTCACTAGGACCTAGTCCTGTATGCCGAACCTGCGGCCCTCTTGAAGATGGGCACTCTGCAGCCACCACAGTAGAGATACCCTGGTCCTTGAAGACAGGGTTATCAGCCGATGCATCTGAAGATGTGATCCGGACCACTTGTCCAACAGGTCCCACTGAAAAGTTCTTGCATGGAACCTACCGAATGGGATTGCTTCGTAGGAAGCTACCATTTTTCCAAGGACTCGCGTGCAATGATGCACCGATACCTGTTTTGGCTTCAGGAGGTCTCTGACTAGAGATGACAGCTCCTTGGCTTTCTCCTCCGGGAGAAACACTTATTTCTGTTCTGTGTCCAGAACCATCCCCAGGAACAGTAGACGTGTCGAAGGAACCAGCTGTGACTTTGGACTGTTTAGAATCCAACCGTGCTGTTGTAGCACTTTCCAAAATAGTGCTACCCCGACTAGCAACTGCTCCTTGGACCTTGCCCTTATAAGGAGATTGTCCAAGTACGGGATAATTAAAACTCCCTTTTTTCGAAGGAGTATCATCATTTCGGCCATTACCTTGGTAAACACCCTCGGTGCCATGTACAGTCCAAACGGCAGTGTCTGGACTTGGTAATGGTAATCCTGTACCACAAATCTGAGGTACTCCTGGCGAGGATGGTAAATGGGGACATGCAGGTAAGCATCCTTGATGTCCCGGGATCCCATGTAATCCCCCTCGTCCAGGCTTGCAATAACCGCCCTGAGCGATTCCATCTTGAACTTGAATTTTTTTATGTATGTGTTCAAGGATTTTAAATATAAAATGGGTCACACCGAACCATGCGGTTTCGGTACCCCAAACCGTGTGGAATAGTAACCCCGTCCTTGTTGAAGTAGGGGCACCTTGAGTATTACCTGCTGCGAATACAGCTTATTAATTGCCTCTAGCGCAGCCTCCCTGCCTGAGGGAGTTGTCGGCAAGGCATATTTGAGGAAACGGCGGGGGGGGAGACATCTCGAATTCCAGCTTGTACCCCTGAAATACTACTTGAATGAAACAGGGATCCACCTGTGAGCGAGCCCACTGATCGCTGACATTTTTGAGACGGCCCCCCACCGTACCTGGCTACACCTGTGGAGCCCCCGCGTCATGCTGTGGACTCAGAGGAAGCGAGAGAAGAATTTTGATTCTGGGAACAGGCTGACTGGTGCAGCTTTTTCCCTCTTCCCATGTCTCTGTACAGAAAGGAAGCGCCTTTGACCCGCTTGCTTTTCTGAAGCCGAAAGGACTGTACCTGATAATACAGTGCTTTCTTAGTCTGTGAGGAAACCTGAGGTAAAAATATTTCTTCCCAGCTGTTGCTGTGGATACGAGGTCCCAGAGACCATCCCCAAATAATTCCTCACCCTTATAAGGCAGAATCTCTATGCGCCGTTTAAAGTCAGCATCACCTGTCCAGTGACAGGTCTCTAATACCCTCCTGACAGAATGGACATTACATTCATTTTGGATGCCAGCCGGCAAAATATCCCTCTGTGCATCCCTCATATATAAGACGACGTCTTTAATATGTTCTCATGTTTGACAGGGTCACCGACCACGCTGCAGCAGCACGATCTGCAGGTCTCAGTCTAGTACCTGAGTGTGTAAATACAGACTTCAGATAGCCTCCTGCTTTTTATCAACAGGTACCTTCAAAGTGGCCGTTCCTAAAACGGCAGTGCCACCTTTTTTGACAACCGTGTGAGCGCCTTATCCACCCTAGGGGATATCTCCCAGCGTAACTTATCCTCTGGCGGGAAAGGGTACGCCATCAGTAACTTTTAGAAATTACCAGTTTCTTATCGGGGGGAACCCACGCTTTTCACACACTTCATTCATTCATCTGATGGGGGAACAAAACACTGCCTGCTTTTTCTCCCCAACATAAAAACCCATTTTTAGAGGGTTAATGTCAGAAATGTGTAACACTTTTTTTATTGCCGGGATCAAGTCACGGATGTTCCTAGTGGATTGTGTATATGTCTCAACCTCGTCGACACTGGAGTCAGACTCTGTGTCGACATCTGTGTCTGCCATCTGAGTGAGCGGGCGTTTTTGAGCCCCTGATGGCCTTTGAGACGCCTGGGCAGGCGCGGACTGAGAAGCCGGCTGTCCCACAGCTGTTACGTCATCCACCCTTTTATGTAAGGAGTTGACACTGTCGGTTAATACCTTTCACCTAACCATCCACTCTGGTGTCGGCCCCACAGGGGGCGACATCACATTTATCGGCATCTGCTCCGTCACCATATAAGCCTCCTCATTAAACATGTCGACACAGCCGTACCGACACACCGCACACACACAGGGAATGCTCTGACTGAGGACAGGACCCCACAAAGCCCTTTGGGGAGACAGAGAGAGAGTATGCCAGCACACACCAGAGCGCTATATAATGTGGGGATTAACACTATAACTGAGTGAAATTTCCCCAATAGCTGCTTGTATATATAATATTGCGCCTAAATTTAGTGCCCCCCCTCTCTTTTTAACCCTTTGAGCCTGAAAACTACAGGGGAGAGCCTGGGGAGCTTTCTTCCAGCTGCACTGTGAAGAGAAAATGGCGCCAGTGTGTCTGAGGGAGATAGCTCCGCCCCTTTTTCGCGGACTTTTCTCCCGCTTTTTTCTGGATTCTGGCAGGGGTATTTACCACATATATAGCCTCTGGGGCTATATATTGTGGTATTTTTGCCAGCCAAGGTGTTTTTATTGCTGCTCAGGGCGCCCCCCCCAAGCGCCCTGCACCCTCAGTGACCGGAGTGTGAAGTGTGTATGAGGAGCAATGGCGCACAGCTGCAGTGCTCTGCGCTACCTTGGTGAAGACTGATGTCTTCTGCCGACGATTTTCCGGACCTCTTCTTGCTTCTGGCTCTGTAAGGGGGACGGCGGCGCGGCTCCGGGACCGAACACCAAGGCTGGGCCTGCGGTCGATCCCTCTGGAGCTAATGGTGTCCAGTAGCCTAAGAAGCCCAAGCTGGCTGCAAGCAGGCAGGTTTGCTTCTTCTCCCCTTAGTCCCTCGCTGCAGTGAGCCTGTTGCCAGCAGGTCTCACTGAAAATAAAAAACCTAATTCTATACTTTCTTTCTAGAAGCTCAGGAGAGCCCCTAGTGTGCATCCAACCTCGGCCAGGCACAAAATCTAACTGAGGCTTGAAGGAGGGTCATAGTGGGAGGAGCCAGTGCACACCAGGTGACCTAAAGCTTTCTTTAGTTGTGCCCAGTCTCCTGCGGAGCCGCTATTCCCCATGGTCCTTACGGAGTTCCCAGCATCCACTAGGACGTCAGAGAAATGAGGGGTGAGAGGGGGCAGCCCTGACGAGTCCCATTAGTTATATTGAATGTAGAGGAGGTGCACCCATTAGTGAAAACCGAAGCCGAGGGTGAGGAATACAGAGCCAGTATGGAGTCGAGTATTCTGCCCGCAAATCCAAAACAGTCCAGGGTAGCCCTTAGATAGTCCCAGTGGAGTCTATCGAATGCCTTCTCTGCATCCAGAGAAAGGAGCAAGAGAGGTTCGTCTCGGGCCTGGCAGCGTTCAATCAAATTAATAACTCTGCGTGTGTTATCTGACGCTTGCCGGCCCTTTACAAAGCCCACCTGGTCCGGGTTAATCAAGCCAGGCAGAAGAGGTGATATCCTATTTGCAACCATCTTAGCAAATAATTTAAGGTCGGTGTTCAGCAGTGCTATTGGACGATAGTTCTGAACCGCTGTAGGAGATTTACCCGGCTTAGGGATGGTAACTATTCGGGCCTCCAGCATTTCCTTCGGGAAATATGTGGAGTCAGAGGCTTCATTGAAAACAGACATTAAAAGTGGGGCAAGAGTTGTTTTATAAGTTTTGTAAAAGTTAGATGGGTATCCATCTGGACCGGGGGCCTTATTTACTGGACAGGAATCTATGGCTGCATCGACTTCATCGAGTACCCAGGGTGAGCTAATGGACTCGCGAGTCTAGGAATCAATAGTGGGGAGCGACAACCCATCTAAGAACCCAGCTATGTCTGCCAAAGTGGGCTGAGGGGTACCAGGGTCTTTTCTAAGGTTATACAACTGCGAATAATATTCAGCAAACGCATTAGCTATCTCACCTGGATCGGTTACTTTAACTCCCGAGGATGTATGGATTGCATGTATGCGTTCTTTTGCTCTGCGTCCCCTCAGTTTACGCGCCAGCAGACGTCCCGCTCTGTTGCCAAGCTTATAGTATTGTTGGTTGAGCCGCTGCAAACTGCGGTGAACTTCCGTTAAGGCAAATGTATTTACCTTTTCGAGGGCGGCAAGTAGTTGCTTAAAGAGGGCTTTATTATCAGGGTTAATTTTATGCGCAGATTCCAGACGGGCAGCCTCCCTTTCGGCCGAGGCGTGTATGTTTCTATACTCCCGTTTAAGTCTAGATGCTATCTGGATTGCGGAGCCTCTAACCACGGCTTTCAGAGAACACCAATGGGTGAAAACGGATGTATCCTTGGGGCAATTTGTCTCCAAATATAAATCTATAGATTGCTGGATGGCCTGGCGAGCCTCAGGGCGGGCAAGAAGGTATGAACCCAGTCTCCAGGGTCCATGTGGGACCACCCTCTTACTGATATCCCAAACTACAACAAGTGGTGAGTGGTCTGACCAGGACTTAGGTAATATATCCACTTTACTTATAGTTGCTAAGGTCCATTTATCCGCTAAGGCTAGGTCTATTCTAGAGTATGAACTGTGTACGTGGGAATAAAAAGTGTAATCTCGTTCTGCAGGGTGTTTGGCTCTCCAGATATCATACAACGCATACTTAGCTAGGAGTTGACCAAATTTGCCTGAGGGATCCTGGGACGGACTGCTACGCAGGGTTCGGGTTGGACGGGAGCGGTCTATAATGGGATCCAGCACCATGTTGAAGTCTCCAAGGATCAATAGGGCTCCCCTAGTATGCTACTGGAGCACTCTACAAAAGGTTCTAAGAAATGCGATTTGTTTGGTGTTAGGGGCGTAGCAAGAGACCAGAGTTGTCTCTACATTTTCTAGTTGACCCACTAAGATTAGATATCTCCCGTTAGGGTCTTCATATTTAGAGGACAGAACGAATGGACAATGTTGTGCTATAAGAAGAGCCACTCCAGCTCTCTTAGTGGGTCCGTTTGCAGTATAGCAAAGGGGGTATCGTGAATTAGTAAAGAGGGGGGGGGGGGGGGGGGGGGTTTGGCTCTGGAAGTGTGTCTCCTGTACCGCAACCACCTGTGCCTTAAGCTTCTGAAAATAATTCAAGGCCACTCTTCGCTTTTGGGGAGAATTAAGGCCTTTGGCATTAATAGAAACTACCTTAACCATATTCGGCTTCCAATAGAGCTGGTGATTTCGTTAAGTCATTTCTGCGTTTAAGCTGATCTACCTGAGAAGGGGGGGGAAACATAACAGAAGACATGAGGGAAAAAATAAGAAAAATAAAAAAATAAGAATTTACTCACCGGTAATTCTATTTCTCGTAGTCCGTAGTGGATGCTGGGAACTCCGTAAGGACCATGGGGAATAGCGGGCTCCGAAGGAGGCTGGGCACTCTAGAAAGATTTATGACTACCTGGTGTGCACTGGCTCCTCCCACTATGACCCTCCTCCAAGCCTCAGTTAGGACACTGTGCCCGGACGAGCAGACATAATAAGGAAGGATTTAGAATCCCGGGTAAGACTCTTACCAGCCACACCAATCACACCGTACAACTCGTGATACTATATCCAGTTTGACAGTATGAAAACAACTGAGCCTCTCAACAGATGGCTCAACAATAACCCTTTAGTTAACAATAACTATTTACAAGTATTGCAGACAATCCGCACTTGGGATGGGCGCCCAGCATCCACTACGGACTACGAGAAATAGAATTACCGGTGAGTAAATTCTTATTTTCTCTAACGTCCTAGTGGATGCTGGGAACTCCGTAAGGACCATGGGGATTATACCAAAGCTCCCAAACGGGCGGGAGAGTGCGGATGACTCTGTAGCACCGAATGAGAGAACTCCAGGTCCTCCTCAGCCAGGGTATCAAATTTGTAGAATTTTGCAAATGTGTTTGCCATTGACCAAGTAGCTGCTCGGCAAAGTTGTAAAGCCGAGACCCCTCGGGCAGCCGCCCAAGATGAGCTCACCTTCCTTGTGGAATGGGCATTTACAGATTTTGGCTGTGGTATGCCTGCCACAGAATGTGCAAGCTGAATTGTACTACAAATCCAGCGAGCAATAGACTGCTTAGAAGCAGGAGCACCCAGCTTGTTGGGTGCATACAGGATAAACAGCGAGTCAGATTTTCTGACTCCAGCCGTCCTGGAAACATATTTTCAGGGCCCTGACAACGTCTAGCAACTTGGAGTCCTCCAATTCACTAGTAGCCGCCGGCACCACAATAGGCTGGTTCAGGTGAAACGCTGACACCACCTTAGGGAGAAATTGGGGACGAGTCCTCAACTCTGCCCTATCCATATGGAAAATCAGATAAGGGCTTTTACATGATAAAGCCGCCAATTCTGACACTCGCCTGGCTGAAGCCAAGGCTAATAACATGACCACTTTCCACGTGAGATATTTCAGATCCACGGTTTTTAGTGGCTCAAACCAATGTGATTTTAAGAAACTCAACATCACGTTGAGATCCCAAGGTGCCACCGGAGGCACAAACGGGGGCTGAATATGCAGCACTCCTTTTACAAAAGTCTGAACTTCAGGTACTGAAGCTAGTTCTTTTTGAAAGAAAATTGACAGAGCCGAGATCTGTACTTTAATGGAGCCTAGTTTTAGGCCCATATCCACTCCTGCATGCAGGAAATGCAGAAATCGACCTAGTTGAAATTCCTCTGTTGGGGCCTTATTGGCCTCGCACCATGCAACATATTTTCGCCATATGCGGTGATAATGCGTTGCCGTAACATCTTTCCTGGCCTTAATAAGCGTAGGAATGACTTCTTCCGGAATACCCTTTTCCTTTAGGATCCGGTGTTCAACCGCCATGCCGTCAAACGCAGCCGCGGTAAGTCTTGGAACAGACAGGGCCCCTGTTGTAGCAGGTCCTGTCTGAGCGGTAGAGGCCACGGGTCCTCTGAGAGCATCTCTTGAAGTTCCGGGTACCACGCTCGTCTTGGCCAATCCGGAACCACGAGAATTGTGTTTACTCCTCGCTTTCTTATTATTCTCAATACCTTTGGAATGAGAGGCAGAGGAGGGAACACATAAACCGACTGGTACACCCACGGTGTCACTAGAGCGTCCACAGCTATCGCCTGAGGGTCCCTTGACCTGGCGCAATATCTTTTTAACTTTTTGTTGAGACGGGACGCCATCATGTCCACCTGTGGTTTTTCCCAACGGTTTACCAGCATCTGGAAGACTTCTGGGTGAAGTCCCCACTCTCCCGGGTGGAGGTCGTGTCTGCTGAGGAAGTCTGCTTCCCAGTTGTCCACTCCCGGAATGAACACTGCTGACAGTGCTAGTACATGATTCTCCGCCCATCGGAGAATTTTTGTGGCTTCTGCCATCGCCATCCTGCTTCTTGTGCCGCCCTGTCGATTTACATGGGCGACTGCCGTGATGTTGTCTGACTGGATCAGCACCGGCTGGTGTAGGAGCAGGGCTTTTGCTCGACTTAGGGCATTGTAGATGGCCCTTAGTTCCAGAATATTTATGTGAAGGGAAGTCTCCTGACTCGACCATAGTCCTTGGAAGTTTCTTCCCTGTATGACTGCCCCCCAGCCTCGAAGGCTGGCATCCGTGGTCACCAGGACCCAGTCCTGTATTCCGAACCTGCGGCCCTCTAGAAGATGGGCACTCTGCAGCCACCACAGTAGAGACACCCTGGTTCTTGGAGACAGGGTTATTAAGCGATGCTTCTCAAGATGCGATCCGGACCACTGGTCCAACAGGTCCCACTGAAAGATTCTGGCATGGAACCTGCCGAAGGGAATTGCTTCGTAAGAAGCTACCATCTTTCCCAGGACCCGTGTGCAGCGATGCACTGATACCTGTTTTGGTTTCAGGAGGTCTCTGACTAGAGATGACAACTCCCTGGCTTTCTCCTCCGGGAGAAACACTTTCTTCTGGACTGTATCCAGAATCATACCCAGGAACAGTAGTCGTGTCGTCGGAACCAGCTGTGACTTTGGGATATTCATGCTGGTGCAGCACCTCCTGAGATAGTGCTACTCCCACCAACAACTGTTCCTTGGACCTCGCTTTTATTAGGAGATCGTCCAAGTACGGGATAATTAAAACTCCCTTTCTTCGAAGGAGTATCATCATTTCCGCCATAACCTTGGTAAATACCCTCGGTGCCGTGGACAGTCCAAACGCCAGCGTCTGGAATTGGTAATGCAATCCTGTACCACAAATCTGAGGTACTCCTGGTGAGGATGGTAAATGGGGACATGCAAGTAAGCGTCCTTGATGTCCAGGGATACCATGTCATCCCCCTCGTCCAGGCTTGCAATAACCGCCCTGAGCGATTCCATCTTGAACTTGAATTTCTTTATGTACGTGTTAAAGGATTTCAAATTTAGAATGGGTCTCACCGAACCGTCCGGTTTCGGTACCACAAATAGTGTGGAATAATAACCCCGGCCTTGTTGAAGTAGGGGTACCTTGATTATCACCTGCTGGGAATACAGCTTGTGAATTGCCGCTAGCACCGCCTCCCTGTCTGAGGGAGCAATCGGCAAGGCAGATTTTAGGAACCGGTGGGGACGCCTCGAATTCCAGCTTGTACCCCTGAGATACTATTTGCAGGATCCAGGGATCCACCTGTGAGCGAACCCACTGATCGCTGAAATTTTTGAGGCGACCCCCCACCGTACCTGGCTCCGCCTGTGGAGCCCCACCGTCATGCGGCGGACTTGGAAGAAGAAGCGGGGGAGGACTTTTGCTCCTGGGAACCTGCTGTTTGTTGCAGCCTTTTTCCCCTACCTCTGCCTCTGGACAGAAAGGACTCGCCTTTTCCACGCCTGTTTTTCTGGGTCCGAAAGGACTGAACCTGATAAAACGGCACCTTCTTAGGCTGTGAGGGGACATGGGGTAAAAATGCTGACTTCCCAGACGTTGCTGTGGAAACTAGGTCCGAGAGACCATCCCCAAATAATTCCTCACCCTTATATGGTAACACTTCCATGTGCTTTTTTTAATCTGCATCTCCTGTCCACTGGCGAGTCCATAAGCCTCTCCTAGCAGAAATGGACAATGCACTTACTTTAGATGCCAGTCGGCAGATTTCCCTTTGTGCATCTCTCATATATAAGACTGAGTCTTTTATATGGTCTATGGTTAACAGGATCGTGTCTCTGTCTAATGTGTCAATATTTTCTGACAGTTTATCTGACCACGCAGCGGCAGCACTGCACATCCAAGCTGACGCAATAGCTGGCCTAAGTATAATGCCTGTGTGTGTATATACAGACTTCAGGATCGCCTCCTGCTTTCTATCAGCAGGTTCCTTGAGGGCGGCCGTATCCGGAGATGGTAGTGCCACCTTTTTAGACAAACGTGTGAGCGCTTTATCCACTCTAGGGGGTGTTTCCCAACGTGACCTATCCTCTGGCGGGAAAGGGAACGCCATTAGTACCTTCTTAGGAATTACCAATTTTTTATCAGGGAAAGCCCACGCTTCTTCACACACTTCATTTAATTCATCCGATGGGGGAAAAACTACGGGTAGTTTTTTCTCCCCAAACATAATACCCTTTTTAGTGGTACCTGTAGTTATATCAGAAATGTGTAACACCTCTTTCATTGCCTCAATCATGCAGTGAATGGCCTTAGTGGGCATCAGGTTAGACTCATCGTCGTCGACACTGGTGTCAGTATCAGTGTCGACTTCTGGGTCTGCTTGAGGTAGCGGGCGTTTTAGAGCCCCTGACGACCCATGCGACGCCTGGGCAGGCACGAGCTGAGAAGTCGGCTGTCCCACATTTGGCATGTCGTCGATTTTCTTATATAAGGAGTCTATACGTGCACTCATTACTTTCCATAAGCCCATCCACTCAGGTGTCTGCCCCGCAGGGGGTGACATCCCTTCTAAAGGCATCTGCTCCGCCTCCACATCATTATCCTCATCAAACATGTCGACACAGCCGTACCGACACACCGCACACACACAAGGAATGCTCCGAATGAGGACAGGACCCACAAAAGCCCTTTGGGGGGACAGAGTGAGAGTATGCCAGCACACACCAGAGCGCTATATAATGCAGGGACTAACTGAGTTATGTCCCCTATAGCTGCTTTTTATACTGTATATATATTGCGCCTAAATTTAGTGCCCCCCCTCTCTGTTTTTACCCTGTTCTGTAGTGTAGACTGCAGGGGAGAGCCAGGGAGCTTCCTTCCAGCGGATCTGTGAAGGAGAAATGGCGCCAGTGTGCTGCAGGAGATAGCTCCGCCCCTTTTCCGCGGACTATTCTCCCGCTTTTTTCCATATTCTGGCAGGGGTATTTTCCACATATATAGCCTCTGGGACTATATATTGTGGAGTTTTTGCCAGCCAAGGTGTTATTATTGCTTCTCAGGGCGCCCCCCCCCAGCGCCCTGCACCCTCAGTGACCGGAGTATGAAGTGTGTATGAGGAGCAATGGCGCACAGCTGCAATGCTGTGCGCTACCTTGGTGAAGACTGATGTCATCTGCCACCGTTTTTCCGGACCTCTTCTTGCTTCTGGCTCTGTAAGGGGGACGGCGGCGCGGCTCCGGGACCGAACACCAAGGACTGGGCCTGCGGTCGATCCCTCTGGAGCTAATGGTGTCCAGTAGCCTAAGAAGCCCAATCCGGCTGCAAGCAGGCGAGTTCGCTTCTTCTCCCCTTAGTCCCTCGCTGCAGTGAGCCTGTTGCCAGCAGGTCTCACTGAAAATAAAAAACCTAAACTATACTTTCTTTCTAAGGGCTCAGGAGAGCCCCTAGTGTGCATCCAACCTCGGCCGGGCACGAAATCTAACTGAGGCTTGGAGGAGGGTCATAGTGGGAGGAGCCAGTGCACACCAGGTAGTCATAAATCTTTCTAGAGTGTTCAGCCTCCTTCGGAGCCCGCTATTCCCCATGGTCCTTACGGAGTTCCCAGCATCCACTAGGACGTTAGAGAAAAAACGAAACTAAATTGATCTCTCTTGAGATCACATCCAGACGCCATTCTGTGGCGGCTGTGTAGACTAAAGGAGGGGTTAGTGGCATAACTCCCACCTGTCGCCATACTTTTATATTGTAACCTAAAGAACTTACGAACATCTTGATAATATATGAGCAAATTAATGCACAAATGTGCAATCAAAATCTTCAGAGCAAATAAAGCAGAACAACAACATTCTAACATGGGAACAGAACATATAAATCCAACATTAGACTCAGTCCAGCGACTCTTTCTGTATATCAGGCACTGAGGCTATATCAACAGGCCCATAATAAAAAATAAAATAAAGAAAAAACTGCTATGTCAGGGTAGGCGCCAGACACAATGCTTAAAAAAAAACAAAAAAAAAAACAGGGCCATTAGTACCGCAAACTATGTAGTCTGTGAAGTACCATCAAAATATGGACACATCGCCCACTATACTCAGCGCTTCTCCTGACACACCACGGCCCCTAAAGCAAGGGTAAAGGCAATATTGGTCTAGCTGGCGACTATTTCTGGAGAGTCACTGGAGTCATGTCGGTAGAAACATAACAGCTATGTAAGCTGTCCAAGCTTGAGCAGACGTCCTCACTTCACCAAGGACCAGTCCTGCTGAAGTCGACGGGGGGAGGAGTCCTCGGAGCAATCTGCAATGTTCCATGATTTAAGCAATTTAGCTCCTTCATCTACAGTAGAGATTGAGACAGTGGAACCATCTCGGGGAATTAGGAGCTTGGTGGGGAAACCCCAACGGTAAGGAATATCAGCCTTTCTGAGGGCCGCAGTGATCGGATGAAATGATCGTCGTTTGTAGAGGGTGGCTGCAGACAGGTCGCCAAAGAGTTGAAGTCCCTGAAGGGCTGAAGCTGTGTCGGACGTCGGTCTTGATGCTTTCAGTAAGGCCTCTTTAACGTGAAAGTAATGTAGCTTCATTAGGACGTCTCTTGGAGCATCGCCTGGGGCCGCTCTGGCTTTCGGCAACCGGTGTATTCGATCAATTATGAAGTCCGCTGATGGAGACTTGGGTAATAGAGCTTTAAATAAGGCCACGGCGTAATCATGTAGACTGCTGTGTGACACAGACTTGGGGACTCCACGTAATTTAAGATTGCTGCGGCGCAATCTGTCCTCTAGATCTGTGACTTTGTCCCGCAGAAGCTTCACCTCTGCCTCTAATGCGTCATGAGAGTCCAGTAAACTGTTATGTGACCCCACAACTTCCTCCATTTTAGTTTCCAGATGGTCAGTGCGGCCGCCCAGGTCATCTATAGATTGTTGGCATGCCGATAATGTGGTACGGAACTCAGCCGCCACCTCCTCTTTAAAGTGAGATAAAAGTAGCTTCATAGTGCCCACAGTGAGGGCCTCTCCATCTCCAACTTTGTCCAGGCTCGTAGTTGCCATAGATGTTGAGGGGGGTCCCTCCAGGGAGGGAGGGGTCTGCGGGATTGCGTCTTTTGCCGAGGTTCCGGCGACTTTAGAGCCAGACACTTTTGGGGATGACTTGAAAAATGAAAGCTGCTGTGCGGGTTTTGACGGTTTGTTGCGTCTAGAAGGCATAGTAAGACCCCGAGTAAGATAGCACAACGGTACTAAACACGTAAGGTGAAAAAATCTGACGGTTCCACTGCTTCATGGGTTATCAAGACATCACGTAGATAATGGCAGGGGAAGGAGGTAACTTCCGTATCACATTGGCATGAGCAGAGCTGACAGGGCTATTAAGTTAGCCATCCTCTTTTATGCACCAAGGAAACTTTGGGGGGGTAACTTCAATCCCCTCTCCCCGGTCCCTCCAGAGACCCCCAGGAGAAGACAGCAGGCTTTATAGGATCTGGGCCTCCTAGATAAATAATACAGTTTTGGGGGAAAAAATTCTCGGTATCTCACGTGCAGATATGGGGTTGCTGCCCGTCCACAGGGAAGGACCGGTTCCTTCGTGTTTGCCCCTACGGCTGTATTGATATGGGCTTCCACCTTCAGCCCCTGTATTTATTGCAGCCTAGCTGCCGGCCACCGGGGACTGCGTCGACCTCCTGGGCCGCCCAGCCAGCTACCCACAGCCGTGGTTGAATTTGCAGGGGGGCAGAAGGGTTGCAGAACCTCTGTGTGTCTACAGGTGGGCCAGAAGGGTGGAGGGGGTCTTCGTCACCCGCAGGGGCTTTTTTATTTTTTATTATTTTTTTTATTTGTATTTATTTCCTTTTTTGTTTGTTTGTTTTTTGTCACTTCAGGGTGCTTGGGAGTGCTAATGTCCGGTCCCTGATATAAAGGGTACACCTGCAGCGAGAGCCTCCGTGTTTCTGCCAGGCGGGGGGGGGGGGGCTGCGGTCAAGCCAGCGGTCCGCCCTCGATATCGTGAGACGGGCTTCCAGGCCAGAATTGCCGGGGAGGGGACGGTGCAGTCACCTTTTTAGAGCTGTGGCAACTAGCTCTGTTCACCCGGGGGCCGCCGGCCGTCTCCTCCGCGTCTTTCTGGATCCAAGATGGCCGCCGCCCGGTCCTCGGAGCACACGGCCCGACCTCGATCTTGTCCCAGAGCACTCCCGCCAATCAGCACGAATCTCCGGGGAGGCTGCAGCCAGGTTTCAGCAGGAGAGGTGTCTTTGTGGGGTCCCCAGACGTCCCGGGGGGGTTAACAACGCGGCCGCGGGGATATACGGAAATTGAGGCCCCGGCTTCAGGGCAATGAGAGGGCCGCAGTCCGCGAGAGCCAGTAAACCGGCTCCCCGACTCCGCAACACCGTCCCAACTACCTGCTCCACTAATAGTAGGTAAATAAGGGCACTTAGGGCGGGTGGTAGGCTTAAATAGATCTAGTTATAGCTTAAAAACTCCCAGGTCCCTGGGAGCTCACACAAAAAGCAGCCTGCTCAGCCAAACTCCAGGCCACGCCCCCATAAATAATCAATATTAAAAGAGTAATAAAAGAAAAAGAAAATTATTATGCATTTAATCCCTAACCAAGATTATATTGCCTATATATTAACATTATATAAATATGTAACATATGGGTAGAAATTAGCTAGTATAATTTTTTTTTCTTTTCTATACCGACTCCTTGTTGATTGTAGCAAATATAAAAAATAAGAATTTACTTACCGATAATTCTATTTCTCATAGTCCGTAGTGGATGCTGGGAACTCCGTAAGGACCATGGGGAATAGCGGCTCCGCAGGAGACTGGGCACAAAAGTAAAGCTTTAGGACTACCTGGTGTGCACTGGCTCCTCCCCCTATGACCCTCCTCCAAGCCTCAGTTAGGATACTGTGCCCGGACGAGCGTACACAATAAGGAAGGATTTATGAATCCCGGGTAAGACTCATACCAGCCACACCGTACAACCTGTGATCTGAACCCAGTTAACAGCATGATAACAGAGGAGCCTCTGGAAAGATGGCTCACAACCACAATAACCCGATTTTTGTAACAATAACTATGTACAAGTATTGCAGACAATCCGCACTTGGGATGGGCGCCCAGCATCCACTACGGACTATGAGAAATGGAATTATCGGTAAGTAAATTCTTATTTTCTCTGACGTCCTAGTGGATGCTGGGAACTCCGTAAGGACCATGGGGATTATACCAAAGCTCCCAAACGGGCGGGAGAGTGCGGATGACTCTGCAGCACCGAATGAGAGAACTCCAGGTCCTCCTCAGCCAGGGTATCAAATTTGTAGAATTTAGCAAACGTGTTTGCCCCTGACCAAGTAGCTGCTCGGCAAAGTTGTAAAGCCGAGACCCCTCGGGCAGCCGCCCAAGATGAGCCCACTTTCCGTGTGGAATGGGCTTTTACAGATTTTGGCTGTGGCAGGCCTGCCACAGAATGTGCAAGCTGAATTGTGCTACAAATCCAACGAGCAATAGTCTGCTTAGAAGCAGGAGCACCCAGCTTGTTGGGTGCATACAGGATAAACAGCGAGTCAGATTTTCTGACTCCAGCCGTCCTGGAAACATATATTTTCAGGGCCCTGACTACGTCCAGCAACTTGGAGTCCTCCAAGTCCCTAGTAGCCGCAGGTACCACAATAGGCTGGTTCAAGTGAAACGCTGAAACCACCTTAGGGAGAAATTGAGGATGAGTCCTCAATTCCGCCCTGTCTGAATGGAAGATCAGATAATGGCCTTTACAGGATAAAGCCCGCCAATTTTGACACGCGCCTGGCCGAGGCCAGGGCCAACAACATGACCACTTTCCATGTGAGATATTTTAACTCCACAGATTCAAGTGGTTCAAACCAATTTGACTTTAGGAACCCCAAAACTACATTGAGATCCCAAGGTGCCACTGGAGGCACAAAAGGAGGCTGTATATGCAGTACCCCTTTTACAAACGTCTGAACTTCAGGAACTGAAGCTAGTTCTTTCTGGAAGAAAATTGACAGGGCCGAAATTTGAACCTTAATGGACCCCAATTTTAGGCACATAGACACTCCTGTTTACAGGAAATGCAGGAATCGACCTAGTTGAAAATTCCTCCATCGGGGCCTTACTGGCCTCGCACCCCGCAACATATTTTCGCCAAATGTGGTGATAATGCTTTGCGGTTACATCCTTCCTGGCTTGATCAGGGTAGGGATGACTTCATCCGGAATGCCTTTTTCATGTAATTCCTTCCAGCAGTTCATCCACTCAGGTGTCGACCCCCTAGGGGGTGACATCCCTATTACAGGCAATTTGCTCCGCCTCCACATCATTTTCCTCCTCATACATGTCGACACAAACGTACCGACACACAGCACACACACAGGGAATGCTCTGATAGAGGACAGGACCCCACTAGCCCTTTGGGGAGACAGAGGGAGAGTTTGCCAGCACACACCAGAGCGCTATATATATACAGGGATAACCTTATATAAGTGTTTTTCCCCTTATAGCTGCTGTATTGTTTATACTGCGCCTAATTAGTGCCCCCCTCTCTTTTTTAACCCTTTCTGTAGTGTAGTGACTGCAGGGGAGAGCCAGGGAGCTTCCCTCCAACGGAGCTGTGAGGGAAAATGGCGCCAGTGTGCTGAGGAGATAGGCTCCGCCCCCTTCTCGGCGGCCTTTTCTCCCGTTTTTCAGTGTAATCTGGCAGGGGTTAAAATTCATCCATATAGCCCTGGGGGCTATATGTGATGTATTTTCGCCAGCCAAGGTGTTTTTATTGCTGCTCAGGGCGCCCCCCCCTAGCGCCCTGCACCCTCAGTGACCGAAGTGTGAAGTGTGCTGAGGAGCAATGGCGCACAGCTGCAGTGCTGTGCGCTACCTTGGTGAAGACAGGATGTCTTCTGCCGCCGATTTTCCGGACCTCTTCTTGCTTCTGGCTCTGTAAGGGGGCCGGCGGCGCGGCTCTGGGACCGGACTCCATGGCTGGGCCTGTGTTCGATCCCTCTGGAGCTAATGGTGTCCAGTAGCCTAAGAAGCCCAATCCACTCTGCACGCAGGTGAGTTCGCTTCTTCTCCCCTTAGTCCCTCGATGCAGTGAGCGTTGCCAGCAGGTCTCACTGAAAATAAAAAACCTAAAACTAAACTTTTCACTAAGCAGCTCAGGAGAGCCCCTAGTGTGCACCCTTCTCGTTCGGGCACAAAAATCTAACTGAGGCTTGGAGGAGGGTCATAGGGGGAGGAGCCAGTGCACACCAGGTAGTCCTAAAGCTTTACTTTTGTGCCCAGTCTCCTGCGGAGCCGCTATTCCCCATGGTCCTTACGGAGTTCCCAGCATCCACTAGGACGTCAGAGAAATATAAAAGTAACAACTTTAAAATGTAAAATTATATTTTGCAATAATTAAATGACAATAACAAAAAAACACTTTGCTCCTAGGTGAGATTCGAACCCAGGTCTCTGTGGTTGGTTAATATCAGCATTAGTGTGTTGAGGCACAGTGGCTCTTTGTAATTATGGTGTAGTAAGTAATATCTAAGGTATCAATAGAATACCAAATCTAATCTCTCCGTGATGCCTAACCTATTATTATAAATTATATATATGATTATGTCTTAATATGTTAATATTTTGATATGTTATAGTGTGTATGTTTAGTATAACATTTGAATAAGTCCTAAGATTGGAATAAACTAATGTACAGAGCAGCAAAAAAGCTCATTGGAAACCACACTATTTTCTATTAATTCACATCTGTTGGGAATTTGCTTATTATGTGGATGACGGACACCCATTGGTTGTTGCTTGTTTAAATACCATTATTCCCATGGACTGGGAATACCTTCTGAGGAAACCGACAGGATAGACGTCGGAGAAACGCGTTAAGGGTTCAACCACATTCTTGATAACCCTGGTGATTATCCATAGCATTGGGACAGCTGCAACGCTGAAACATCACCACCGCCATCGGCCGCGTCCTCCCTCCCCGAGACCTGCATCAACAATCACCGCCGCTCCCGTTACAGTCGCTTCGTCCCGCTGCAGGGGGACACGGCAGCCAAGTTACATCTACGGTGAGCAACGCTGCCTTGGCGGCGGGGGGGGGGGGGTCGTAGCACAACGCTGACCGGGAGGTGACGTCCTTCCACCTCTAGGCGGATAATCTGATACTAATTGTCACACAAATTGTGATTTACTACCAAGGAGAACTATGTTTCACCATTGCTAATAAATATGCACAATTTCTGAAGTCCCCCTGTCAGCAGGAGTTACGCTGAAATATATATACATCTGCACTTTGTTGGAACTTTGGACATTATCAGCATGCTCCAGTAGGGACTCAATTGTCTATACATTTCTGGTGGTTTATATAGGTGATCATCAAGGACTTATCATTGTGGTTTTATTATATGATACAATTGTTTTTATTTATGCTTGGATATTATATATCCTTTTTATAAAGTTGGAATAAATTGTCATTTATTTAATGCGCTCTCTTATATGGTCTAATTATATGGATTATATTAGTTTTTAGAAAAGAAAAAATAAGATTTTAATTACCTACCGGTAATTCCTTTTCTCGTGGTCCGTAGAGGATACTGGGGTCCATTTAGTACCATGGCGTATAGATGGGTCCTTTCGGAAACACTGGCACTTTAAGAGTTTTATAGTGTGGGATGGCTCCTCCCTCTATGCCCCTCCTACCAGACTCAGTCTAGAAACTCTGCCTGAGGAGACGGACATACTTCGAGAGAAGGAAAAACACAGATAGTGGTGAGATTCACACTAGCTCACACATAACAAAAAAGGAAAGCCAAGCTAACCAACTTGGAACGATTCAGCAACGGCTGAGCTAACAAACTGAACCAAGTAACAATGTAGGCATATGAAGCACTGGGCCCAGCATCCTGTACGGACTACGAGAAAAGGATTTACCGGTAGGTAATTAAAATCCTATTTTCTCTTACGTCCTAGAGGATGCTGGGGTCCACATTAGTACCATGGGGATGTACCAAAGCTCCCAGTACGGGAGGGAGAGTACTGAGGTTCCTGCAGAACAGATTGGCCTTGAAGACCTTCAGTTTGGTCAAAGTATCGAACTTGTAGAGCTTACCAAACGTGTTCGACCCTGACCAAGTAGCTGCTCGCAAAGCTGAAGAGCCGAGGCACCACGGGCAGCCGCCCAGGAAGAACCCACTTTACGAGTAGAGTGGGCCTTAACAGATTTTGGACACGGCAAGCCTGCCATAAAATAAGCATGCTGGATAGTGAACCTAATCCAGCGAGAAATTGTCTGCTTAGAAGCAGGACACCCAACCTTGTTGGGATCATAAAGGACAAACAGAGCGTCTGACTTCCTGTGACGAGAAGTTCTCTTCACATAGATTTTCAAAGCCGTCACAACATCCAAGGACTTTGAGGTAATTGAGGAGACAGTAGCCACTGGCACCACAATAGGTTGATTAATATGAAAGGCTGACATAACCTTTGGAAGAAACTGCTGATACGTTCTGAGCTCAGCTCTATCCTCATGGAAAATTAATTAGGGTCTCTTACAGGACAACGCCCCCAATTCCAACACGCGTTGTGCAGACACCAATGCCAACAGAGTGACCGCCTTCCAAGTAAGAAACATGACGTCCACATCCTGTAAAGGCTAGAACCAATCCGATTGCAGGAACTGCAGCACCACATTTAGATCCCAAGGTGCCGTAGGAGGCACAAAGGGTGGTTGAATATGCAGAACCCCTTTCAAGAATGTCTGAACCTCAGGAAGAGCCGCCAATTGTTTCTGGAAGAAAATGGACAAGGCCGAAATCTAGACCTTTATAGAGCCCAAGGCGTAGGCCTACATCCACACCTGCTTGCTGAAAGAGGAGAAACCGTCCAAGTTGAAACTCCACCGTTGGAAACATCTTGGATTCACACCAAGACACATACTGTTTCCAAATTCGATGGTAATGCTTTGATGTAACTCCCTTCCTAGCCTTTATCAGGGTAGGAATTACCTTTTTCGGAATGCCTTTCCGAGCTAAGAGTTGACGTTCAACCTTTATGATGTCAAACGTAGCCACGGTAAGTCTTGATAGGCGAACGGCCCCTGTTGGAGAAGGTTCTCGCGAAGAGGAAGAGGCCTCGGATCCTCCAGCAGTAATTCCAGAAGATCCGCGTACCAATCCCGTCTTGGCCAGTCCGGAGCAATGAGGATTGCCTGAACTCTTGTTCTTTTTATGAACTTGAGAACCTTTGGGATGAGCAGAAGTGGAGGGAACACATACACCGACTGGAACGTCCACGGAGTGACTAGTGCATCAACTGCCACTGCGTGTAGGTCTCTCGACGTGGAACAGTACCTACGAAGCTTCTTGTTGAGGCGAGAGGTCATCATGTATATCAGAGGTAACCCCCATCGGCTTGTCACCTCTGCGAACACCTCCGGATGGAGGCCCATTTTCTCCTGAATGGAGATCGTGTCTGCTGAGGAAGTCCGCTTCCCAGTTGTCCACTGCCAGTATGAAGATTGCTGACAGCGCCACCGCGTGCTTTTCTGCCAAAAGGATGATTCTTGTTACCTCTGACATTGCAGCTGTGCCCTTTATTCCGCCCTGTCTGTTTATGTAGGACACCGATGTGACGTTGTCCGACTGAACCTGAATGGCTTGCAGAAGATGTCCTGCTTGTAGAAGGCCATTGTAAATGGCCCTCCGTTCCAGAATGTTTATTTGAAGGAGAGATTCTTGACTGGACCACCTTCCTTGGAAGTTTTCCCCTTGGGTGACTGCTCCTCAACCCCTGAGGCTTGCATCTGTGGTTAGGAGGATCCAATTCAGTATCCCGAACCTGCAGCCTTCGAGTAGGTGAGATGTTTGTAGCCACCAGAGGAGCGAAATTCTGGCTTTCAGCGACGGGCGTATCCGCTGGTGCATGTAAAGGTGTGATCTCGACCATTTGTCCAGGAGTTCCAGTTGGAAGAACCTCGCATGGAACCTTTCCATAATGAAGAGCCTCGTAGGAGAAAACCATCTTCCCCAGAAGACGAATGCACTGATGAACCGATACCCTGGCCGGCTTCAGGAGTTCCCAGACCATTGATTGTATCACCAACGCTTTCTCCACCAGTAGAAACACCCTATGTACTTCCGTATTGAGTATCATTCCCAGGAAGGGCAGTTTCCTTGTCGGCTCCAAATGTGACCTTGGAAGATTCAGGATCCACCCATGACCCTGGAGTAGCTGAGTCGAGAGAGCAATACTCTGCAACGTCGTCTCCTTGGAAGACGCTTTTATCAGCAGATCGTCCAAATACGGAATTATGTTCACACCCTGTTTTCGGAGGAGTAACATCATCTCCGCCATGACCTTGGTGAATACCCTCGGTGCTGTGGAGAGGCCATATGGCAGTGCTTGGAACTGATAGCGACAGTCCAGCAGAGCAAATCTGAGATAAGCCTGGTGAGGCAGCCAGATCGGAATGTGAAGGTATGCATCCTTGATATCCAGGGATACCAGGAATTCCCCCTCCTCCAGACCTGAGATTACCACTCTCAGAGACTCCATCTTGAATTTGAATTCCCTCAAGTAGGGGTTCAATGACTTTAGATTTAATATCGGCCTTACCGAACCGTCCAATTTCGATACCACAAACAGGTTTGAGTAATAACCCTTGTGTTGTAGGTGGAGTGGAACAGGAACAATGACATTTGTTTGAACCAATTTTTGAATTGCTTCCTGTAGGATAGCAGTGTGTGTCAGCGAAACTGGTAAGCTTGATTTCAAGAATCTGTGAGGTGGGAGTTGCTGAAACTCCAGTCTGTATCCCTGGGCCACAATATCCTTTACCCAGGGGTCTAGGCATGATGATGCTCAAACGTGACTGAAGACTTTCGTCTTGCACTCAACCTTCCCTACCTCCAGGCAGGGAGGTCCATCGTCATGCTGAAGATTTTGAAGAAGCAGAACCTGGGAACCTGATGGCGCAGGTTTTTTGGACTTTCCCTGACCTCCTCTAAAGAAGGTGGGAGGGGGTTTGGATTTCTTAAATTTTGCGGTCCGAAAGGACTGAAGTGTAGGCAAAGGAAAAGACTTCCTAGCCGGCGGTGTTGCGAAGGGAAGAAAAGTTGACTTACCCACAGTTGCCGTGGAGATCCATGCATCCAAAGCTTCCCCAAACAGAGCCTGACCTGTGAAGGGTAGGTTCTCCACACTTCTCTTGGATACCGCATCCGCAGTCCATTGGCGTAGTCAGATTCCTCTGGGCACCGAGACCGCCATAGCAGTAGCCCGCGCCTTCAGCATGCCAAGGTCCTTCATGGCCTCCACCATGAACCCTGCAGAATCCGGAATGCGACGTAAGAACTAATCAATCAATGTCACTTCTATCCATAGAATCTAAGGGGGGTCATTCCGAGTTGATCGTAGCTGTGCTAAATTTAGCACAGCTATGATCATTAACACTGACGCGGGGGAACGCCCAGCACAGGGCTAGACTGCTCCGCATGTCAGTTCCAGGAACCCCTCCTCAGAAGTGCACAGGCATCGCACAGCGGCGATGCCTTTGCACTTCAAGAGTCGCTCCCGACCAGCGCAGCTTTAGCACTTAACGCCGCCGTCCAGCACCCTCCTGCCCAGCAACTGCCTCAGAGGCGATCGCTAGTCAACGACGCTGGCACGCGCCCGCGCACTGCGGCGCCAGTGCATGCGCAGTTCCGACCCGATCGCTGCACTGCGAGAAACTGCAGCGAGCGTTCGGGTCGGAATAACCCCCTGAGTCTACTAGCAATGTGCTTGACCACTTTACTATGGCTTTAGAAATCCACGCACAAGCAATAGTGGGCCGTAAAGCGACGCCATTAGCTGTGTATAGTGATTTGAGTGTATTCTCAATTTTGCGTTCAGCCGGTTCTTTAAAGCGGTTGAACCAGGAACAGGTAAAACCACCTTTTCTGACAACTTAGATACAGATGCATAAACTATAGGTGGGTTTTCCCACTTTTTTTTTTAACTCCTTGGAAGCCGGAAAGGTAAGCGAGGATTTATTACTTTCTGTAAAATAAGATTCCTCCACCTGTTCAGGTACGCTCTCAGAAATGTGTAAAACATCCCTAATGGCTTCAATCATTAGTTGCACCCCTTCTGCAAGGGTTGCACCCCTTCTGCAAGGGATGCATCCCCTTCCCTGCATGTCCCCATCACGTCCCCTGTATCAGAGTCTGTATCAGTGTCAGCTTTCATTATCCGGGCAAGTGTACGCTTTTGTGGGTATGTAGGTGGGGTTTTTGATGAAGTAGTGGGGGCCAAATACTGTAGCCCCACCCTAGATTTCCTCAAAAACTGTGTCTCTTTCTCCGTATGTGAGTTCCTTGTAGAAATCTGGGATATCATTCCCCTTAAAGAATCCATCCATGGGGGTCCGGATTCAAAAGGCTGAGACAGTATATTGCAGTCCTGAGTACATGGAATAGACTCCTCAGGAGAAGATAAACACTCTGCAGTACAAGACACAGAGTCCTTAGACACGGTAATGCGGGATACACACACACAAACACACAGGAAAATGTCAGATACAGTTTCCAGAGTACCTTCAGAGAATCACAGAGTCTAAGGATCCAACTACACAGCACCCTTTGGAGCAGTTATGATAAAAGCCGGCACTGAGAAACCAACCTTAATAGGTTTACTTCACTCCCCCCCCAGTCTATAACACCCTGGGACCGCAGTAACTGGAGTTATGTGGAGAGTCAGCGCTCCCTGTCAGCGTTTCTTTCGTGTCTGCAGGGAGGAAAATGGTGCTGGTGAGTGCTGGATCCGCTCTGAAGAGAAGCCCCACCCCCGCAATGGCACGTGGCTTCCAGCACAAATTTGATTATACTGGCCGAAGGTCTCTATGCTAACAGCGGGATTAGCTCCTGTTAGCGTCTGTGACCAGTTTAGGGTGACTGCGCTAGCCCAGGACACCCCTCCAAGCGAATACACGAAGTGTTGCTGAGCCTTCTTGGAGCGCAGCCTGTCAGAGCTGCGCTCCCACCTTTAAGCTCGTCATACCCGCCGGCGACCCACTAACCGGGACGCCAGCGCTGTACTCACCACTCTTCTTACTTCTGGCTCTGTTAGGGGGTGGCGGTGATGCTGCGGGAGTGAGTTGTCGCCTCGTGGGATTGCAATCATCACCCTCAGGAGCTTAGTGTCCTGTCAGCGGATAGAGAACCAGTAACTTCTAGAGTTGGTTCCTACTCCCCGCCCCTAAGTCCCACGAAGCAGGAAGGCTGTTGCCAGCAGCCTTCCTGTACCTAAAGATCTAATAAAAATTAAAAAAAACAACTCCTAAGAGCTCCCCTAGCTGTGACCGGCTCTTCCGGGCACATTTTCTAAACGGAGTCTGGTAGGAGGGGCATAGAGGGAGGAGCCCGCCAACACTATTGATCTCTTAAAGTGCCCATGGCTCCTAATGGACCAGTCTATATCCCATGGTACTAATGTGGACCTCACCATCCTCTAGGACAGAGGTTCTCAAACTCGGTCCTCGGGGTAACACAGTGCATGTTTTGCAGGTCTCCTCACAGAATCGCAAGTGAAATAATTAGCTCCACCTGTGGACCTTTTACAATGTGTCAGTGAGTAATTAATACACCTGTGCACCTGCTGGGTTACCTGCAAAACATGCACTGTGTGTGCCCCCGAGGACCGAGTTTGAGAATCTCTGCTCTAGGACGTAAGAGAAAAGTGCAGTTTTTCGACTGGTCAATAAAAAGGCACTAATTGAATACCCTCCATAGCGTCTCAGATGGAAGCTGGGTTAATGCAATTCATGGCGGGAAACTCAGAGGAAATTGATCATGAAGTGGGGGGAGGGGCTACAAGGGAACGCCTTACTCCCCACTGCTGACATCGACCCCAGGGTTGGCGTCCTCATTAATCCCCAGAGCATATGAACCCTGAGGTCTAGAGCTGGTGCACCTGAGTTGGACGACAGTGTCAGCGACTATCCAGTAGTCTGTAATCCGAGAGAGTAAGACTGTGTTCTATGCGTCTTAAACCGCTAACCGGTTAAGGACGCCTTACCTTCTCCCAATTTTCCGGGCGCAATCTGGGATCGTCAGCGTGGACCTGTTAGTCCGTCCAGCTGGCGCCTGCCTTAACACCAGCGTCTTGATGAGGATAACTGTTGTTGCGACACCTGTGGGAAGTTGTTGGAGCGACTTTGTCAATGCATATAAAACGCATATTAAAGTCACTAAAAAAAAAAAATACCTATATAAAATAATAAAAGTTTTTACCAAACAAAAAGCTTTGTGGCTGAAAAAAACGCCCACATAGTTCCTACAGTGGTCCGGCTCCTGCCGCACAAACAAAAAATGGAGGAGTTCCCTCGGCCAGGAGGCAGTGTTATAGGGAGGCTGGATCGATGCATGCTGGGAGCAATGCACCTCTGACCCCACCTACAGCCCAATGTATATCCTGTGGATACTACTGTGGACCCTGAAGGAGAAAATAAGAATTTACTTACCGATAATTCTATTTCTCGGAGTCCGTAGTGGATGCTGGGGTTCCTGAAAGGACCATGGGGAATAGCGGCTCCGCAGGAGACAGGGCACAAAAAGTAAAGCTTTAGGATCAGGTGGTGTGCACTGGCTCCTCCCCCCATGACCCTCCTCCAAGCCTCAGTTAGGATACTGTGCCCGGACGAGCGTACACAATAAGGAAGGATTTATGAATCCCGGGTAAGACTCATACCAGCCACACCAATCACACTGTACAACCTGTGATCTGAACCCAGTTAACAGTATGATAACAGCGGAGCCTCTGAAAGATGGCTCACAACAATAATAACCCGATTTTTGTAACTATGTACAAGTATTGCAGATAATCCGCACTTGGGATGGGCGCCCAGCATCCACTACGGACTCCGAGAAATAGAATTATCGGTAAGTAAATTCTTATTTTCTCTATCGTCCTAGTGGATGCTGGGGTTCCTGAAAGGACCATGGGGATTATACCAAAGCTCCCAAACGGGCGGGAGAATGCGGATGACTCTGCAGCACCGAATGAGAGAACTCCAGGTCCTCCTTAGCCAGGTTATCAAATTTGTAGGATTTTACAAACGTGTTTGCCCCTGACTAAATAGCCGCTCGGCAAAGTTGTAAAGCCGAGACCCCTCGGGCAGCCGCCCAAGATGAGCCCACCTTCCTTGTGGAATGGGCATTTACATATTTTGGCTGTGGCAGGCCTGCCACAGAATGTGCAAGCTGAATTGTATTACACATCCAACTAGCAAAAGTCTGCTTAGAAGCAAGAGCACCCAGTTTGTTGGGTGCATACAGGATAACAGCAAGTCAGTTTTCCTGACTCCAGCCGTCCTGGAACCTATATTTTCAGGGCCCTGACCACATCTAGCAACTTGGAGTCCTCCAAGTCCCTAGTAGGCGCAAGACACCACAATAAGCTGGTTCAGGTGAAACACTGACACCACCTTAGGGAGAGAACTGGGGACGAGTCCGCAGCTCTGCCCTGTCCGAATGGACAAACAGATATGGGCTTTTTTGAGAAAAAAAAAAAAAAAAAAAAACACCAATTTGACACTCGCCTGGTCCAGGCCAGGTCCAAGAGCATGTTCACTTTTCATGTGAGATGCTTCAAATCCACAGATTTGACTGGTTTTAAACCAATGTGTTTTGAGGAATCCCAGAACTACGTTGAGATCCCACAGTGCCACTGGAGGCACAAAAGGGGGTTGTATATGCAATACTCCCTTGACAAACTTCTGGACTTCAGGAACTGAAGCCAATTCTTTCTGGAAGAAAAATCGACAGGGCCGAAATTTGAACCTTAATGGACCCCAATTTGAGGCCCATAGACACTCCTGTTTGCAGGAAATGCAGGAATCGACCGAGTTGAAATTTCTTCGTGGGGCCTTCCTGGCCTCACACCACGCAACATATTTTCGCCACATGTGGTGATAATGTTGTGTGGTCACCTCCTTTCTGGCTTTGACCAGGGTAGGAATGACCTCTTCCTGAATGCCTTTTCCCTTAGGATCCGGCGTTCCACCGCCATGCCGTCAAACGCAGCTGCGGTAAGTCTTGGAACAGACATGGTACTTGCTGAAACAAGTCCCTTCTTAGCGGCAGAGGCCATAAGTCCTCTGTGAGCATCTCTTGAAGTTCCGGGTACCAAGTCCTTCTTGGCCAATCCGGAGCCATGAGTATAGTTCTTACTCCTCTACGTCTTATAATTCTCAGTACCTTAGGTATGAAAAGCAGAGGATGGAACACATACACCGACTGGTACACCCACGGTGTTACCAGAACGTCCACAGCTATTGCCTGAGGGTCTCTTAACCTGGCGCAATACCTGTCCCGTTTTTTGTTCAGACGGGACGCCATCATGTCCACCTTTGGTAATTCCCAACGGTTTACAATCATGTGGAAAACTTCCCCATGAAGTTCCCACTCTGCCGGGTGGAGGTCGTGCCTACTGAGGAAGTCTGCTTCCCAGTTTCCATTCCCGGAATGAAACACTGCTGACAGTGCTATCACATGATTTTCCGCCCAGCGAAAAGTCCTTGCAGTTTTTGCCACTGCCCTCCTGCTTCTTGTGCCGCCCTGTCTATTTACGTGGGCGACTGCCGTGATGTTTTATCCCACTGGATCAATACCGGATGACCTTGAAGCAGAGGTCTTGCTAAGCTTAGAGCATTATAAATTTACCCTTAGCTATATTTATGTGGAGAAAAGTCTCCAGACTTGATCACACTCCCTGGAAATTTTTTCCTTGTGTGACTGCTCCCCAGCCTCTCGGGCTGGCCTCCGTGGTCACCAACATCCAAAACTGAATGCCGAATCTGCGGCCCTCTAGAAGATGAGCACTCTGTAACCACCACAGGAGAGACACCCTTGTCCTTGGATATAGGGTTATCCGCTGATGCATCTGAAGATGCGATCCGGACCATTTGTCCAGCAGATCCCACTGAAAAGTTCTTGCATGAAATCTGCCGACTGGAATTGCTTCGAAGGAAGTCACCATTTTTTTACCATGGCCCTTGTGCAATGATGCACTGATTTTAGGAGGTTCCTGACTAGCTCGGATAACTCCCTGGCTTTCTCTTCCGGGAGAAACACCTTTTTCTGGACTGTGTCCAGAATCATCCCTAAGCACAGGAGACTTGTTGTCGGGATCAGCTGCGATTTTGGAATATTTAGAATCCACCCCTGCTGTTGTAACAGTATCCGAGATAGTGCTACTCCGACCTCCAACTGTTCCCTGGACTTTGCCCTTATCAGGAGATCGTCCAAGTAAGGGATAATTAAGACGCCTTTTCTTCGAAGAAGAACCATCATTTCGGCCATTACCTTGGTAAAGACCCGGGGTGCCGTGGACAATCCAAACGGCAGCGTCTGAAACTGATAGTGACAGTTCTGTACCACGAACCTGAGGTACCCTTAGTGATAAGGGCAAATTTGGGACATGGAGGTAAGCATCCCTGATGTCTCGGGACACCATATAGTCCCCTTCTTCCCGGTTCGTTATCACTGCTCTGAGTGACTCCATCTTGATTTGAACCTTTGTAAGTGTTCAAATTTTTTAAGATTTAGAATAGGTCTCACCTAGCCTTCTGGCTTCAGTACCACAATATAGTGTGGAATAATACCCCTTTTCTTGTTGTAGGAGGGGTAATTTAATTATCACCTGCTGGGAATACAGCTCGTGAATTTTTTCCCATACTGCCTCCTTGTCGGAGGGAGACCTTGGTAAAGCAGACTTCAGGAGCCTGCGCAGGGGAAACGTCTCGACATTCCAATCTGTACCCCTGGGATACTACTTGTAGGATCCAGGGGTCCTGTACGGTCTCAGCGTCATGCTGAGAGCTTGTCAGAAGCGGTGGAACGCTTCTGTTCCTGGGAATGGGCTGCCTGCTGCAGTCTTCTTCCCTTTCCTCTATCCCTGGGCAGATATGACTCTTATAGGGACGAAAGGACTGAAGCTGAAAAGACGGTGTCTTTTTCTGCAGAGATGTGACTTAGGGTAAAAAACGGTGGATTTTCCAGCAGTTGCCGTGGCCACCAGGTCCGATGGACCGACCCCAAATAACTCCTCTTCCTTTATACGGCAATACACCTTTGTGCCGTTTGGAATCTGCATCACCTGACCACTGTCGTGTCCATAAACATCTTCTGGCAGATATGGACATCGCACTTACTCTTGATGCCAGAGTGCAAATATCCCTCTGTGCATCTCGCATATATAGAAATGCTCTATAGTCAATAAAATACTGTCCCTGTCAAGGGTATCAATATTTTTAGTCAGGGAATCCGACCAAGCCACCCCAGCTCTGCACATCCAGGTTGAGGCGATCGCTGGTCGCAGTATAACACCAGTATGTGTGTATATACTTTTTATGATATTTTCCAGCCTCCTGTCAGCTGGCTCCTTGAGAACGGCCCTATCTATAGACGGTACCGCCACTTGTTCTGATAAGCGTGTGAGCGCCTTATCCACCCTAAGGGGTGTTTCCCAACGCGCCCTAACTTCTGGCGGGAAAGGGTATACCGCCCATATTTTCTATCGGGGGGAACCCACGCATCATCACACACTTCATTTAATTTATCTGATTCAGGAAAAACTACGGTAGTTTTTTCACATCCCACATAATACCCTCTTTTGTGGTACTTGTAGTATCAGAATTATGTAACACCTCCTTCATTGCCCTTAACGTGTGGCCCTAATAAGGAATACGTTTGTTTATTCACCGTCGACACTGGATTCAGTGTCCCTGTCTGTGTCTGTGTCGACCGACTAAAGTAAACGGGCGTTTTAAAACCCCTGACGGTGTTTTTGAGACGTCTGGACCGGTACTAATTGTTTGTCGGCCGTCTCATGTCGTCAACCGACCTTGCCGCGTGTTGACATTATCACGTAATTCCCTAAATAAGCCATCCATTCCGGTGTCGACTCCCTAGAGAGTGACATCACCATTACAGGCAATTGCTCCGCCTCCTCACCAACATCGTCCTCATACATGTCGACACACACGTACCGACACACAGCACACACACAGGGAATGCTCTGATAGAGGACAGGACCCACTAGCCCTTTGGAGAGACAGAGGGAGAGTTTGTCAGCACACACCAAAAACGCTATAATTATATAGGGACAACCTTATATAAGTGTTTTCCCTTATAGCATCTTTTTTATATATTTCTAACGCCAAATTAGTGCCCCCCCTCTCTGTTTTAACCCTGTTTCTGTAGTGCAGTGCAGGGGAGAGCCTGGGAGCCTTCCCTCCAGCCTTTCTGTGAGGGAAAATGGCGCTGTGTGCTGAGGAGATAGGCCCCGCCTCTTTTTCGGCGGCCTCGTCTCCCGCTCTTAACGGATTCTGGCAGGGGTTAAATATCTCCATATAGCCCCCGGAGGCTATATGTGAGGTATTTTTAGCCAAAAATAGGTTTTCATTGCCTCCCAGGGCGCCCCCCTTCCAGCGCCCTGCACCCTCAGTGACTGCCGTGTGAAGTGTGCTGAGAGGAAATGGCGCACAGCTGCAGTGCTGTGCGCTACCTTAAGAAGACTGAGGAGTCTTCATGCCGCCGATTCTGGACCTCTTCTTGTTTCAGCATCTGCAAGGGGGCCGGCGGCGAGGCTCCGGTGACCATCCAGGCTGTACCTGTGATCGTCCCTCTGGAGCTAATGTCCAGTAGCCAAAGAAGCCAATCCATCCTGCACGCAGGTGAGTTCACTTCTTCTCCCCTAAGTCCCTCGTTGCAGTGATCCTGTTGCCAGCAGGACTCACTGTAAAATAAAAAACCTAAGCTAAACTTTTCTAAGCAGCTCTTTAGGAGAGCCACCTAGATTGCACCCTTCTCGGCCGGGCACAAAAATCTAACTGAGGCTTGGAGGAGGGTCATGGGGGGAGGAGCCAGTGCACACCACCTGATCCTAAAGCTTTACTTTTTGTGCCCTGTCTCCTGCGGAGCCGCTATTCCCCATGGTCCTTTCAGGAACCCCAGCATCCACTAGGACGATAGAGAAATATCCATTAATGTCTGTGCTACACTTTCTCCATCTATAGATGGCTAAACCAGAATTTACCTTGTTCTCCTTTGATTGCTCTGTGAGTCTGCTTTTAATAACAGCTATGCACACACGATTAAGCCTCTTACAGCCTCCACGGTGGTAGCTTGCTTTCCCTCCAGCCTCAGGTAGAAGGCAATGCTAAGATTGCAAGTGTACTGGCATCCCAATCTGAATACTCGCTCTTGTGGGTTTTCAGGGGTAACAGCAAAAAAAGTCAATTAGGGCCCCTTTCCACCTTTGAAAGCCTCTGACCTTACGGAAAGATTGGCTCGGTCAATGAAGTTGAATCCCATGTATTGGGGAAAGGTGGCCTTCTCAAATCTATGTAAAGCCATCATGGGGAAAAACATCTGTCATCGGCTTTGTTAAAAGAGGGCACATCCCTTTAGACCAACCAGGGCCCAAGGATACCCTTCTTGTCTTCTGCATTTAGCTGGACCAGCACTATTACTACAAACTCCATGGCACAGACTCTCATGCTCTGTGACTTTTGGCCCTAGTTCTGCAAACAGCTGTCAAAAAAGCTGCTGAACTGCTATACTCTCAACTCCTGACCTGCTCTCATTTGCTACTTGATTTCGGGTGGTTCGGATGATGTAATGGTTAGCATTACTGCCTCACAGCACTGAGGTCATAGGTTTGATTCCCACCACTGCCCTAACTTTGTTGAGTTTGTATATTCTCCCTATGCTTGTGTGGATTCCCTCCCACAATACAAAAATATGGTGGTAGGTTAATTGCCTCCCAACAAAAATGAACCCTAGTGTGTTATGATCTGCGTGTATATGTGTAAACATAAACATGATCAGAAGCTCCAGGTTTAACTTTATGATTCATATCCGTAAATAAACAACTTAGTCCTTCAACAGGGTAATATAATTTAGCTTGGACCTCAGAGCTGGCTTTGTGGGACGTGCTTGCCTCTGATCTTGGAATTGTTTCAGCTATATGCAGTGTCTTGTTCTTGAGTTCCAGGATGAAGTGATCCAACTGCTGTCATCAAACATGAGGATATTGGGCTAATGTTTCACTCATTCACATACTTAAGCAGCCTTAGAAGACAGCTAAGGGTACATGGTACCGGAGTGTTTTCAGAATGAGGATAATGCAAAAAGACAGATTTATATACATTACCAAAAAATAAATCCACACAAGCAAATGGATAAAGATAATTATAGCTCGGGGGTTCATCGCACAGAAAGCCTACTAAACAAACCTTTCCTAAAAGGGGTTAATAGTAATTGTAACGCTGGAGCATGTCCAGAACACCGAATCATACTGGGCAAACACCTTTCAGGGCATAAAGGATAAATCAAGAACGCTCACGTCACATCCTAGAATTTACCTACACCTGCTACTTGTTATTAATGTAAATGGTGTGATTCACTCTCCATCTGTATGACAAATTTTGAACTGGAAAGAGGATAAGAATTGATAAACTTACCATTTCTTCCAGTTTCTCTTCTCTATATTTATTTAATGCTCTGGAAAACATTTCTGCCATCTTTATTGCAAATGTAACATCAGACTCATTTGTCAGCTCAAAGTTTTTCTAAATAATATAAAAGTATTGAAATCACAGGAATTAGTAACAATGTATATAGTATAAATTCTAAGTAACAGTCACAAAAACACAACATCATTGAAGAACACATTCCAAACCCAATGTATGATGTTCTACAGTTAATAAAGAAAAATATTCAGGGACAGGTACATTGCTTATATGGAAGACATAAACTAAGAAAAATCCATACATACCAGAAACTTGAACACATCTTTGTTACTTTTTACTGGCTTAAAATGAGGAATCTAAAAAAAAAAAAAAAAGTAAATTATAATTACAATGTTACTATATTTACATCCTTAATGTTAAACCACTTGCCTGGCTTCATCGCATGTGATGCAACCAGAGTAAGGAGTACGTTACCTGGGCAGCTCACAAAAGGAAGGGGGCAGCAAATAGGGACTTTTAAAGGGTGTTGGGGTTTATAAAAAATGGTTTGTTTGTTTTTTGCTACTAAGGTGTGTGGGGGTGAACTATTATTATATTTTAAGACCACTTGGGGGGAGGAAGATCCATTGCCAATAAGTGGTGGGAAGATCTATTCTAATGGGGGCATATGGACACAGGTGGGATAGAGAGGTGCAAAACAACCCCAGATAAATATTTTATGAAATAACAAGAGTTATGGTAGACTTAACAAGGTCAACTCGGTTTCTCAGAGGTCCACAGGATATACATTGGGTTGTAGGTGGCATAAGATGATCAGGCACTAAACTGTTAAACTTGTAAGCTCCCAGGATGCCTCGGTCCAGCATCCCTATATCCCCACCCCCTGGCCCAAGGCAGGATTAACCCCTTTGGTGGTATGCATGGAAATCGTCCGGGGTAGCAAACGCTGACAACCCCGCAAGATTTCCGTGCATACTACATGCTGATTCCCTGGAGACAGCAGTAAAGCGTGCACGGCGCCCGGGAATCAGCATACTCCATTATGGAGATAAGCCCGCCCCCCAGACTCCTATTGGTCGGAGGGCGGATTTAGCTGTATAATAGCTTAACACACTCCCAGGGTGTTTTTAAATTGAAAACTCACCACTGAAGGGGTTAAAGCAAGAAGGAAGACCTATTCAGGTGAGAAAAACACACACACTGTCCCTGTAGACTTTGGAGAAACAGAGTTGACAATAGTAAGTCTACTATAACTCTTGTTTCCTCCTACGGGATCCACAGTAGTTCCACAGGATATACAGTGCATCCAGAAAGTATTCACAGTGCTGCTTTTTTTTCCACATTTGTTATGTTACAGCCTAATTCCATAATAGAATAAATAAATTTTTTGCCTCAAAATTCTACATACAATATACCCCATAATGAAAATGTCAAAAAAGTTTCAGATTTTTGCAAATTTATTAAAAAGAAAAACTAAGAAATCACATGTACATAAGTATTCACAGCCTTTGCTATGAAGCTCAAAATTGAGCTCAGGCGCACCCTGTTTCCACAGCTTAATTGGAGTCTACCTGTGGTAAATTTAATTGAATGGACATGATTTGGAAAGGCACAGACCTGTCTATATAAGGTCCCACACTTGACAGTGCAAGTCTGAGCACAAACCAAGCATGAAGTCAAAGGGTTTGTAGACCTCTGAGACAGGATTGTCTCGAGGCACAAATCTGGGGAAGGGTACAGAAAAATAAGTAGTTATGGTAGACTTACCATCAATAACTCTATTTCTCCAAAGTCCACAGAATAAACATTAGGATTGGGGTAGCGAAAGCAGAATGGCACCAATCGATCAAAGCTTTCGGCTTACCAGAATGCAACGGGCCAGTCTCCTATATCCCCACCTCCTGACTCAGGCAATTCAGTTATTTTCCAAAGCTCAAAGCAGGAGCACCATAGAGAGCCCTAATCAGGCGAGAAGAACACACATGCACACCCTTCCGTACAAAAAGGAAGAGGTTAGTAGGTGAAAGGATCCTCAAATCAGGTGCGTCAGGGTGGGATCCCTGTGGATACTGTGGACTTCGGAGAAATAGAGTTATCGAAGGTAAGTCTACCATAACTATGTATTTCTCCTGGAGCGTCCACAAATTATCCACAGGATAAACATTGAGATGTCCCAAAGCAAATTTAGTGGAGGCACACTCCTGATTGGACAGTAGAATCCTTCGCCTGAATTCAGCATCCTGAGCAGCAAAGGTATCAAAGGCATAATTTCTAACGAATGTGTTAATGGAAAACCATGTGGTTGCCTTACATATCTGTTCAGCTGAAGCACCACGTTGTGCTGCCCATGACGGACATACCTTACGAGTATAGTGAGCAGAGACATTAGCCGGAACAGGGAGATCAGCTTGAGAGCATGCGTCTGAAATAGTCAACTAAAGCCACCTCGCCAGTGTCTGTTTGTCCGCAGGCCGTCTTCTCTTGTGAAATCCGTAGAGAACGAAGAGAGTGTCTGTCTTTCTGATGGCACTGGTACAATCCACGTAGATCCTTAGTGCACAAACTACATCCAATGATGCATCTACTACAGAGAGATCTGGCAATTTGAAGGCCAAAACTACTATTTCTTCATTAAGATGGATTTATAGACCACCTTAGGAAGATATCCAGATTTGGTTCGGAGAACCGCTCTGTCTGGATGAAATACCAGAAATGGAGGGTGACACGAAAGTGCCCCTTATACCCCTTTCACACCGCAGCTTGTACCCGGTATTTTGCCGTTTTAACTGGCTTCCTAAACGGGTCAAGCTGCGGTGTGAAAGGGTCCCCTTCAATTTACCGTTTTCAAAATACCTGTATTTTGAAACGGTAAAAAAGAAGGGTCCTACCCGTTTCAGTCCCATTTCACTGTGCAGTGTGAAAGGGTCTGAAACGGTATTTGCAAGCCCCAGCAGGTCATAGGCTGTCTCCATGTGTGATGTCAGCAGCCACAACCAGGAAACAGCTTGGAAAACACAGGAGACACATGTGAGAGTGGCTTTATAAACGTTTAGACTGCAAAGCCATTATAAAATGTCTAATTGGAGTGATGAAAAGGTGAGGGAGCTGCTTTAGGATCAGAGGGGATGAGGAAATCTGCTGCCAAATAACTGGGACAGTCAAGGATACCCTCATATATAAAAACAGAGCAAAAATGCTTCAAGCTGCTGGGTTCCATCGTACGACTATCCAAATTATTAATAATGAATTAATTAATAATTATTAATAATGTGTGGGCCAGAAAAGTCCATTTATAATAACAACCACTGTTTTCTATGGGTGAAACGGGTTCAGTGTGAAAGGTACCAAAACGGTAATGAAATGGTAATTTACTGGTTACAACATGAGATGTGAAAGGGGTTTAACTGCTCAGACCCGTTTTAAGAACCGTTTCAAATACCATTTCAAAAGCAGGTTTTGCGATGTGAAAGCAGCATAAATCTGATACTCTTCTAACTGCAGCAATTGCCAGTAGAAAGAGAACTTTAGTCGTCAACCATTTGAGGTCCGTTCCAGGTTGAAGGAACGCTAAGTTTCTTGAAACTCTGAAGGACTTTGGGTCATAGTTTCTGGCAGAGCGCCACTGAAAATAAGCATGCCATATTCGGTAATAGATGCGAGTTGAGGATGATTTCCTTGCTTTAAGCATCGTTTGCATTACTGCCTGTAAAAAAGCATTTCGCTTTTAGTATGGATGCCGTCAAAGACAGTCGATCTAGGTGTGCGTAGAGACAGGGACCCTGAATCAGTAGATCTGGTCGCTGAGGCAGTAGAAACGGAGTGTCTGCAGATAGCCTCTGCAGATCCGTGTACCAATTTCGTCTGGGCCACACCGGTGCTATTAATATCACAGCGCACCCATCCTGTTTGAATTTTTGAAACACCATGGGCAACAGGGAGATTGGTGGGAAGACATATACCAAATGAAATTTCTATCATACTGACAAGGCATCCACAAAGACTGCTTCCAAATCCCTTGTTCGTGACCCGTATACTGGTACCTTGTTGTTCTGACGTGAAGCCATAAGGTCCACTTCCGGCAATCCCCATTTGTTTACCAGAATCTGGAAGACTTCTGGGTGCAGGGCCCATTTGCCTGCATGAATGTCATGCCGGATGAGGACGTCTCCTTTCCAATTTAGGACTCTGGGTATGAATACTTCGGACATTGCTGGATGATGAAGTTCTGCCCACTTTAATGTGCGGCTTACCTCCTTATTGCCATCCAACTGCGAATGCCTCCTTGTCCTGTGCCCTAAATGCAACGTTTGTAAATGAGACAGTTGTACTGCATGTATAGAAGGGACTTGTGATGAAGTATCCTAAATAAATCGCATTTCTGTTACATATACTCTATTGGAGGAAGAAAGCCCAAGAAGTACCCCAATTTGTGGAGGATGATGAGCAAGTTTATCACCTACTACAGGGGTGGCCAAACAGTCGATCGTGTCGATCGCAGACATGCGACCAGTTGATCACGATCCGCTGCCCATCCACCCGAGGCGAGGCAAAGAGAGCGCAGTGCGCGCTTCTTCTGCCTGCCGCCTTGCCCCCTCAGTCTGGTCTCCGGCAGTGACGGCGGAGTGTATAGCTCAAATCAGGCGCCGGTTTGTTAGCCAATGAGAGCTCGCGGACTGGCGCCTGATTTGAGATATACACGCTGCTGTCACCGCCAGAGACCAGACTTAGAGGCAGGGCGGCAGGCAGGAGAAGAGCACGCTGCGCCCTCTACACAGCGGTGAGCAGCACTGTTGGGGCATATGTGGCACCGTGGGGGCATATCTGTATCTGGCACTGTGGGGTCATATCTGTATCTGGCACTGTGGGGTCATATGTGGCACGGTGGGGGCATATCTGGTACTGTGGGGCATACGTGGCACTGTGGGGGCATATTTGGCACTGTGGGGGCATATCTGGCACTGTGGGGGCATATCTGGCACTGTGGGGGCATATCTGGCACTGTGGGGGCATATGTGGCACTGTGGGCGCATGGTACTGTGGGGGCATATCTGTATCTGGCACTGTGGGGTCATATCTGTATCTGGCACTGTGGGAGCATATCTGGCACTGTGGGCACATGGCACTGTGGGGTCATATCTGTATCTGGCACTGTGGGATCATATCTGTATCTGGCACTGTGGGCACATGGCACTGTGGGGTCATATGTGGCACTGTGGAGTCATATGTGGCACTGTGGAGTCATATGTGGCACTGTGGGGTCATATGTGGCACTGCGGGCACATGGCACTGTGGGGTCATATCTGTATCTGGCACTGTGGGGTCATATCTGGCACTGTGGGCACATTGCACTGTGGGGTCATATATCTGTATCTGGCACTGTGGGGGCATATGTGTATCTGGCACTGTGGGGGCATATGCGTTTCTCGAGGTTTTTACCTGTGGGGGCCAATGTGTTATTTTGTGCGAGACAGTCATTACACTCTGTGCAGCAAGGCTACGTTCCTTTCTTTGTTATGCCACGCCTCTTTTTTGAGCGCGCGCTATTATCCCACCTAGGTAGATCACAAAAGCTTTTCAGCTTTCAAAGTAGATCGCCGACTCCAAAAGTCTGGCCACCCCTGACTTACTAAATGTGAGTGTGATACTGTATGTAAAGGTGTGATATATTAAGATATCAAACGGTGTTGCACTAAAGTTATCCCATTCCTGTCTGAGGTACATTTGCTGAAGTGGAAACAAAGAAAGAAAACTAAAGACTTGGAAGGAATTATTGATGAGTTTTATAACAGGAAAGACTCTTGTCCATTTAGCTTATGCTTATTTTTTTATATGTAACTTTATCTGCGCCACTGAATTTCTCTCTTTTTTCGATTGCATCTATATTTGTGGTTGGTGAACCATTTGAGTAACTTGGGCTGCACTTTAAAGTTCATTGCGCAATTGTTTTTTTGGTGATTTTCTATCCATCTACAATTTATGAGCCAGCTGTGAGCCTGTAGGCAGGCTATTGTCATTTAAAAATAGTTGTGAAAGGTTTCCTGGGATTGTGCCAGGATTAGCAGGTCGTCCAGGTATGGGAAAATCCTTAATCCCCGACGACGAAGGTGGGCTGCCATCACCACCATTATTTTGGTGAACACCCGTGGAGCTGTAGCCAGATGGGACCCATTTGGCTTCTGAACCAGGAATAGGGTGAAAGGTAGAGTACAAACCCAGTTCTCATTGTGCTGAGGAAATTGGTATCAAATTCTGTATGGCATTTTGTAGAGCCCTGACCTTCATTGCCACTGACGGCAGGCTTGTACAAAAGAACTGTTGAGGGGGGTGCTTCTTGAAGGAGAAGGCGTACCCATGAGACACCACTTCTAGTACCCAGGTATCTGTGGTGGACTGCTGCCAAACCTGTGTAAATTGAAGAAGTCGGCCTCCCACCCTGGGATCTCCAAGGTTGAGGCCCGTGCCCTCAGGCAGAGGGCTTGTCTTCGGTTTTAAAAGTTGAGTGTCTGGCTGACCAAGCCAGTTTGGCCTTAGTCTTAACATTTTTATTTGACATAAGCCTTTCCCTTTGCTTTACCTTGGGGCGGAAAGGACCGGAAAGCAGGGAATCTAGCTTTTGACATAAATGTCGAGGGAAACCCAGCTGATTTAGCGTTTGCCTCAGACAATAAAATATTGTCCAATTCTGTTACAAACACAATATTTCCGTCAAAGGATAGGGATTCCAATACCTTTTTGGGTTCCGTGTCAGCCTTCCATGAACGTAGCCAAACTGCTCTGTGAGCTGCTACCAAGGAAGCTGAAGCTTGAGAAGCTAATATATCCATATCTAGGGCTGCTTCTTCCATATAGGGAACTGCTTGCTTTATATTAGTTATATGGGATAATTGTTCTCTCACTCCATGAACTGAGATATCGTTCTCCAAAGTATCCGCCCAACCTGTCACGGCTTTAACCACCCATGCTGTGGCCATAGCTGGTCTTGTACTGTACTTGCCCTGTTAGGGAAAATACAGTCTTAAGATAGCTATCAATTTTTCTGTCTGTTGCATCATTCAAAGATGTTGAAGTCAGAGGTAATGTAGACTTGCGCACCAGTCGAACTACATGAGCATCTACCCTGGGAGGTACTTCCCTTTTTACACAGTCCCCAGGTGGAAGAGGATCGTAAGAGACCAATTTGTTTGGTACTTTAAACTTCTTACTGGGTGTTTCCCATGCCTCTTGTATAACTTCCGTCAACTGATCTGAGATTGGAAATTCAGCCTTTACTGTTTTTGGATGTTTTAAAATTGGAGCCTTAAGCTGGCCATACACCTAAAGATTTATCTGTCAGATCTGGCTGGTTGCAATGAAAATATAGTAATGGGTGAGAGCAGTGTTTGGGAGCAAATGTTAGTTGTCATTTGCTCTCATCCATTACCAGATTTTCATTCCAACCAGCCAGATCTGACAGCTAAATCTTTAGGTGTATGGCCAGCTTTAGACCTTAGTATAGGCTCTTCTACTTATTCCATTGATAAAATGGATTTCACCGCACAAATTAACTCAGGTATATACACTGAGGTACGGTGCTCCTCCTCTTTTGAGGCTGTCACAGAGAGAGAGAAGATTCGACTTTATCGTCTGAAGTATCCTCAGATACTGCGTAAATTGTGAGGGAAGCAGCCTATATCTATCCATTTTATACATCCCTAGGCCTGTCTGCCTGTAACAATTGCTGAAAGGCAGCTGAGGCCTCACCAAAATCCTGGATTGCGTGCGACAGCACATTCATCCATGGGGGTTGTTGCATAAATGCCGAAGGGATTTGTGGACAATCCATAACCTGAGCTATAGCCGGAACACCCAAACGATCCGCTATATTCAAAAGAACCTGTACAACAGATGCCCAAGGGGGGTTTTGTGCTTGTACAGGTTCCTGGCTAAAGCCGGTTGGTCAGCATGTTTAAGGTTTGTAAACCTATGACAGTTTGCACACAACCCATCCTGCATAAAGTCCTGAGGGCCTAACCCTGCTTTACAGGACAAACATGATATTAATGTAGTGCTGCATTATTACCCTAGCCTCCTGAGGACATAGCAACAATATTATTCCAACATCAGTTTTAACATATGTAGCAATCTGACAGCCTTCACTTAGGTATAATTAAAGTGAAGTACAATCAGAACTCACCCTGTTTGCACGAGCATTGAGGGCATGAAAATGAAAGGGATAGAAACAAGCTGACAGCAGCACTAGCAAACTGTCACATACAATGCATGAATATACATTTGGAAATGGCCACGTATTCAACTACACAGTACCACAAAGGTAGGTAAGAAAACAGTACTGTATTATCTAGCTCCTGGGAGCGGGATACAGGGAGACCAATGTATATAGCCGCACAGCAACTATAACAGCAACATATGTACACTGTCGCACATTTTCATTAGGCACTTAGTTCAACAACGCAATACCACAGAGGTAGGCAGGAAATCAGTGCTGTATCACTGGCCTCTGGAAAGCAGAATACAGGGAGACTAGAACCCGGCTTCCTTAGTTCGATATTGCCGCCATAAAACGGCTATCAGTAACAGACGCTCCAGTGAACACAGCCGCACGGCAGCTATAATGTACCACGTGTACTAAGTCTCATTGGGTCTTAGACGGAAGCGGGTAAATACAGTTCATCGCGGGAAACACAAATGAGACTGGCCATGAACTGGGGTGGAGGGGCGACCAGGGGAGGGCCTTACTCCCCACTGCTGACATCAACCCCAGGGTTCTGCGGCCTCATTAACCCCCAGAGCCTATGATCCCTGAGATCTAGCGCTGGTGCACCCCGAGATCGACGACTGCGTCAGCGACTGTCTGGTAGTCTCTAAAACGAGACAGTAAGAAATGCATTAAATGCGACTTAGACCAATAAGCGGTCAAGACGCCTTACCTTCTTCCCTGTGCTCCGGCCGCAGCATAGAAACGCCAGCGTGGACCTGCTAGTACATCCCGCTGGCACCCGCTGTAACACCAGTGTCTACATGAGGGTAACTGTTGTTGCGACACTAATGGGAAGTTGTTGGAGTGATTTTAGAAAATTGTGTTTAAGACACATAGCAAAGTCGTTAAAAAAAAAAAAAAAAAAAAAGGCTATATAAAATAATAAAAAGCATGTGGCTGTAAAACAGTCACACCGTTTCTATAGCTGTCCGGCTCCTGCTGCACCAAAAAAAAAAACTAGAATTCCCTGGGCCAGGAGGCAGTGTTATAGGGAGGCTGAACCGAGGGAGCTCAAAAGTCTAACCGTTTGTGCCCGATCTTCTCGCGCCACCTAAAACCCAATGTATATCCAGTGTATATACTGTGGACCCCGAAGGAGAAAAATATTTTCATATATTATTTAAAATACTTTTTTAAAACTTTAATAAGAAATAAAAAAACAACAACTTCTGAACGGTTTTGTGAGGTAAAAATCGCCAGTTAAGTGGTTAATGAAAAAGCTCTAAAAGGCATCAATATGTTGTGATGACTGTTTTCGATACTGTTAGTGTTTAAAGAGAAGTGACATCCTTCATGCTTTGTAAGATATGATGTGTATTAAAGTTAATCTATAAATTCTTCAGATTTTTTAATAGGACTTCCTATTGCAGGTTCATCATAGCTCCTGTCTGAATGATGCACACTACTATAATAAGCAAAATCTCCCCACTAAGGAACTTAGCTATTATTACCATCCTTTATTTATACAGTAGAAAAGTACAGAAACGAATGAGCAAAACAGTGACTTACAGTACAGAACATTATACCACATGGCTTATAAACATTGCTGCTGCATCAGCGGTCATATGATAGCACTGAAATAAGCAGCAGGTTGGCAGAAACCAAGGTTAGGTGCCATTGGAGGGAGTATGGAGTAAATGACAACATACTGTGAGTGAAGATGATGTACATGAGGAAAGAGGGCTATGGATAAAGCTGTCTCTCCATAATAACCCCATACTTTATTCTACATACAGTACTGCAAGTAATTGGGTGGAAAAGAGGCAAATGGAAGTTGTGTACTAGGTTAAAGCAAGCATATTAAGCATCCTGTGTGGAATAACATGTCACAGACCAGTTCACTGAAAGGAAGTAATTACCATCTGCTGCCACTTAAAAATAACAAGTACTTATACCCCATATTAAATCATTTTTACAACCGTTATGGAAGAGGCATGGTTTAAGGCAGTGGTTTTCAACCTCAACCCTCAAATCTTCCGGCGAGGTCTAGCGACATCACCCTCCACAATGGCATCCTTTGCTCTGCTGCTGGTAACCTACCGCTGCCAGCATTGTCTGCTGTGTAATGCGCATGAACAACATCCTTCTGTGCATTTCACTTTCTCTCATCGGGAACTCTGCAATGCCAGGAAGGTTATGGGAACAATACAGCTAATGTCATCTGTAGATGGCGTTAGTGATACAGGGGCCTGGTGAAGTGATAAAGTGGAAGATGATAATGCCAATCAGTTCCTAACTTCCATGTTACAGGCTGGGTTTGAAAAATGACAGTTAGGAGCTAACTGGCTGGTGCTTTATCACCTTCCACTTTATCACTTCACCAGGCTTAATAAATCTGCCCAACAGGACAAATAGCAGTAAGCTAAACTTACTGTGGTTTGTTAAATACTAAATTGAAGACATAGGGGTACATTCAATTAGGGTTGGATTCATTCCGACATGCATTTGTCGGAATGGATCCGACAACTCCTATTCAATCCCATCTCAATTCGACTTTAAAAAAAGTCAAATTGAGATGAGACCTGTGAGCGGAGGAGAGGGGTGAGACCGGCAGACGGAGGAGAGCAGCACTGCAGAAGGATGTCTCACAGCCGCCAGACCTCACGGCAGTGTCCACCCGCACTTGCTGAAGCCGGATTGACGCTGCCGGGAGCGGCGCGGCTGTGCCCCATCCTGCTGCAGCGCTGTGCTGTAGTGCTGCTCTCCCCTGTCTGCCCCGGCTCTCCCCCGTCTCCTCCTCTAAGGTCCCTCATCTCAGTCCGACATTTTTTTATGTCGGACTGAGATGATCGGAAACGGGGCAAAATCCTGTTGAATTTGGCACAGTTTCCCTCAAAAGTACGTGAATCGGCAGCTATACCGCCGAATCACGTACTATTCGACAAGTCGAATTCCCCGACTTGTTGAATAAAATTAGCTGGGATTGAATAGGTCGAATCACGATTCGACCTTAAAAAGTCGAAAACTGCCGTCTTTTCGACAGACGGCTGATTTCGACCCTAATTGAATATACCCCTTAATCCATAATTGTGTTAAAGGGGTTATGTCTTGTTAAATGTAACCAGGAGAGAGAAGTTCAAATAGTTCACTCATGCTGTAAAATAATATGCAAAGTACAGTAGGTATCTATAAAATCATTAGGCCCTGTTCAGGAAAAAGGCTTCAGGAAAATATAATGTACCCTTTACACATAAAGCTTTTAGGACATGACATTTTATTCCACATTGATGAAACCTAGCTATGTTGAAGCAGTCTGACTACAGATAGAAATCTCAGCTCTAACCTGTTGTTTAATGTTCAAAAACACACTGGGAAAAGTTTTTATTAAATGGTCTACTAAGCCACGTAAACGACATTCCCCCAAAAATGGAGCAACAAGGTGATCATAGCTGCTACACATAGAAATCTCCATTAGCGCTGTGGAAATTCTTTTACGGACTGTATGGAGCAACAAATCAACTAACTGTGGTCATTGTTTCATACTATGAAAAATCTGATATTGCAACCAAACTTTTAATATTCTACTTTATCAAGTCAAAGGACACATTTTATACATTTGTGATGATCAGAGCTACTCTGGCCCAACACCCTTGCAAAGTGGCCCATCACAGGATACATTCATAGATTGGTTCATCTTTGGAATGTAAAAAAATGAAAATTGCTACTTTAAAAATGTAGATAATGGAATGCTAAAGAGAAATGTGTACACCCTAGAGTTGGCTAGCTGTGTATATTTTTCCATGTGCAAATATCTTTATAACACTAGCCTATTACCAGTAAGCCCCATACAAAAAAATATCCTTAAAAAACCTTGGAAGGGCATGTTGAATTAGTCAATTATTATAAAAAGCTGAAGATACTTCAGTTATAAAAGAAACTTGAGACACATGTTCTGCATTGTCTATCTCATTATCTAGTTAGCACTAAAACTTAAAATATGTCTGCAGATAATGGGTATATTAGATATAGAAAAGGAAAGTGTGGAGCTAAAAGGACAAGCTGTAGGAAGTTAGGGATTCAGGATGAGTATTATCTCTCTGCTGTTTACAATCTGGTTACAGTCATTGCAGTCTTCAGTCTTTTCCTCTGCCTTGCATACTTAAATTCTAGTACATTCAACTGTTGTGATTGTCCTACAAGATAGCATAACTGGCATATTGAAAAAAAAGAAAAGAGGAAAGTATTTCCAAAATAATTACATAAATAAGCCATCTGTGCAAACAACTCCCTTAAAATGTAGGGGGACATGTACTAAGCAGTGATAAAAGTGGAGAAGTGAACCAGCAGAGAAGTTGCACATGGTAACAAATCAGCTGCTCTGTATAAGTTTATAGTATGCAAATTCGAACTGTTACGTCAATGCTGATTGGTTGCCATGGGCCACTTCTCCACTGGCTCACTTCTCCACTTTTATCACCGCTTAGTACATGTCCCCCATAGTTCTATAACAAAAAATACACAACACTGAAATTTCAGTATCCTCACCGCTTGACATTCTTTTCGTTTTCTATGTCGATTCTTTTTACGGTGTTTTGTTCTGCAAGAGAGATGAAGCAATAGCTACAATAATGGTTTGAATAAGTTGACACAGTAATAAAGGAATGATAAACCCAGAAAATTAAAACCCAAGACATATAAAAAATTAGCAGATTAAAGTACTGCAAGCAAGTCAAAGGAGATGTGTACATAGAAGGCATTCTATAGTAAATAAGAATTTACTTACCGATAATTCTATTTCTCGGAGTCCGTAGTGGATGCTGGGGTTCCTGAAAGGACCATGGGGAATAGCGGCTCCGCAGGAGACAGGGCACAAAAAGTAAAGCTTTACGATCAGGTGGTGTGTACTGGCTCCTCCCCCTATGACCCTCCTCCAAGCCTCAGTTAGGTACTGTGCCCGGACGAGCGTACACAATAAGGAAGGATTTATGAATCCCGGGTAAGACTCATACCAGCCACACCAATCACACCGTACAACCTGTGATCTAAACCCAGTTAACAGTATGATAACAGCGGAGCCTCTGAAAAGATGGCTCACAACAATAATAACCCGATTTTTGTAACTATGTACAAGTAATGCAGATAATCCGCACTTGGGATGGGCGCCCAGCATCCACTACGGACTCCGAGAAATAGAATTATCGGTAAGTAAATTCTTATTTTCTCTATCGTCCTAGTGGATGCTGGGGTTCCTGAAAGGACCATGGGGATTATACCAAAGCTCCCAAACGGGCGGGAGAGTGCGGATGACTCTGCAGCACCGAATGAGAGAACTCCAGGTCCTCCTTAGCCAGGGTATCAAATTTGTAGAATTTTACAAACGTGTTCTCCCCCGACCACGTAGCCGCTCGGCAGAGTTGTAATGCCGAGACCCCTCGGGCAGCCGCCCAAGAAGAACCCACCTTCCTTGTGGAGTGGGCTTTTACCGATTTTGGCTGTGGCAGGCCTGCCACAGAATGTGCAAGCTGAATCGTACTACAAATCCAGCGAGCAATAGTCTGCTTAGACGCAGGAGCGCCCAACTTGTTGGGAGCATATAGTATAAACAGCGAGTCAGATTTCCTGACTCCAGCTGTCCTTGAAATGTATATTTTTAAAGCTCTGACAACGTCCAACAACTTGGAGTCCTCCAAGTCGCTTGTAGCCGCAGGCACTACAATAGGTTGGTTCAGATGAAATGCTGACACCACCTTAGGGAGAAAATGCGGACGAGTCCGCAGTTCTGCCCTGTCCGAATGGAAAATCAGATATGGGCTTTTGTAAGATAAAGCTGCCAGTTCTGACACTCTCCTGGCCGAAGCCAGGGCTAGTAGCATGGTCACTTTCCATGTGAGATATTTCAAATCCACAGTTTTTAGTGGTTCAAACCAATGAGATTTGAGAAAGTCCAAAACAACATTGAGATCCCACGGTGCCACTGGAGGCACCACAGGGGGCTGTATATGCAGCACTCCCTTAACAAAAGTCTGGACTTCAGGAACTGAAGCCAATTCTTTTTGGAAGAAAATCGACAGGGCCGAAATTTGAACCTTAATAGATCCCAATTTGAGACCCATAGACAATCCTGATTGCAGGAAATGTAGGAATCGACCCAGTTGAAATTCCTCCGTCGGAGCACTCCGATCCTCGCACCACGCAACATATTTTCGCCAAATGCGGTGATAATGTTGCGCGGTTACTTCCTTCCTTGCTTTAATCAAAGTAGGAATGACTTCTTCCGGCATGCCTTTTTCCTTTAGGATCCGGCGTTCAACCGCCATGCCGTCAAACGCAGCCGCGGTAAGTCTTGAAACAGACAGGGACCCTGCTGAAGCAAGTCCCTTCTCAGAGGTAGAGGCCACGGATCTTCCGTGATCATCTCTTGAAGTTCCGGGTACCAAGTCCTTCTTGGCCAATCCGGAACCACTAGTATCGTTCTTACGCCTCTTTGCCGTATAATTCTCAATACTTTTGGTATGAGAGGCAGAGGAGGAAACACATACACCGACTGGTACACCCAAGGCGTTACCAGCGCGTCCACAGCTATTGCCTGCGGATCTCTTGACCTGGCGCAATACCTGTCCAGTTTTTTGTTGAGGCGAGACGCCATCATGTCCACCATTGGTCTTTCCCAACGGGTTACCAGCATGTGGAAAACTTCTGGATGAAGTCCCCACTCTCCCGGGTGAAGGTCGTGTCTGCTGAGGAAGTCTGCTTCCCAGTTGTCCACTCCCGGGATGAACACTGCTGACAGTGCTATCACATGATTCTCTGCCCAGCGAAGAATCCTTGCAGCTTCTGCCATTGCACTCCTGCTTCTTGTGCCGCCCTGTCTGTTCACATGGGCGACTGCCGTGATGTTGTCCGACTGGATCAACACCGGTTTTCCTTGAAGCAGAGGTTCTGCCTGGCTTAGAGCATTGTAGATTGCTCTTCGTTCCAGAATGTTTATGTGAAGAGACGTTTCCAGGCTCGACCACACGCCCTGGAAGTTTCTTCCTTGTGTGACTGCTCCCCAGCCTCTCAGGCTGGCGTCCGTGGTCACCAGGATCCAATCCTGTATGCCGAATCTGCGGCCCTCCAATAGATGAGCACTCTGCAACCACCACAGAAGAGATACCCTTGTCCTTGGAGACAGGGTTATCCGCTGGTGCATCTGAAGATGCGACCCTGACCATTTGTTCAACAGATCCCTCTGGAAAATTCTTGCGTGGAATCTGCCGAATGGAATTGCTTCGTAAGAAGCCACCATTTTTCCCAGGACTCTTGTGCATTGATGTACAGACACCTTTCCTGGTTTTAGGAGGTTCCTGACAAGCTCGGATAACTCCTTGGCTTTTTCCTCCGGGAGAAAAACCTTTTTCTGAACCGTGTCCAGAATCATCCCTAGGAACAGCAGACGTGTTGTCGGAATTAACTGGGATTTTGGAATATTCAGAATCCACCCGTGCTGTTTTAGCACTTCTTGAGACAGTGCTAATCCCATCTCTAGCTGTTCTCTGGACCTTGCCCTTATTAGGAGATCGTCCAAGTATGGGATAATTAATACGCCTTTTCTTCGAAGAAGAATCATCATCTCGGCCATTACTTTGGTAAAGACCCGAGGTGCCGTGGACAATCCGAACGGCAGCGTCTGAAACTGATAGTGACAGTTCTGTACGACGAACCTGAGGTACCCCTGGTGTGAGGGGTAAATTGGAACGTGGAGATACGCATCCTTGATGTCCAAGGATACCATAAAGTCCCCTTCTTCCAGGTTCGCTATCACTGCTCTGAGTGACTCCATCTTGAACTTGAACTTCTTTATGTACAGGTTCAAGGATTTCAGATTTAGAATAGGTCTTACCGAGCCATCCGGCTTCGGTACCACAAATAGAGTGGAATAATACCCCTTTCCTTGTTGTAAAAGGGGTACCTTGACTATCACCTGCTGAGAGTACAGCTTGTGAATGGCTTCCAAGACCGTCACCCTGTCGGAGGGGGACGTTGGTAAAGCAGACTTCAGGAAACGGCGAGGTGGATCCGTCTCTAGTTCCAACCTGTACCCCTGAGATATTATCTGCAGGATCCAGGGATCTACCTGCGAGTGAGCCCACTGCGCGCTGAAATTCTTGAGACGACCCCCCACCGCCCCCGAGTCCGCTTGAGAAGCCCCAGCGTCATGCTGAGGCTTTTGTAGAAGCGGGGGAGGGCTTCTGTTCCTGGGAAGGAGCTGCCTGTTGCTGTCTCTTCCCCCTTCCTCTGCCTCGTGGCAGATATGAATATCCCTTTGCTCTCTTGTTTTTAAAGGAACGAAAGGGCTGCGGTTGAAAAGTCGGTGTCTTTTTCTGTTGGGGAGTGACTTGAGGTAAAAAGGTGGATTTCCCGGCTGTAGCCGTGGCCACCAAATCCGATAGACCGACACCAAATAACTCCTCCCCTTTATACGGCAAAACTTCCATATGCCGTTTTGAGTCCGCATCGCCTGACCACTGTCGCGTCCATAAACTTCTTCTGGCCGAAATGGACATAGCACTTACCCGTGATGCCAGTGTGCAGATATCCCTCTGTGCATCACGCATATAAAGAAATGCATCCTTTATTTGCTCTAAAGACAGTAAAACATTGTCCCTATCCAGGGTATCAATATTTTCAATCAGGGACTCTGACCAAGCTACCCCAGCACTGCACATCCAGGCTGTCGCTATAGCTGGTCGTAGTATAACACCTGTATGTGTGTATATACTTTTTTGGATATTTTCCATCCTCCTATCTGCTGGATCTTTAAGTGCGGCCGTCTCAGGAGAGGGTAACGCCACTTGTTTTGATAAGCGTGTGAGCGCCTTGTCCACCCTAGGAGGTGTTTCCCAGCGCGCCCTAACCTCTGGCGGGAAAGGGTATAAAGCCAATAACTTCTTTGAAATTAGCATTTTTTTATCGGGGGCAACCCACGCTTCATCACACACCTCATTTAATTCATCTGATTCAGGAAAAACTATAGGTAGTTTTTTCACACCCCACATGATACCCTGTTTTGTGGTACCTGTAGTATCAGCAATATGTAACGCCTCCTTCATTGCCAAAATCATATAACGTGTGGCCCTACTAGAAAATACGGTTGATTCGTCACCGTCGCCACTGGAATCAGTGCCTGTGTCTGGGTCTGTGTCGACCGACTGAGGCAAAGGGCGTTTTACAGCCCCTGACGGTGTTTGAGGCGCCTGGACAGGCACTAATTGATTGTCCGACCGTCTCATGTCGTCAAACGACTGCTTTAGCGTGTTGACACTATCCCGTAATTCCATAAATAAAGGCATCCATTCTGGTGTCGACCCCCTAGGAGGTGACATCCCCATATTTGGCAATTGCTCCGCCTCCACACCAATATCGTCCTCATACATGTCGACACACCCGTACCGACACACAGCAGACACACAGGGAATGCTCTTAACGAAGACAGGACCCCACTAGCCCTTTGGGGAGACAGAGGGAGAGTTTGCCAGCACACACCAAAAGCGCTATATATGACAGGGATAGCCTTATAATAAGTGCTCCCTGTATAGCTGCTTTAATAATATAGTTTTGCCACAATTTTGCCCCCCCTCTCTTGTTTTACCCTGTTTCTGTAGTGCAGTGCAGGGGAGAGCCTGGGAGCCTTCCTGACCAGCGGAGCTGTGTGAGGAAAATGGCGCTGTGTGCTGAGGAGATAGGCCCCGCCCCTTTTTCGGCGGGCTCGTCTCCCGCTCTTTAGTGGATTCTGGCAGGGGTTAAATATCTCCATATAGCCCCCGGAGGCTATATGTGAGGTATTTTTAGCCAAAAAAGGTTTTCATTTGCCTCCCAGGGCGCCCCCCTCCCAGCGCCCTGCACCCTCAGTGACTGCCGTGTGAAGTGTGCTGAGAGGAAAATGGCGCACAGCTGCAGTGCTGTGCGCTACCTTAAGAAGACTGAGGAGTCTTCTGCCGCCGATTCTGGACCTCTTCTCGTTTCAGCATCTGCAAGGGGGCCGGCGGCGAGGCTCCGGTGACCATCCAGGCTGTACCTGTGATCGTCCCTCTGGAGCTAATGTCCAGTAGCCAAGAAGCCAATCCATCCTGCACGCAGGTGAGTTCACTTCTTCTCCCCTAAGTCCCTCGTTGCAGTGATCCTGTTGCCAGCAGGACTCACTGTAAAATAAAAAACCTAAGCTAAACTTTTCTAAGCAGCTCTTTAGGAGAGCCACCTAGATTGCACCCTTCTCGGCCGGGCACAAAAATCTAACTGAGGCTTGGAGGAGGGTCATAGGGGGAGGAGCCAGTACACACCACCTGATCGTAAAGCTTTACTTTTTGTGCCCTGTCTCCTGCGGAGCCGCTATTCCCCATGGTCCTTTCAGGAACCCCAGCATCCACTAGGACGATAGAGAAAGGAGTTTATTTCCTAAGCAGCGTCTTTTAGAAACTGATCCTTAATAAATATGGGGGAAAATGTAAGAAGGGGTGGTCTTCAGATTGCCGGCTGTCGGGATCCCGGCGCACAGTATACCGGGGCCAGAATCCCGACAGCCGGCATACCGACACTATTTCTCCCTCTTGGGGTGTCCACGGCCCCCCTGGAGGGAGAATAAATAGCGTGGCGCGCGTAGCGTGCCCGCAGCGAGCCCGCAAGGGGCTCATTTGCACTCGCCACGCTGTCGGTATGCCGGCGGTCGGGATCCTGGCAACGGTATGCTGGTCGCCGGCAGCCCGGCCACCGGCATACAATACTACACCCGTAAGAAGAGGTGTTACTTGTATTTCCGGTAACTGCACACATTATGTGCTGCAATTACAGGTTTCCTGCATGCATTAATGCAGGGAAGCGAACTAAGGGGAGAGATGAATCATCATATGGCTAAAGATCTTTAAATGCATTGCCCTGCTTCACCCATTATCAAAGTGAAGTAGAGCCAAATACCGCCCAGAAGTATGAAAAAGTAATTTGACAAAGACGGAGAGTGTTAACTCACCTGTTTGGCGAATCGCACTCTCCCTCTTTCAAGTGCTTTGACCATTGCTTGCAGGCAATCTGCACAAACGCTGGTTAAAAGTTCCCAGTGGCACCCAAAAATAGAATTTTAAGTACCTACCGGTAAATCCTTTTCTCGTAGTCTGTAGAGGATACTGGGGTTCCATTTAGTACCATGGGGTATAGACGGGTCCACTAGGAGCCATGGGCACTTTAAGAATTTGATAGTGTGGCCTGGCTTCTCCCCCTATGCCCCTCCTACGAGACTCAGTCTAGGAAACTGTGCCTGAGGAGACGGACATACTTTGAGAAAAGGATAAAGACAGTGGTGAGATTCCGAACCAGCACACACAAAACAGAGGAAAGCTACTGTATGCTAACCCAACTTTAAACAGGAACAGCAAAAGCTGAACCAACAATATTTAACCAAGTAACAGTGCAGGAAGAACGAAGCACCGGGCGGTCGCCCAGTATCCTCTACGGACTATGAGAAAAGGATTTACCGGTAGGTAATTAAAATCCTATTTTCTCTTACGTCCTAGAGGATACTGGTGTTCAATTTAGTAGCATTGGGATGTACCAAAGCTCCCAAACCGGGTGGGAGAGTGCTGAGGTTCTTGCAGAACGGATTGACCAAACTGAAGGTCCTCAGAGGCCAAAGTATCGAACTTGTAGAACTCAGCAAACGTGTTCGAACCAGACCAAGTAGCCACTCGGCAGAGCTGTAAAGCCGAGACACCCCGGGCAGCCGCCCAAGATGAACCCACCGACCTAGTATAGTGGGCCCGTACAGACTTGGCGCCGCGGATGGCTGCCTCAGTGCTGCTCTGCCAAGCAGCCTTCGTTTTTAGTCTTGCATGTATAATATGTCTAATATGTCGAGTCTACTGTACAGTTGCAATGTGCAGTATCAACTCATACGTGGAATGTTTGTAATGTATGCTACGTTTTTCCCCCTTCTTATGCTATGTATTCCCCCTTCATGATGCTACTTGGCAATGCATTGTACCACAAAGAATTCCTAGTGTAAGTGAGTACACCTGGCCAATAATGCGGATTCTGATTCTGACTTTGGAACCGGCAATACTACCGTGGAATAAGCATGCTGGAAAGTGAGCCTGATCCAGCGTGTCACTTTCTGCTTTGAAGCAGGACACCCAATTTTATTGGGATTATATAGAACGAACAGCGAGTCAGATTTCCTGTAACGAGCGGTCCTCTTTACGTATACATTCAAAGCCCTCACAACATCCAAAGACTTTGAAGTAGCGGAATTGTCGGTGATAACCGGAACCACAATAGGTTGGTTGAGGTGAAACGCAGACACCACTTTCGGAAGAAATTGCTGACGAGTTCTGAGTTCAGCTCTATCCTCATGGAAAATTAGAGACAAAGACCCCCACCTTCGGAACAACATCTTGCTGAAGCCAAGGTCAACAGTGTGACGGTCTTCCACATAAGATATTTTACGAAAACATCCTGTAATGGTTCAAGCCAGTACAATTGGGGTAACTGCAGCACCAAATTGAGATCTCAAGTGCCGTGGGAGGCACAAAGGGTGGTTGGATGTGCAGAACACCTTTCAAAAACGATTGTACCTCAGGGAGAGAAGCGAAATGTTTTTGAAAGAAAATGGACAAGGCCGAAATCTGGAATTTTATGGTGACCACACGTAGGACCACATCCACACCAGCCTGCAAAAAAAGCAGGAAACATCCCAGGGGAAATTCCACCGAAGAATAATTTCTACTCTCGCACCAAGAGACGTATTTCTTCCAAATACGGTGATAATGTTTAGACGTTACCACCTTCCTAGCTTGGATCATAGTCGGGATAACTTTGTTAGGGATCGCCCTTCTGGCTAGAATCAGCCGTTCAACTTCCATGCCGTCAAGCGTAGCCGTGGTAAGTCCTGATAGACAAATGGGCCCTATTGCAGAAGATCCTCGCGAAGACGTGGAGGCCACGGATCTTCGAGGAGCATCTCCAGAAGGTCCGCGTACCAGGCCCTTCGAGGCCGGTCCGGAGCAATGAGGATTGCTTGAACCCTTTCCCTTTTTATTCTTTTGAGAATTCTTGGGATCAGAGGAAGTGGAGGAAACACGTACACCATCTGATAGACCCATGGAGTTGTCAGAGCGTCTACCGCCACTGCCTGTAGGTTTGGAACAATACCGCTTGAGCTTCTTTTTGAGACAAGAGGCCATCATGTCGATTTGTGGATATCCTCACCGATGTGTCAAGCACCTAAACACTTCCGGGTGAAGGCCCCACTCCCCCGGGTGCAGGTCGTGTCTGCTGAGGAAGTCTGCTTACTAGTTGTCTACTCCCGGTTGGTAGACCGCTGACAACGCCACAGCATTTCTTTCTGCCCAGAGGAGCATTCTTGACACCTGACATTGCTGCTCTGCTTTTCGTTCCGCCCTGTCGGATTATGTACATCACTGACATCACATTGTCCGACTGGACCTGAATGGCCCGATCTTGAAGATATGAGGCCTGCAGAAGGGCGCTGTATATGGCCCTGAGTTCCAGAATGTTGATTGGAAGGATGACTTCCTGACTTGACCATCTTCCTTGAAACTGCACCCCCTGGGTGACTGCTCCCCAACCTCTGATTTCCGAACCTCTGACCCTCAACGAGGGGAGAAATCTGTAGCAACCACAGAAGGGAGATCCTGGTTTTTGGCGACAGATGGATCCTCTGGTGTATGTGAAGATGCAATCCGGACCATTTGTTCAACAAATCGAGCTGGAAGGGTCTTGCGTGAAACCTTCCGTATTGAAGCGCCTTGTAAGAGGCCACCATTTTCTCCAGAAGGCGAATGCATAGATGCACCGATATCCGGGTTGGCTTCAGGACATCCCGAACCATCGACTGGATTACCAATGCCTTTTCCAATGGAAGGAACACTTCCTGCGACTCCGTGTCCAGTATCATTCCCAGGAATGGGAGCCTCTGTGTTGGCTCTAGGTGAAAGATTTAGGAAGGTGCAGAATCCACCCGTGAGCCTGGAGAAGTTTGGTTGAGAGACCAATGCTGTCCAGCAACCTCTCCCTGGACGGCACCTTTATCAGAAGATTGTCCAGGTACGGAATTATGTTCATTCCCTGCTTGCGGAGTATAAACATCATCTCTGCCATCACTTTGGTGAACACCCTCGGTGCCGTGGAGAGACCAAATGGCCGGGCCTGGAACTGGTAGTGACTGTCCTGCAGTGCAGACCGTAGATAAGCCTGATGAGGCTGCCAGATCGGAATGTGAAGGTATGCATCCTTGATATCCAGAGAGACTAAGAATTCCCCTTCCTCCAGACCTGAAATCACTGCTCTCAGAGACTCCATCTTGAACACTCTTAAGAACAGGTTCAAGGACTTGAGGTTCAAAATTGGTCGTACCGAACCGTCCAGTTTCGGTACTACAAACAAGTTGGAATAGTACCCCTTGTTGTGCAGATGAGGTGGTACTGGAAAAATGACTTGAGTCTGTACCAGTTTTTGGATGGCATGCTGTAAAGTTATACTTGCCTATTGTGAAGCTGGTAAGCCTGATTTGAAGAATCTGGGAGGTGGGAGCTCTTGGAACTCCAGTCTGTAGCCCTGGGAAATAAGATCTATGACCCAGGGATCCCGGCATGAACTTGACCAGATGTGACTGAAGAATTTTAGTCGGGCTCCCACCTGACATTCCTCCAGGCATCACAGTCCACTGTCATGCAGAAGCACACCTGGATTTTCCCTTAAACTTGGCTGTCCGAGAGGACTGTAAATTTGAAGGTGAATAAGATTTCCTGGCAGGGGGAGCTGCGGAAGGAAGATACGTAGACTTACCTGCAGTAGCTTTGGAGGTCCATTTCTCTAGTTCGTCTCCAAACAAGACCTCTCCTGTGAATGGTAGGCCTTCCACGCCTTTCCTGGAGTCCGCATCAGCAGTCCACTGGCGTAGCCACAAGCCCCTGCGTGCTGACAATGCCATAGCGGTGGTGCGTGCATTAAGCAAACCAATCTCTTTTATGGCTTCCACCATAAAGTTTGCAGAGTCCTGTATATGCTGCAGGAGTAAAATAACATCCCCCTAGACAAGGAATCTAACCCCTCAAATTAGGTTACCTGACCATTTAGCAATGGCTTTAGTGATCCACGCACATGCAATAGTGGGTCTCTGGGCCACCCCAGCAGCTGTGTACAATGATTTGAGTGTAGTCTCAATTTTACGATCAGCCGTATCTTTTAGGGAGGCTGCACCAAGGACAGGCAATACCATTTTTCGTGACAGCCTACAGACTGATGCGTCCACTATCGATGGATTTTCCCATTTTTTCCTATCCTCCAGAGGAAAAGGGAGCAACCTTTTAGGGATTCGAAATTTCTTATCAAGATTAACCCACGGTTCTTCAAACAGGGTATTCAATTCCTTTGACGCAGGAAAAGTGACTGAGGACTTCTTTTTTACATTAAAATAAGATTCCTCACACACCTCTGACACCTTATCAGGAATATGCAGAACATCTCTTATAGCCTCTATAAGAGCCTCTATTCCCTGTGACAGAGTAGCATCCCCCTCCTCCAAATCCACCTCACCCTCCTCCATGTCTGATCCGTCAGCGCAAGAGTCAGATTGCAGGATATGGGCCAGAGATAGTTTTTGCGGACAAATGGGAGGGGATTGAGTCTCTATTCATAAACTCACCCACAGTCTGTCTTAAGTATTGCGTCTCTCTCTCTCATTGCGGGATAGTTATGTAGAAATATTTGAGACCATTCTCTTAATGGAATTAACCCACTCCGGTTCAGCCACGCTATTCTGGGAAGGTGCACTGCCCTGAGTACCCAGTAGTGAGCCCCATGGTGAAGAGGAACACTCCGCTGTACAAGAAACACCCTCTTTGCCTGACATAATGTAAATGTGAAAGCACACACACACAGACACACACACAAACACACACACACACACAGGAAAATGTTAAGCAACAATTAACCCACAAAAAGCCCTTCAGGGAGACACAGAGTTATTAGGAGCCAGCCCCTACCGCGCCCTTATCGCTAATGCCAAGCTGGGTCGCAGACTAAGTACCCTGATAGGGAATTTAGTACACTAATAATCGCTCCCCCCCTACTATGACCCCCTGGTACCGCTGAGGTAATCTGGAGTCTCTCTGGAGGAGCTGCGCATCCCCGTCAGTCAGCGTCTGTGTCCACTGCAGAGGGAAAATGGCGCTGGTGAGCTGCTGGATCCGCTCATAGTGAAGGCCCCACCCCTTCAATGGCGCGCAATCTTCCTGCTTTTTTTTTTATACTGGCTTAGGTAATCTGGTGCTTAAAATGAAGAGAACACCGTTTTAAGGCTGTTTTTGCCAGTGTGGGTACTGTGTGCAGTGTACTGAGATGCAGTTGTGTACTGTGTCTGGAGACGCATTCCGCCCTGGTTAGAAGCCGTGCGTCTCTGTACCCTCATGCCGCCATAATGGCCGGCGACCCGCTAGCCGGGACGCCGGCTTATTACTCACCACTCTTCATTCTTCTGGCTCTGTTAGGGGTGGTGGCGTGCTGCGGGAATGTACGCTCACAGTGGTAGGGCTTGCGAATAGTTCCCTCAGGAGCTCAGTGTCCTGTCAGCGGGGAACGGGGCCATTAACCCTTCAAGAGGTTGGGCCGTTAACCCCCTAAGGCTCACGAAGCAGGCAGGATGGTGCCGACCAGCCCTGCCTGAAAATAACAAATATATAACAAAAATGCAGAAAGCTCTTCAGGAGCTTCCATAAGCGTGACCGGTAGGAGGGGCATAGAGGGAGGAGACAGCCCACACTATCAAATTCTTAAATTGCCCATGGCTCCTAGTGGACCCATCTATACCCCATGGTACTAAATGGAACCCCAGTATCCTCTAGGACGTAAGAGTAATTTTGTTTGGGAAAAAATTGTAAGCACAATCCCTGGCTGCATATTCAGACAGCCAGGGACAACGCTGTGTGTATGACAGCGTTAGCTGCACAAATCGAATACTGCTGTCAGCGTCAGATACATTGGATGAAGGCAGTTCTTAATACAGGTCACAAATCGCTCAGTTTGATTGTGTGCGATTTGGTGGCATGTGATATATTAGCATATGATTGCATGTTTAATACAGGTCGCCAGTTATATTAAGATTGATTATGGTTGAAGAGAAGACTTGTAAATACAGTATATAACATTGGTACATTTAAAAGGGATTTGAATTACGGAGGCACTGTTATTAAACAAGCAGGGCACCAAACTATTTTGCAGGTTATCCAATTCCACTAGCTGTAAGAGCCCTCTGGAGAAGGAGGGTGCAAACTATTTTCAGCAAGAAGACCAAACATTTGGCCACCCCTGACCTATTCTATTAAACAATCACAAACTATTAATTTAATACTTGCCCAATGGGTTTCCCCGACTCCTCATCAACATTTTCTGCCTCTGCACAAAATATGAAAAAAAATTTTTTTATTACAAATATAATCCGTGTACAAAAGTACATTAAACTGAAATACATTGGACTGGAAAGTTGTTTTTCTAAACGTTTTTGGTAAAATAAAGAAACTCTTTTATTAGAGTAAAGCTTTACCTAAAGGATACCAGCGGAGAATGATTGTGAGGCAGTTTCCAACATAACACTCCATCTCCCTCTCAAACTGCAGTTTGAAGTCATGCACCATAAATGTCAGGAAATGTAAGGGGATAGAGATAAATCCTTTAGCAAAGAAACAATTCATAATATGTACCGGCTGTTAAATTATGGGATTGGGAGAGACTACAGATAAAATCAGTAAGAGTCAAAACAGGGAATTGAACATTGCTTCAATCTAGTACCTACTGTCTTGTGATCCACTCCCTCCATCAGGAATGCATAGACATACAAAATGGCTTTAGAGATATGTGATTTATATAGGAGCGTATCCAAACCAGGATTTTGTTTGAAATAGTCTTCTTATATGTGCTCTCCTACCATGCCAACTAAATATATGAAAGTGAGCTTTATTTAGTTGAACATAAATTTGCACGAGGAGAATGGTCATTGCATAAGCTGCAGATGTGGCTCCCCATCAGTAAGAGTCCTGGCCGTTGCCAGGTGACCGGGGCGCCACATCAGACCTACCGCGCTGAACGATGGTCCCGTGGTTGCTAGGCAACTGGGACTCAGAGCGGCTGCTGTGTTTTCTGGTCCTGGCTGTTAGTAAGCAGCCAGGATACATGCAGCTGCTTAGCTGTGGCTGCTTTGAGTAATCATGGGCTAGTCTCTCTGCAGCAGTGTGCACGGCCCATGCTTGTGTTACAAGGCAGTCAGTCCTGTGCTTCATTGCCGGTGACAGTTTCTTTCTGGAGCATTGTCATTCGATTACTGTTAATGGCTGCAGATTTTATGGATTCTTCTTGTTGATGCCATGCTTCCAGCCAGTGGCGTAAGTTCGCCCCAGTCGCCCGGAGGCATGATAAATGTTGGTGCCCCCCCTACATATCGCCGGCATAACGACAGCGTGGTGAGCGCAAATGAGCCCCTTGCGGGCTCGCTACGCGCGCCACGCTATTTATTCTCCCTCCAGGGGGGGTCGTGGACCCCCACGAGGGAGAAAAACTGTCGGTATGCCGGCTGTCGGGATTCCGGCGACGGTATACTGTGCGCCGGGATCCCGACAGTTGGCAACTGAAGACCACCTATAATGCCCCTGTACAGTGCCACATACATATAAAAATGTCAAAAAATGGGTGCCTCCACACTGCCAGAAACATATGTCCCCACAGTGCCAGATACATATATGCCTCACAGTGCCAGATACACATGACCCCCAGTGCCAGATATACTTGTCCCCCCAGTGCCAGATATGCCCCCAATGCCAGTGTCCCAAAAGTGCCAGCTATGCCCCTAGTGCCAGATATATATGTCCCCAAAGTGCCAGCTATGCCCCCAATGCAGTGTCCCCACAGTGCCAGATATACGTCTCCACATAGTGCCAGCTCTGCACCCAGTGTCAGATATACGTGTCCCCCCAGTGCCAGCTATGCTCCTGTGCCAGATATGCCTCCGGTGCCAGCTATGCCCCTAGTACCAGATATATATGTCCCCAAAGTGCCAGCTATGCCCCCAATGCAGTGTCCCCACAGTGCCATATATGCCCCCCAGTGCCAGATATACATGTCCCCACACAGTGCCAGCTCTGCCCCAGTGCCAGATATATATGTCCCCACAGTGCAAGCTATGCCCCTAATGCCAGTGTCCCCACAGTGCCAGATATGCCCCAGTGCCAGATATACATGTCCCCACACAGTGCCAGCTTTGCCCCCAGTGCCAGATATACGTGTCCCCCCAGTGCCAGCTCTGCCCCCAATGTCAGTGTTCCCAGTGTCAGATATGCCCCCCTGTGCCAGATATATATGTCCCCACAGTGCAAGCTATGCCCCTATTGCCAGTGTCCCCACCGTGCCAGATATGACCCCAGTGCCAGATATATATGTCCCCACAGTGCCAGCTATGCCCCCAATGCCAGTGTCCCCACAGTGCCAGATATGATCCCCAGTGCCAAGTATACAGGTCCCCACAGTGCCAGCTATGCCCCCAATGCCAGTGTCCCCACAGTGCCAGATATGACCCCCAGTGCAAGGTATACAGGTCCCCACAGTGTCAGCTATGCCCCCAATGCCAGTGTCCCCACAGTGCCAGATATGACCCCCAGTGCCAGGTATACAGGTCCCCACAGTGTCAGCTATGCCCCCAATGCCAGTGTCCCCACAGTGCCAGATATGACCCCCAGTGCCAGGTATACAGGTCCCCACAGTGCCAGCTATGCCCCCAATGCCAGTGTCCCCACAGTGCCAGATATGACCCCCAGTGCCAGGTATACAGGTCCCCACAGTGCCAGCTATGCCCCCAATGCCAGTGTCCCCACAGTGCCAGATATGACCCCCAGTGCCAGGTATACAGGTCCCCACAGTGCCAGCAATGCCCCCAGTGCCACATATAGATGACCCTCCCCCCCATCCCTTGTGCTGCTCACCGCGCTGCTGCTGCTGTCTGTGAGGGGAGGAGAGTGCAGCGTGCGCCTCTCCTGCCCCTCACTCTCCGGCGGCTGTGTCCCTCTTCAATTATGCACCGGTCCATGAGCCAATCAAAGCTCGTGGACCGGCAGCCTTAGCTGCCGGTCCGCGAGCTCTGATTGGCTCACGAACCGGCGCTGAATTGAAGCGCGCCGCCGCCGGAGAGTGAGGGGCAGGGGAGGCGCACGCTGCGATCCCCTCCCCTCACAGACAGCAGCAGCAGCGCGGTGAGCGGCACTGGGGACAGTGGAGGAGATGCGCCCCCTTGAGGCCAGGAGCCCGGCGGCAGCCGACTCCACTGCCTCCCAGAGTTCCGCCCCTGCTTCCAGCCCTATTCCTTTCCGCTAGGTGACAGTATTTTTGTATATTACTACTAGTGGCTTACATGAACAAAGATACCTTATTACTGCTACTTTAATAGTAGTTCATCTCTCTTGCTGTGGATACTACCTGTGGCTTGCATGAACTATTATATACTACCATTGCTACTTCATTAGGAGTTGCTGTGCTCTCCAAACATACCTCCCTTGATGTGAATACATTCTGAGATTGCACTGTGCAGATTACACCATCACTTACATTATTAACATATACTACTTGCATATTACTCCCTGGAAGTATTCTTATTATAATTTGTGTCATTGACTTTGGGGAATCCTGTTATTACTTAAAGTGTGTTAGTATTATCTCTATGCCATATTGGAATTATCCTACATTACATCTCCAGCTATGTCATGTGATCTCCTGACTGAAGGGGTCTATTTACTAAGCCTTGGATAGAGATAAAGTGGACGGAGATAAAGTACCAGCCAATCAGCTCCTAACTGCCATGTTACAGGATGTTTGAAAAATGACAGTTAGGAGCTGATTGGCTGGTACTTTATATCCATCCAAGGCTTAATAAATAGACCCCTTAAAGCGCTACTGCCTGGAGGTTTAAGACATGGCATCTTAAGTACCGGTGTGTTTAAAACACTAAGGGAATAACGGGAGGTAGTTATAGGCAGAAGACCCTCCCCTAGTTGCTCTAGGGGTCCTATACAACTGTGCAGTGATTGTAAAGTACAGAAGGCTTGGAAAACTCATTTTTATAAGGTTCACCCTCCACAAATAGGACGTTAGATGATTTCATCCTTTAAATAACTCTGCTGTACTATGAATTGCATGAGCAATATGTAAATCATAAAGATTCACCAGGTTTTTAAGGAAAGTGACACCCAATTATTCAGTGGGCAGAAGCACAGCAAAATGTAACGGATTATCTCCATGGGGGATGGAATAGGAAGTATTCAGATTCATGGCTGTTAATCTGTCCGCATTAACCACTAAACTTTTGCATTTTTTTCTTGCATTATTGGCAGGGTTTCAAGGGGGGAAGCTATACAGCAACCTGTATATATAAAAATAGGTCATCTGGGGGTGTGGCCTGGCTGGCAACTGGTGAAGACGTGCTTTAGCAGAGCTCCTGGCTGGCGCCTAAGTGATTTTAATATTTACACTGGCCGAACACTGCTGTGCACCCTGGGCCACCTACATTATATAACCATTGCCTGCCTGCACTGGGTGTCTCAGGTCTCGGAGCCGGGAGGTGCCTTCTGCGCCTCTGCGGGTTGAGGCCTGTGCACCCTATTGAAGCCGGGGACTCGATTTTTATGGGCGCCTGGAGGGACATCCCTTGACACAAAACCCTGGGAGACTGGATTCCCCCCCGCCCTGTGGATCTACCGCTACCTGCTGCCTTCACTGCTGGACGGCGGGCCAGGCTGTCTGCTGCCTCGGAGGTGCAGAGCGGTGTAAATCCTCGGCGCCGGCACCCGCGACCGGAAGTGCCGCGCTTACGGACCGCTGACACAGCTGCCCTCCTGCTTTCTCCTGCAGCGGCTCCTGCCTCTTGCTCTCGGCCAGATCCTGCGCTGCCCGGACCGGCCCTGACACCCGTGCCTGGATCTCTGCGGCCGCCCGCGGCCACTGCTCCTGACAGCTCCCGCAGCACCGGTCCCTGACGCGGCTCTCCCTGCCAGGTAGATCGGCTCCCGGCATTCTGCCCCTGCCGCCAGCAGTCGGGCCCCGCACGGCGGGACTGCGGAGGAACCCGCTCCCTGAGGCCTCCCTCTCCTCCACACACTACTAGGTAGATCGGCTCTCTGTATTCTTCCCCTGCCGCCCGCAGTCAGACCCCGCACGGCGGGACTGCGGAGGAACCCGCTACCTGAGGCCTCCCTCTCCTCCACACACTACTGGCAGCCACCTTCATCTATAATACTGGGGATAACTGCTGCATTCTGGAGCCACGTATGGGCCGCTAAGCAGTGCTCTCTCCCATTATTATTACTACCCCTTCAGAGCAAGATTCAACTAGGGGTTCACTTATCTCTGCTGCAACTGGGGTCACTTTCTAACTGCTTTATATCTTCACCATACTACAATAGATCCTCTACGTGAAGGGCATTTACAGGGTTGGAGCGCCCTCTGGTGTTTATTCTGCATACTCTGCTTTTCCTATACAACTTTATTACTGTTCTAGCCATAGGAGTTGGGCCTGCGGAGCCGAGGAGGGCCTTAACACCCCCCTGCAGGTTGCGGCCTAATTCCCCTCCTGAAGCCGGGGACTCCATTACCCATTACACCCGGCAGGCACTAAGGTAGATCCTACCACAGATCCTAAGCTATAGCTCATATAGAAGACTCCCCCTGGTGGCTACCTTGGGATAATTTTCCAGAGAAGTGCATTTCTGCTCGAATAAGAGAAATCACATGACTGCTTCTCTGTCTCTCTGAGCCGATAATGCTATAAGATATGTGCTACAACCGGCTGCCGTTGCCACTGATGCCGTAATGTACTGCTGATGCCAACCCACAGGGAGCTACACCGCTGAAGGCACTCTTATGCGAATTATGCAACCATATTCCACCTTGTCGACTTGACCTCAAGGAATCTAAGCTTCTCGATGCTGATTGAGTGATGCCCAAGAACAAGAAATCTTCTCAAAAGACCGGCACATCAACTCCTCGGGGGAACATGTCGCAGTCTGCTATGAGATCCTTTTTACAAACCACCTCGCCCGCTCTAGCAGACAACCCTCCTGCTGCAACCTCCCCCATTACTCCGCAGGCCCCTCACCCATCCCCTCCAAGTGCAGACGTACCACATGCTCGCTCCACGGGAGGTAGGGATCTACAAGACATCTTAGCCTACATGAAAAACCTACCCACTAAACAAGATCTGCAAGACACAGTGAGACGTGAACTGACTGCTATGAGACAAGATATTTCCCACATCTCTGATCGGGTATCGAGCTTGGAGGATCACCAGGTTTCCTCCGACACATTCCTAAAGTCATTGACGACCGTCATCGATGCCCAATCTTCGGAGATCCGCTCCCTCCAAATACGGTTAACAGATTTGGATAACAGAGGGAGGAGAAATAATATCCGTGTACGGGGTCTGCTGGAGGAAGTCCCTCAAACAGGCCTGATCGACGCTCTTACGAAGATCTTCAACGAAATCCTGGGTAACGACCCCAATGATACCATCACTTTCGATAGGGCTAATCGCGCTCTGAAACCAAGAGGTCTCTCTGCGGATAGACCACGTGATGTCATCTGCAGATTGCATTATTTTTCCCAGAAAGAGGACATTATGCGCAAAGTTCGCCAACTCGATGGAGTTGATTTCAACGGTTCTGCGGTCCAGATCTACCAAGACCTATCCTGGCACACACTCCAACAACGGAAAGCCCTCAAGCCCCTAACGGATGAACTCCGTAAACGCCAATTGAAATACCGCTGGGGCTTTCCCTTTAATCTCCAAGTCTCCTCATCGGGGAAAACCCACACCCTCAACTCCTACACGGATCTCCCTGAGTTCTGTACGGGACTTGGCATACTGAAACCTGACTTGCGTGATTGGGACTTCCCTACTCCAGAGCTACCATCTCTCCAACCCCTGAATACAGGAGCACCCTGGCAGGTGGTGCGGAAGACTGGGAGGAAAAGCTCCAGTGGACCCCCTCCCGACACGGACTCACCTGTTACCTAATTGATAACCTGAGTTTTCCTGTTTGTTCTTATTCACCTAAAACTGTCTCTCTAGGTTACAGCGTGATACTATTTCTAGGATACAACGTGATATCATTTCCCACCACTGATGAACATCCATGTGATATCTCGCTGACACCGGGGCTCCGTCCCCTCCCCAATATGTCTTGGGCCGTCGATTGTTATTTCCTGTTCTCTAATTACGAGATTTCTTGCATCTTACCACTCGAAGATTTCTCCATGTTAACGAGGTTTACGGTTTACAGTTAATTGTTTACAATTAGTTATATCTATGCATGTATAATGATTACTGCACTATTTTTTCTCATTTTCATTATGCCTTTGGCGGTGGCTCCCTCATCAGCCCCACACCCGCTTCTGGCTGTTTGGCCTCTTGGGTTCCCAATCCTTAGATGGATTGGTTACTCCATTGCGGGTTTTTTGATTGTTATTGTGGTTTTCTCTCCATGTTCTGTCCCTTTCTTTTTCTCTCCTATCTCTTCCTCTTTCCTTTCATTGACCATTCTGGACCCACCGCTCTCCATTATGACACATGTCTCCTATGACGTCCACTGGCAGAGTTAAAGTCGCATCGATTAACGCGAAGGTTCTCAACGTACCGGAGAAAAGAGCATCCCTTTTAAGGTCCCTTTGGGCTGATAGAGTAGATGTTGCACTGGTCCAGGAGTCGCATTTTAAAATTTCAACTAAGAACCCTCCTTTGACTAACTACCGTTATCCCCAGGCCTTTTATAATAACAACCCAGACTCTAAATCAAAAGGTGTAGCGATATTATTCTCCAGGACCCTCCAACTGTAAGACATATCAGTCCATAAGCTGATCCCGGGTCGTCTCCTGATGGTACGTTGCAAAATATGCATGTGCCCATACACATTTATCGCACTTTATGCCCCAAATAAGGACCAGGTTCCTTTTTTCCGCTCCGCCCTTTCCCAAATGGAGCCACTCCTTTCAGGGGTGGTTGTTCTGGGGGGTGACCTGAACTGGATAATGGATCCATCCTTAGACTCATCTTCTAACGCTCCCCGGACCTCCCAACGTCAATACCGACAGGTTAGACGACTGTTCCACGACCTCCAGCTGGCCGACTCCTGGAGGATTCTTTATCCCTCTGACAGAGATTACTCCTTTTACTTTTTACTCACCCCCACACAACGCTTATTCTCGCCTCGACTATTTATTTCTGAGTCATAGACATCTCCCCTTACTAACAGACTCCTCCATAGGCTCGATAACCTGGTCTGACCATGCTCCAGTGCATATGACTCTTTCGACCCCCCCAGACTACCCCAGGTCAATGGACCTGGCGTCTTAATGAGTCATTGCTGCAAGACCAATATTGCAGGGGTGAAATAGAAAAGGCTCTGGCTGAATTCTTCTCCATAAATGACACTGACGATGTCTCAAAGATTATCCTGTGGGAAGCGCATAAATGCACCATAAGGGGTAAGCTCATACAGTTGGGGACATTTATGAATAAACAGAGGTCAGTACTAATCACCAAACTATTAGAACGACTCCACCACCTCGAGTCCTTGCACAAAGCGTCTCTATCGGAGACTGACTACCTAGAACTACTTGATACACGGGCCCAACTAAAGAAAACCCTTACTGATAGTATCCAACTTTCAGTCCGTAAATGCAACTCCAAATACTACCAGTGGGGTAATAAACCTGGTCGCCTCCTGGCCCAGGCTCTTAAGGCCCAACGCTCCTCTTTGTACATTAACAATGTAAAAGACCTTGGGAATGCTCTCCGATTCAAAACCCCTGAAATTGCTGCATGCTTCAAACAGTATTACTCCCTTTTATATAATTTGTAGAACCGACCTGATGGTATCGCATCCCCTTACGACTTTTTACAGGCGAAGGCATATTTAGAAAAGGTGTCCTACCCTGTCCTATCACCTTCAGATAGGGAAGCACTGGAACTCCCTTTTACCCAGCAAGAACTGGAGACTTCCCTGACCTCGACACCCTCAGGCAAGAGTCCAGGGCCGGATGGCTTCACTCTCACCTACTATAAATAATTCAAGGATCTCATCTCCCCCTATCTTCTCCAAGCCTTTAATTCTATCTCCGCAGATACCCATTTCTCCAGCCAGTCCCTAGAGGCTCACATTTCCGTTCTACCCAAGCCCGGTAAAGACCCCTCGGTGTGCTCCAGTTATAGGCCCATATCTCTTCTAAATGTCGATGTCAAGCTTTTCGCAAAACTAATGGCAAATAGACTGAATGTATTCCTGCCCTCCCTAATCCACAACGACCAGGTGGGCTTTGTCCCGAACCGCGAGGCTAAGGACAATACCACTAAGGTACTGAGCCTAATTCATATAGCATCCCAGGGTGGTCCTCCCACTGTGCTGCTATCCACCGATGCCGAAAAGGCTTTTGATAGGGTCAGTTGGGGTTTTATGGGGTCTGTACTGGGGCACATCGGATTGGGCCCCCTTGCGCTTGGCAGAATAATGGGACTTTATAGATCACCCACAGCTCGGGTCCGAGTTAACGGATCTTTATCCGACCCCTTTTCCATAAGCAACGGGACACGACAGGGCTGCCCACTATCCCCTTTACTCTTTGTCCTCTGTATCGAAGCTTTTGCGAGAGCTATTAGGGCTAATGATTGCATTACTGGCCTGAAGGTTGGTGATACAGAGCACAAACTCTCCCTGTTTGCTGATGATTTATTAGCTACAATAACGCACCCGGTTTCCTCCCTTCTTCACCTTATGCAGGAGCTGTCCCATTTCGGGTCACTCTCCAACTTTAAGATCAACATGTCCAAATCCTGCGCCCTGAACATCTCCACCCCCCCCAACACAGTAGCCAAACTTAAACGATCTTTCCCCTTTACCTGGAATGCCTCCCACCTGTCCTACTTGGGAATACAGCTACCGAGCGATCTGTCCTGTTTGTACACTTTGAATTTTGCACCCCTTCTCCGAACACTCAGGGCTGATTATAGCAGATGGTACCTCAAACCACTCTCTTGGCTGGGGAGGGTGAATGTTGTAAAGATGAAAACTCTCCCCAAGCTACTCTACAAACTACAGGCCCTCCCCATAAGGATCCCAGACTCCTGGTTCAAGTCCATCCAACTCTTGATACAACAATTTATCTGGTCTCGGAGACGGCCTAGAATCAGCCGGTCCACTATGATCCGCTCCACCCGAAGTGGCGGTTTCCAGTTACCTGATATCAGAGGCTACTATTGGGCAATATTGCTCAATAGAATTCTGGATTGGACGAGGAGTCGAGACACAAAGCAATGGGTGGCTATAGAGGGGCTTTATATGCAACAATTCCCAGAGATCTTCCCCTGGCTCCCCACCCTCCCCAGGCCTCCCTCCCCTCACCCAACTATCACCGCGACCCTCTCATTTTGGAAGAAAGCACGCCGCTGGCCCTTCCTCTCTTCCGATTTCGGCCCATTGCCTCTTTTCTAGCTAACTCAGACTTCCTACCCGGCTTAACACCTTCCCATTTTCGTGATTGGGCCCTTGAGGGCCTCTTTAGGGTAGGCCAGTTGGCAAGCTCCTCAGGAGTTAAACAGTTCTCGGAAGTACGATCTATATGGGAAATCCCACAACATGACTTTTGGAAATATCTACAGCTTAGACATTTTCTGCACTCTAAACGCAGATATCTCCAGGCCTCACGGGAATTAACATAGTTTGAGAGGTTGTGCGTCACTACATGCACCCCCCAGCACACTGTCTCCTCACTTTACAAATTATTACAGAGTTCCGGTGCTCAGACGCCCACACCCTTCCAGCTAGCCTGGGAGAGGGATCTCGGGATCCCCCTAACAGATAAAGACTGGCGGATGATATTCCTCAAATCCCATCAAAGTTCAGTCTGTATACAAGTTAGGGAAACCCAATATAAACTCTTAATGAGATGGTACAGACACCCCTCTCTCCTCCACTTCATGTATCCTGGAGTGACGGACAGATGTTGGAGATGTCTTAACGCCACTGGCTCCCTAATGCACATCTGGTGGAACTGCCCCCTACTACGACCATTCTGGGTTGATGTCATCTCCATTTCTCAAGACATACTTCATGCTCCTGTCCCTACCGACCCGGCCTTTTGGTTGCTTTCCCACTCCTCAATTTCACTGGCTCAGCACAAAACATCATTACTCCGCCACCTGTCCAATGCAGCGCGGGCAGTAATCCCCACTCTATGGAGATCTCCATCCCCGCCCACAAGGAAATTATGGTTCACTAGAATTAATTATTACATGAATATGGAAAATATCCTCCTGGTTTCCAGAGATAAACTCCTAGAGTTCATGACCACATGGTTACCCTGGATGGACTATACGTCCTCCAAAGACTACAAAGACTACGTCTATGCCACCAAATGACTTAGCTCTGCAGTTCATTGATTAAAGAGACTGCACTACACCTCCCCCTCAATTCGAAAGCCCCCCAGATTTGGTCACACCATGTTCTTTCCCTCTTATTTCCTTCATTTCATACTTCTCTCTTTTCTATAACTCTTCTACTATGTTACCTAAGATATCACGATTGCAATCACTGTATGGACAGACAGCGAATGGATACCACATTGACACTATAGAATAACCGACTAATGCCTGTACCAGTACCGACCCCTAGTGTTTGGGGTGAAACGCTACCCTACTCCTTAAGGCTATAATGTAATCGACCTCAATTGTACGTCCTGATGATTTCTTTTTCTGTCTTAATCCTTATATTTTCCTGAATAAAAATAGATTATACAAAAAAAAAATAGGTCATCTGCAATAAGGTATTGGGATTAGCGTAAAAGTAGTGAAAAAACGTATTGCTGCTTCAAGATGGCAAACAGGTGAGGCCATAAACTTTATGCGGATATCTAGCCACATTGTAGTCAGTCAGCACTACAATGTTGACTATATAAATTGGAATAAAAACGAGGAAATCAGGGTGTTCTAAAACTTTTGACAATAGTGTAGTTTCAGTAATACTTTTTGTTTTATTACTGTTTAAAACATAAATTAAGTAGAAAAAAAAAATCCAGGGGGGGCAATTTACTAAGAATCGAATTTGGGCGATTTAGCAATTCACCAGAACAAATAGCGCACATTTACTAACAAGCATTTTCGGCTGTCTTCCGATGGTGTATTGTGTCGCATTGTAGAGTGTGTGTTGTATAGGTGCATTTTTTTTTTGTTTTCACTGCAGAAATCGCATTTCAGCTCCCCATAAAAAATGCACCTCAATGCACCTGCAACATGTACATGTTTGACAGAGGCATGCACAGATCAGCGAGATCCGTGCAGGCTTCTGTATGTAAAAGTAAAGAAACAGTTTAAAAAAAAAAACAAATGTAAAAAAAATAAATTACGATGGTTCATTAGAATTAATATTAGAATTAAAAATTAGAATTAATAGTCTTTTACAGACAACTACAGGTCCCAGCAAGCCTCCCCGCATGCTGGTACTTGGAGAACCACAAGAACCAGCATGCGAGGCATTAAAGGGCCCGGTGGTACCTGTAGTCCCACTGTAGTGGGGAATGATAAATGCTTTGGCCAATATAAGAGTATCCCTTAGCTGTGGCATTACATCCCCGCTAGAAAGAGACCGGTGCTGGTTGTGAAAAATAAGGGGGATGACCACGCTTTTTCCCCTTCAAAATGTTCACAACCAGGACCGGCTTCAAAAAGCCCGGTGCTGGTTATGCTTTTGAGGGGAGACCCCACGTTATTTATTTTTTTCTTAACTGTTTCTTTACTTTTACAGACAGAAGCATGCACGGATCTCACTGATCTGTGCACGCTTCTGTCAAACATGCACATGTTGCAGGTGCATTGATGCGATTTTGGTGCGTCTTTGGCGGTGCTTTTGATGGGTTCCATGTGTACACGCTCAAAAAAATCTGTGCATTGATTTAGTGCATTGAGCTGCAACTTTGAAGTGATTTTGGTGTGAAGCGGAGGGATTTGGACAAAAACGATTCTTATACACAGTATCACTGCGCTTGGAGATTGTTAATACGTATCATTACTTCATATTATACAAATTGTGTTGTCTATTTAATAAATGGACTCAACAAAGCTCATTAATATATAAAAACATGGTTTATAATTTTATACGGCAGTAGTACAAACAGATGTAACCGTCATATGGTAATTAAAAAATGATTCTTAGTAAATTTGCAATTTCCAATGACACAAATGTTATTTGTACAGATGATGAATTGCCGCACGACTTTTACGTGAATTAATCCTTAGTAGATTAGCAATTTGCAAAAAAACCAAAACATAAATAGTCCAAAATCGACCTTTAGTAACCCCCCCCATAGCAAAGGAAACAAAGTTTAATTCACCTGGTGCAGTATTGGAGGAAGAGCAGTCAACAACATCAGATGATGGAGAAATTGGAGCAGTTTCGTTATAAGCAAGTGTTTCAAATCTAGCTTTCTTCTTGGGTTGTTCATCATTGGTTTTAACAGTTGCTGAACAAAAAGATATTCCATGAATGATAAAACACATGGTGATAACATTTTCTAACCAACAAAAATACTTATTTACTTGTTATTGTTGCTCTGTTAGAGTTTGAAATGTAACAGGTCTAAACAAAAAAGGGTACACTACCTAAAGTAGTTAACTCATAAATGGACAAGTGTTTCAATGGTTCTTTATTAAAAAAAAAAAAACACACATCAAATGATCATAGTGTATTTTGTCTTCAACACACCCCTCCTAACCATCTATATAAAATGTAACCACACTAAAGGGATTAATGGATTGTATATTAATGCATATGTTAATAACCCAATGTTATCTGCAAGATATATAGTTTATGAGGTCAAATCTTCAATAAAATTTAATATATTTACAGTAGATTGGAGTAACATTTATGATAATTAGCTTAAGTAAAATATATACACACTAGTCATGATATTCTACAAAAGTACATACTTCGAACTGTAGGAGGACTCTGGTGCTGGGGCACTCTTACATGAAATAAAATATTTCTAAAACATAATTTTTTTATTGATACAAGTTAAAATCAAGTAACGACCATCACATGAAACCAGTAAAACAATATATAGTGTACATATACACACAAAGCGTATGGTGTGCAAAAGTGTGAGTATATTACAGACACACTTTGAATATTTGAAATAATTCTGGATACATAAATATCCTGCTAATCACATTGGTAACTGGCTGTATTAATAATGTGAATTAATGATGAAAAAATTGTTTAGAGAAAAAAAATATAGCAGTTAAATACATGAAATTAGAATCACAATGGATTGTGATCATCATCTGGGGAATTGAAGTTAAGGGTACCCGTCACATGCATAAATTCTTGGTTAAAGTAACCATTGAGGTAGGTCTCCCAAACAGCATCAATCATGGTATTACCTGAAAGGAATCTTGATGTAGTATTACACATGGTTGTACCGTCCTGCTTTGTATGAAAATAGATGGTATTGAAGAAAAGAGTTTACGGAAAATCGCCGTATTCCATTTGGTTTCTACTGCACAGCCGTATACCCAAGGTAGTGAACAGCTGGGTGAGAGCACCAAAATTAAAATGGGTTTCTGAATAAAGGAAGAATAAAGCTGTTGAATCTGCTTTCACTAGGGTGTTCAACAGTGACCCCTGTGGGAGAAAATCAGCGCAGGGGGCACCAGGTGTCCCTTTGTGATGAGAGTTGAAATGAAGGAACAATTTTGTAAGTATTAGTCAGCTAGGTACACGAATGTGTATGGGGGCATATGGCAGGGCAGTAATGTGTGGAGGCACTGGAGACAGAAAGGAGGATGTAATGAGACGTAGCTGGATGAGGGGTTAGATCCTGTGAGAGGGTGTATGTCAGGCATGTCCAAACTGCGGCTCTCCAGCTGTTGTAAAACTACATATCCCAGCATGCCCTGACACAGTTTTGCTGTCAGGGAATGCTAAAGCTGTGTCAGAGCATGCTGGGATGTGTAGTTTCTCAACCGCTCCAGAGCCGCAGTTTGGACATGCCTGGTGTATGTAATGATCTTGCAGCAAGGAAAAATAGCCCGAGGTTATGCACAGAGAGGAGTGTGATTAGATTGTTTGCTCGAGGGTAAGGTCGTGCTGTGGGGTCTTTTTCTCTACAGCACCCTGTATTACCAGGTGGTCTCCCATCCAAATACTAACAGGACCAAACAATGTATTGCTTCCAAGATCGGACGGAATTGGGCATATCCGATGTGGTATGACTGTAGGTATTATTCCCACATGAAAAATTATGCCAAATATGAACATACTGTGCAGATGGTGTCACAACTGAGGGCTGAGGCTGACCTAGGAAAGCCTCAGGTGTAGGGGCTGGCGTGTAGGTGAACCGTGAAGGTAGAACAGGGTTCCTAGACTTACAGGAGTTCTAGCACCAACTGCCCGAAGGCGTGACCACGACAACAGAGTTATAAAAATGAAAGTCAGTTTATTGAACACACAGTTAAAACACCTTGGTTATGCAAATGACTTAAACCGTAGATGTGCAGAGATATATACAGTACAGTTCCTAGAAACGCAGGGGTAATACGTGCTGTGGCTTTGCAGAACAAGATGTTTAAGTCCTTGGCAAACCCGGAGTTGGAAACTCCGTATGCCACAGCTAGCCACTGAGGTAAGGAACGAGCTGGTACTACCCAGCAGATGATACACAGAGGCTGGGGTAAACACAGGAGCACAGAAGTTGAAGTGGTACTTGGCAGTACTGCAGAGAATAACGGATGGAACCGGTGTGAACAAAAGGTGTACTGAACTCCCCACTGAAGTTTAGAGTCTAATGGTGAGCATCGATGGGAACTGTGGTTCGATGTTGTGTGGTCAGATATGCAGAGCGATATAGGGATACCGCTGGAGTTGGAGAGTGGAACTGGAGATGATGTGAAGCACCGCTGTAGACTGATAGTGACACAGAGCACTGCTGGAAGCGATGTGGATGAAACGCTGGAAGCCAGTGACGAATTCACTTTAGAGGATAGAGAGCGATAGGAGAGACATGTGTACAATGATTGACAACCAATGCACTGACGATTAGGCAGCCTTGATCCAGGATATTTATACCAGCTGGGAAGCAGGTATTGACTGGGTAATCAGGCAGAGTACAAAGTGCAGCTGCTAGGTAATCAGGCAGAGTCCAGAGTGCAGCTGAAAGGCTATAAAGCAACATGTGATGAATCCAAACATGGCTGCGCCCATGTTTGAATCTGGAGGGAAAGTCTGTTTGAACGTTAGCATGTGAGAGACTGAGGCCATGTTACACAGCGTGCTGCAAGCAGACAGCGCAGGTGGAATCCAGGCTTGGAGCGCTGGGCCAGTCTCAGGAGACACTTGGAAAGTAAGAAATGGTGATGAATTACCCGGATCGTGACAGATGGACTCTCACTCGCCAGGGATCAAGTTAAGGACTATACAAACACATGCAGTGTGATTTGAAGGTGTGCAAGTGTGGAAGCTATATAGATGAGCTCCCACTTACAGCCATTCAAGTATTATGCAATAAATGTGCATGTTCAAAAAAGAGCATACAAGTCAATAATCCTTGAAAAGATATGCAGTACATCTGGAAAGTATTCACAGCACTTCACTTTTTCCACATTTTAGGTTATGTTACAGACTTATTCCAAAATGGAATAAATTATTTTTTTCCCCTCAAAATTCTACACAGAATACACCACAATCATAAAGTGAAAAAAAGTTCTTTGAGATTTCTGCAAATTTATTGGCACACCTATTTTTGGGCAGTTTCGCCCATTCCTCTTTGCAGCACCTCTCAAGCTCCATCAGGTTGGATGGGAATTGTCAGTGCACAGCCATTTTCAGATCTCTCCAGAGATGTTTAATCGGATTCAAGTCTGGGCTCTGGTTGGGCCACTCAAGGACATTCACAGAGTTGTCCTGAAGCCACTCCTTTGATATCTTGGCTGTGTGAATAAGGTCGTTGTCCTGCTGAAAGATGAACAGTCGCCCCAGTCTGAGGTCAAGAGCGCTCTGGAGAAGGTTTTCATCCAGGATGTCTCCGTACATTGCTGCATTCATCTTTCCCTTTATCCTGACTAGTCTCCCAGTTCCTGCCACTGAAAAACATCCCCATAGCATGATGCTGCCACCAGCATGCTTCACTGTAGGGATGGTATTGGATTGGTGATGAACTGTGCCTGGTTTCCTCCAAACACGACACCTGGCATTCACGTCAAAAAGTTCAATCTTTGTCTCATTAGACCAGAGAATTTTGTTTCTCATGGTATGAGAGTCCTTCAGGTGCATTTTGGAAAACTCCAGGCAGACTGCCATGTGCTTTTTACTAAGGAGTGGCTTCTGTCTGGCTACTCCACCATACAGGCCTGATTGGTGGATTGCTGCAGAGATGGTTGTCCTTCTGGAAGGTTCTCCTCTCTACACAGAGAAATGCTGTAGCTCTGATAGAGTGACCATTGGGTTCTTGGTCACCTCTCTGAATGGGGCCCTTCTCCCCTGATCGCTCAGTTTAGCCGGCCGGCCAGCTCTAGGAAGAGTCCTGGTGCTTCCGAACTTCTTCCATTTACGGATGATGGATGCCACTGTGATCATTGGGACCTTCATAGCTGCAGATATTTTTCTGTACACTTCCCAATATTTGTGCCTCAAGACAATCCTGTCTTGGAGGTCTACACACAATTCCTTTGTCTTCATGCTTGGTTTGTGCTCAGACATGCACTGTCAAGTGTGGGACCTTATATAGACAGGTATGTGCCTTTCCAAGTCATGTCCAATCAACTGTATTTACCACAGGTGGACTCCATTTAAGCTGTAGGAAGATCTCAAGGATGATCAATGGAAATAGGATGCACCTGATCTCAATTTGGAGCTTCATGGCAAATGCTGTGAATACTTATGTACATGTGATTTCTTAGTTTGTTAGTTTTTTAATAAATTAGCAAAAATCACCCAAAGAATTTTTTATGTTGTCATTATGGGGTATGTGTAGAATTTTCAGGGAAAAATGAATTTATTCAATTTAGGAATAGGGCTGTAACATAACAAAATGTGGAAAAGTGAAGCGCTGTGAATACTTTTCCGGATGCACTGTATTCAAACATCTCATATATTAGGAATACAGTCCCCATACGTGCTTAATGATAGTGTGTAAGACTACTTGGAGGAATTACAGTATAATCACATACATGTATATCATTTGGAAAAAATGCATGGTTTACCAGGACTTGAGCTGTAGACCAGCCTATGCACAGACCATGGTAAAAGCTGGACACGCATTTCACCAGGGGTAGGCTTGATCACCCAGATGGTGATCATAGTCCATTGTGATTCTAATTGCATTTATTTAGCTTATATATATTTTTTTTTTCTCTTCACAATTTTTCATCATTAATTCAAATTATTAATACATCCAATTACCAATGTGGTTAGCCGGATATTTACGTATACAGGATTATTGCAATTATTCAAAATTTGTCTGTAATATACTCACACTTTTTCACACCATACACTTTGTGGGAAATTCAAATGTTTGAAAAGTCGGATGGGTGTCTGTTTTTTCCTGTCTATTAGATAGGAAAAAAACAGATACCCAACTGACTTTTCAAACATTTGAATTCCCCACTTTGTGTGTATATGTTCACTATATACTGTTTTACTGGTTTCATGTGATGGCCATTACTTGATTTTAACATATATCAATAAAAAAATTATGTTTTAGAAATATTTAATTTCATGTAAGAGTGCCCCAGCACCAGAGTCCTCCTTTCTCTCTACAATTCTAACATTGCCCATTTGACTCTTGGGAGCACCACCAACCTAGCACATTTTCCTTAAATCGAGGCTTGATTAATATATGTTGGTCACTACAATACCACTTACAACATATGAACATGATCCCACCCAAAAAAGCAATGTGCAGAATCAAATTTCTCTCTGTTACATTAGTACAGGTATATTTACAAGGATAAAGTTGGTTAAAGCTGTAACTATAGGTATATGTATATACATTTAATTGTGTTGGTCATAGACATTGCATGAAATGTATTTAGGCACTGTACTTATAAAATATATATACCGGTATACAATCACAGACAGAATCAAATTTTGCAGAATCAAATTTCTCTCTGTTACATTAGTACAGGTATATTTACAAGGATAAAGTTGGTTAAAGCTGTAACTATAGGTATATGTATATACATTTAATTGTGTTGGTCATAGACATTGCATGAAATGTATTTAGGCACTGTACTTATAAAATATATATACCGGTATACAATCACAGACAGTATATAATACAAAATATAACAATACTAGTTTTGTTGCAATTATTGGTTCTGCATTCTTAAAATAACCCAAGTTTAATATACAGATTATTTTCAATAAATCATCAACGTTTAAATTCAAAATACATTGTGTATGCACACTATTTTTAGTTTGCAAGTGAGCGCTGGGAGTAATATATAAATATATATAATTACATAGGCCTTTTAGGGATAGTAGACTCCTTTTCTTTCTCCATAGCTTCTACTTATAAGCGTAGGTGATAAGCGCAGCCCACTTTCCATATTCTACTAGGGGAGTGTAGCCAGTGTGAGCTTCTAGACAGGCTCTTTACCACTGGGTGACGGAGCCACAGAGTAAAGGTGTGTACACACGGTGAGATTCGGGCTATCCCCGATTCTCACTATGCTATAGGGACTAGGTCGGTATCGCCAAGTCACGATGACTGTGCATGCGATACTGACTATGTACGATATTGGCTAAGTGTCAATTTTGACTATACTTTCATATTAGTCAAAATTGACTTGCCTGCACAGTCTATCTAGGCTTGCGATACTGACCTCACGGGACCGTGCATCGGTATCGCATTGGGATCGCAAGGTGACTTTCATCTTGCGATCTGCACTAACTTTTCTATATAGCCAAAATCGGAAGAAAAAAATCTTACCGTGTGTACACACCATAAGAGAGCCAGCAGTCTTCTCTGGGAAGAGGTGGAGCCAGCTGTCATTAAGACCGGGTCCCGTGCAGTAGTAAGACACCTGGTCTACTGCTGGCTACCAATGAAAGCCTCCATCTGATGAATAGGCGGAGCGACTGCAACAGGCCAAGAGTCCAAGGGAATTATCAGATATGGTGAGAACGGTGTTAAACAGCACTGCACCTCTCACACACTAAGCCAGGACTAATGCTAACCATACATCAGACCAACTTCAAACCAACTTTTCTCCAACTTGTCTGCCCAACTAAAACAGTGCTCCACACATCTAACCAACTTTTCAGCAGACCAGCCAACTTCTCTCCAGCTTGTGATGTCACAGAAGTAGGCAGACAGTGCCCGTCTACTTCTGCATGTTTTGAATAGTATATTTAAAAATCAGGTCTATTTAGTTATTTCAATAAAAAAAAAAAAAAAAAAAGGGTTTTACTACTTTTGTATAGTGACCTAAATGAGACAGTTTGGTCCAACTGCCAAGGCAAGCTAGTACTTGCAGAACCTCAAGTGCAAGCTTGCTCTTGTACCTGTAGTTCAGTATCTCTCGCATTGATTTGGGCACCCGTTGAGATTTTATTACCAGCGGTTGCCCGGCTCCCTCTTCACAGCAGCAGCAGGAGGCAGGAACTCACTTCTGAGCTCCAGCTTCTGGCTTTTGCAGTGTGCGGCGTGCGCTGTGGGAGAGACATCATGATGTCTCTCCCATAGTTCAGAGGAAAGGAAGGACACCAGTGGTCGGACGCAGTAGCCGGGCTTCAGGGGAGTATATTGTTTGTTTTTGTGTGTGTGTAAGCGGCAAAACTAAAAGGGGGCATATCTACAGGGGCAAAACTAAAATAGGAATTTAATACCTACCGGTAATTCCTTTTCTCGTAGTCCGTAGTGGATACTGGGAATGTACTTAGTACCATGGGATATAGATTGGGTCCATTGGAGCCTGGCACTTTAAGAAAACAGTGTGTGCTGGCTCCTCCCCACTATGCCCCTCCTAGCAGACTCAATCTAGGAAAACTGTACCCGAGGAGACGGACATACCATGAAAGAAGGAATAAACAACAAGAAAGCGGTGAGGTAACGAACCAACACACAACAGTAGCAAAAGATAGCAGCGCTAACCAGAACAGGGGATAGCCACGCTAACTATAACAAGGATAGCAATGCTGACCAAACATGGAAGAGGGATAGCAACAGCAGACCCAACCAAAAACACTTACAACCAGGTAAGCAGAAACACGAAGCACTGAGGCGGGTGGCCAGTGTCCACTACGGACTACGAGAAAAGGAATTACCAGTAGGTATTAATTTCCTATTTTCTCTAACGTCCTAGTGGATACTAGGAATGTACTTCGTACCATGGGGAAGTTCCAAAGCTCCCAGAATGGGTGGAAGAGTGCTGAGACCCCTGCAAAACTGCCTGACCAAACTGAAGGTCATCACTGGCCAAGGTGTCGAAACCATAGAACTTATCGAATGTGTTCGACCCTGACCAAGTTGCTGCACGACACAACTGTAGGGCCGAGACGCCCCGGGCAGCTGCCTAGGAAGAACCCACCGATTTTGTGGAGTGGGCCTGGATAGAACTCGGTAGCGGCAATGCCGCTGAAGAATAGGCTTATTGAATGGTCAATCTAAGCCAACGAGTAATGGACTGCTTAGAGGCAGGACATCCAATTTTGGTAGCATCACAAAGAACAAATACAGTAGCGAGTCAGACTTTCTGTGACAAGCTGTCCGTTTGACGTAAATCCTCAAAGCCCTTACAACATCCAAGGACTTTGGAGCAACAGACGTATCCGACAGTATCGGAAACCATTATCAGTTGATTAATGTGAAAGGCCAAAACTACCTTCTGCAAAAACTGCGGGCGAGTCCTGAGGTCAGCCCTATCCTCGTGAAATATCAAATACGGGCTCTTTCAAGATAAGGCCCCTAATTCAGACACCCGTCTAGCAGAGGCTAGAGCCAGCAACATGAGAGTCTTCCAAGTAAGATATTTCAAGGCCACCCTGTGCAATGGTTCAAACCAATATGACTGGAGAAAGGTCAAGACCACATTAAGATCCCACAGAGCAGTGGGAGGGACAAAGGGTGGTTGGATGCGAAGAACACCCTTCAGGAATGTCTGTACTTCCGGAAGTACCGCCAATTGTTTCTTGAAGAAGATGGAGAGAGTCTGAACCTTGATGGAGCCTAACCTTAGGCCCATATCCATGCCTGCTTGCAGGAAGAGCAGAAAACGGACAACTTGAAACTCCGTAGGAGAGTATTTTCTACTATCACACCACGAGGCATATTTCTTCCAGATATGATGGTAATGCTTTGACGTGACCACCTTACGGGCCTGGACTATAGTGGAAATAACCTTAGATTGGGGGGGGGGTTTGGGCTAGAATCTCCCTCTCAACCTCCAAGCCATTAAAGGTAGCCGTAGTAAGTCTAGATAGACGAACGGACCTTGTTGAAGAAGGCCCTTGAGAAGCGGCAGAGGCCAGGGTTCCTACAGAGACAAGGTCAGGTGGAGTCCGCGGTGGGCACCGCAACCCGTGACCGCCACGCCCTTAATGCCGCCACATGTCACCGGGGACCCACTAACCGGGTATCACAGATCGGGAGCGGCAGCCGCTGCGCTTACCCCTTCATTGTGGGCTGGGTCTCCGGTGGGCTTCGGTTTCCGGCGTGCAGATGGAGTCTCTCCAGTCCATGGGCGCCACCATTGTGCCCAGCGTCCACGTGGGCGGAATGGGCCAAAGGCACGATCCGGAGTTCCCTCCACCAATCAGAGCAGGGCGGGCACTTCAAAAGGAGGCGCCGGGCAAAGCCTGAGTATCGTCGCTGCACAACCTACTCCCAGGCTCATGCTGATGTTCATGGTGCTCTCACTGAGTTCCAGTGCTTCCAGCATTTACAGTGTGTTTCCCAACTCTCACTGAGTTCCAGTGCTTTCAGCATTCAGAGTTCTTTGGCATCGTTCACAAGTCATCACTCATTTCTTCATTCAGTGTTCTTTAGCATCGTTCACAAGTCATCACTCATTTCTTCAGAGTTCTTCAGCATAGCTCACGAATCATCACTCATTTCTTCACCTTGTGTTCTTCAGTGTCATTCACAAGACACTGCTCATTTCTTCACTCAGTGTTCTTTGGCATCATTCTCAAAGCATTAGTTATCTATAAATCTGCATGAAGAAGACCTACATCAGGCAGTTTTTATTTCGACCCAGCTCCGGTTTCTCTTCCAGACCATCGGAAGAATCTCCGAGTACACAACTCCCCCGTTCCAGGTCTGTGACCGAATACTCAGGCCCAATGGACTCGGAGGATCAGAACGCGGAAGCAAGCGCCATACAGAGTTTGGCTTCCCGTATACCGAGTCAGGAGGCGGCACATGGACAGGTGATGCAGTATCTCCAGGAGTTATCTGGCCGTCTGGATCAAATTCAAGCAACCTTGGCCTCGGCGGCTCCGGGCCCCGCTCAAGTTCCCACTCCGGTAGTAGTCTCCAGCAGTGCCCAGCCACTGGCAGCAACTAGGTCTCGTCTTAAGCTTCCTACTCCGTCCTGATATAACGGGGATTGAAAACATTGCCACGGGTTCCTGAACCCGTGCGAGGTGCACTTCGAACTGCTCTCACATAACTTTCCTAAGGACCGATCCAAAGTTGCGTATATAATTTCCCTGCTCGAGGGTTCAGCGTTGGATTGGGTATCTCCGTTGTGGGAGCGTTCGGACCCACTAGTCTCCAATTACACCGACTTTATAGCTTCCTTCCGAAGAATTCTTGAAGAGCCCGGTAGGTCCACCACAGCTTCTACCGAACTGATCCATGTTCAACAGGGCAGTACGTGGTCCAATTCCAGACCATCGCATCAGAACTGCGCTGGAATAACGAAGCTCTCAGGGCCGCCTTCTGGAGCGGTCTGTAGGATCGTCTTAAGGACGAGTTGGTCACCAGGGATCTGCCTGATCAACTTGAAGAGTTAATCTCGCTCTGCGTCAAAGTGGCTCTCCGCATGCACAGTAGTCAGCGCAGTAGGTCAGATCGGCCTAAGTTCCAGTTTTCCCCTCCCAGACGAGCTTCACCACCCAGTCAGGACGAACCCATGCAAATCAACCATTCCCGCTTGTCTCCTGAAGAACGCCAGCGTCGTCGTGAGGGGAAACTATGCCTCTACTGTGGAGCTGCTGACCATTTTATTAAGTTTTGCAAGTGTCGTCCGGGAAACGGACAAGCCTAGCTTCTTCCGGAGGGATCAAGTTGGGTGCCACGTCCAAATATTCTCCAGGGAAAGACTGCTTACACTCTGTACTATTATCTTCAGAATCAGCTACTAAGTCTCTCCACGCCTTATTGGATTCAGAGGCCGCTGGGAACTTTATCTGTGTCTGTTGCGCCCAGGAAATGGGTCTGAAGTTGAAGTCCATTGATCGGCCTATTATGCTGACCGCTGTTAATGGTACCCAAATCTCCAATGGAGTCGTTTCCAGTCACATGGAGCCAATCAAATTACAGATCAGAGCTTTACATCTTGAACGTCTGGAGTTTCTAGTGATTTCGGAGATGTGTCATGATCTAGTCCTCGGCTTGCCCTGGCTCAAGATCCACAATCCCCACATCGATTGCCAATCCTCGCAAGTCCTATCCTGGAGCTCTTACGGTCATTCTAGTAGCCTCAAGCCCGTTTACCCGCTCCGGGTATCACCCAAATCTGACAAAAAAACTTCTTCCGGAGGCCTATCAGGAATACGCAGACGTGTTCTCCGAGCAAGCAGCCGACCAATTACCGCCCCATAGACCTTGAGACTGTCCAATAGATCTAATCCCTGGGAAGATGCCGCACAGAGGTCGCACGTACCCCCTGTCTTTGCCAGAGACCCAAGCTATGTCAGATTATATCAAGTCAAATCTCCAAAAAGGTTTCATTCGTCCCTCTACCTCTCCAGCTGGAGCTGGTTTCTTTTTTGTTAAGAAGGAGGACAGAGGGTTAAGATCGTGTATTGACTACCAAGGGTTGATTGTCATCACCATCAAGAATAGATACCCGTTGCCATTGATCACGGAGCTGTTCGATAAGGTTCGATGAGCTCACATTTTCACGAAGCTTGATTTAAGGGGAGCTTATAACCTCATACGCATCAGACAGGGGGACGAGTGGAAGACCGCTTTTAATATCAGAGACGGGCATTATGAGTATCTGATAATGCCGTTTGGGTTCAGTAATGCTCCTGCCGTCTTCCAGAGGTTTGTAAATGAGATATTTCGCGACATGCTTTACCTGAGCGTAGTGGTCTATTTGGACAACATTCTGATCTTCTCCAGAAATCTCTCGGATCATATGATACAGGTCAAGAAAGTTCTTCACCGTCTCTGTAAGAACCATATGTATGGCAAAATCTCTAAGTGCAACTTCAAAGTACTGTCAATTTCTTTCCTTGGCTATGTCATCTCGTGCACTGAGCTTCATATGGATTCGGAAAAAGGTTAAAGCCATCCAGGAATGGACACAACCACTCTCCTTGAAAGCAGTGCAAAGATTCCTGGGCTTTGCGAATTACTACAGGAAGTTCATTAAGGGTTTCTCCACCATAGTAGCATCCATTACCGCCCTAACCAAGAAAGGCTCTAATCCAAGTCTATGGCCTCCTGAAGCCGTGGAGGCGTTTTCTCGGTTGAAATCGGCATTTATGTCTGCCCCGGTTCTCCAGCAGCCTAATCTTGCGAAGTCCTTTGTCCTGGAAGTAGACACATCCTCAGTTAGTGTCGGAGCTGTCCTTTCGCATTACTCTTCAGATGGGAAATTACATCCATGTGGCTATTACTCCCGAAAATTAATCGCCTGCAGAACGAAACTATTCCATAGGAGACCAGGAACTTTTGGCAATAAAATCTGCCTTGGAGGAGTGGAGATATTTACTGGAGGGTGCTAAACATCCTATTACCATTTACACCGATCACAATAATTTGCTCTACATTAAGACCGCTCAATGTCTTAATCCTCGCCAAGCTAGATGGGCGCTCTAGTTCACTCGGTTTTCATTCATTAAATATCGGTCCGGAACTCTCAATGTAAAATCTGATGTGTTATCTCGCTCCCTGACCACCTCTGACGAAGAGAGTTCGGATGTAAATAGCCTCATTCTCAGTCCAGTATCAATCAACGTTGCTCCCACCTCCCTAGGTCCTCCACCTGGAAGGTCATCTGTTCTGGCTGAGCTTCGCCCGAAATTGTTACAGTGGGCTCATATCTCCAAGTTTTCCGGTCACCCAGGAGCACAGAAAATGTTTGAACTATTGCAGAGGGCTTACTGGTGGCCCACCATGAGGAAAGATATACAGAATTACGTCAGCATATGCTCTCAATGTACCCAACACAAAATCCCTTGTTTACCTCCTGCCGGGTTACTCCGCCCATTGTCCATTCCTAGAAAGCCTTGGACCCATAGCTCTATGGACTTCATCACTAAGTTACCCCTCTCCAAGGGATATAAACACCATTTGGGTGATCGTTGACCGCGTCACGAAAATGGCACATTTTGCTCAGTTGACAGGTCTACCTACGGCTCCAAGTTGGCTCAATTGTTCATCCGAGAACAGTTTTGGTTACATGGGTTACCACAAGAGGTGGTCTCCGACCGAGGGGTGCAATTCACCGCAAGATTCTGGAGAGCTCTCTGTACTGCACTACAAATTAAACTCAAGTTTTCTTCCGCCTACCACCCACAAACGGAGAAACCGAAAAGGTCAATCAGGACCTGGAGACTTTTCTTTGTATCTCTCTCTCTCCTTCACAGGACGACTGGGTGGAATTGTTGCCCTGGGCAGAATTCGCTCATATTCCTCAGTACCACATTTCCACTAGCGAGACTCCATTCTACATCAACTATTGATTTCATCCGCGTGTTCCAGAACTACCGCTTTTCCCTTCAAAAGGATGTTCCTGCTGTAACCTCCACTCTACAGCAGTTCAGTCACATCTGGAATAAGGTTCATGCTAACCTTAAAAGCAACTCCATCAGTTATAAACTCTTCGCGGACAAAAAAACAGCAGGCAGCTCCTCAATACAAGGTTGGCGACAGGGCATGGCTCTCCACCCGCAACCTTCGTCTAAAAGTGCCCACTATGAAATTTACTCCGAGATTCATCGGTCCTTACCCAGTCCTGAATCCTGTTGTCTGCAAATTGGGTTTGCCATCTCACTTTCGAATACCGAACTCTTTCCATGTTTCTCTCCTCCGCCCTCTAATTTTCAATAATTTCCATTCGGATTCACCTAGACCAACCCCGGTGGAGACCGAAGCAGGAACAGAATTTGAGGTCAAGACTATTCTCAATTCTCGTTACTATCGTACGAACCTGCAGTACCTGGTAGAATGGAAAGGTTGTGGACCTGAGAGAAGTTGGGTGAAGGATTCCAATGTTTCTGCTCCATGACTAGTTCATATCTTTAATTCCAAGCATCCAACAAAGCCATGAAAGTGTCCAGGGGCCACTCCTAGAGGAGGGGCGTACTATCACAGATAGGGAGCGGCAGTCGCCGTGCTTACCCCATCGCTGTGCGCTGGGTCTCCGGGGCGGTCTCCCCCCGGTGAGCTTCGGGTCAGCGTGCGGATGGCATCTCTCTGGTCCATGGGCGCCGCCATTGTACCCAGCATCCACGTGGGCAGAATGGGCCAATGGCACGATCCGGAGTTCGCTCCACCATTCAGAGCGGGGTGGGTAGTTCAAAAGTAGGTGCCGAGCAAAGCTCCGGCGCATGAGTATCGTCGCTGCACAAGCTACTCCCAGGCTCACGCTGATGTTCATGGTGGTCTGTTTCCCAGCTCTCACTGAGTTCCAGAGCTTCCAGCATTTACAGTGTGTTCCCAGCTCTCACTGAGTTCAAGTGCTTCCAGCATTCAGAATTCTTTAGCATCATTCACAAGTCATCACTCATTTCTTCATTCAGTGTTCTTCAGCATCGTTCACGGAATCATCACTCATTTCTTCACACTGTGTTCTTCAGTGTCATTCAAAAGACATTGCTCATTTCTTCACTCAGTGTTCTTTGGCATCGTTCTCAAAGCATTAGTTATCTATAAATCTGCATGAAGAAGACCTACATCCGGCCGTCTTTATTTCGACCCAGCTCCGGTTTCTCTTCCCGACCATCGGAAGAATCTCTGAGTACCCAATCCACCCGGGTCCAGGTCTGTGACACCGGGACCCCGGTGTGATCACTCACCACATCTGCGTCCACTTCAGCATCTGTTAGGGGGTGGAGGTGGCATGCTGTCGGCGTGTGCACACACAGTGTGGTATGTGAAACAGCGCCTCAGGAGCTTAATGTCCTGTCAGCAGGGATTACGAACCATTAACCCTAGGGAGGTTGGTTCGGTGTACTATCAGTACTATCTGAAAATAACAAACTAAATAAAAGTTCTGAAGAAAACTCTCTGGAGCTCCAGAGGAATGCACCCGGCTCCTTGGGCACATTTTTCTAAACTGAGTCTGCTAGGAGGGGCATAGAGGGGAAGAGCCAGCACACACTAATGTTTTCTTAAAGTGTAAGGCTCCAATGGACCCGATCTATACCCCATGGTACTAAGTACATTCCCAGTATCCACTAGGACGTAGGAGAAAGGAGGTATAACTAAAGGAGGCATACAGTATCTCAATAGTACCCCCAATTAAAATTATGCCGCACAGTAGAGCAACCTTATTCACATTATGCCACATTATGTCATGCTACGTCACACACTAACGCACCTTATTCCCGTTATGAAACACAGTAGAGCAGCTTATTCACGTAATGTCACACAGTAGAGCACCTTATTCACGTTACGTCACACAGTAGAGCACCTTATTCACGTTACGTCACACAGTAGAGCACCTTATTCACGCTATGTCACACAGTAGAGCTCCACCTGGAAGACCAGGTGTGCGGCGCCGATGACCCCGAAGGATTCAGTGCCTGCATCAAGCACCCGCTGCCAGTTCAGATGATTAGGTGGGCCCACTGCTACAGATCATTTTACATGTTCCATCCACCGCTGCTGCTACCACTACAAGGGATCCTGGGCTGACCGGATCCCCGGCACGATGGACTGGCAGTGGTGTAGTAATGCTAACCATTAATCCATTTCTTACTCCCATTCTAATCTATCCACTCCCTCCCAACTCTCAATCTATACATCCACTCCAGGCTCTCATGCTATCTACCCCCTTCTTTAGGATTCTTTTCGTCCTTTCATTGTATGCATTCCTTGGTCTCACTCCTTCTGTGTCTCAGGTGCTACATGAGGGTGAAGAAAACTGATAAGGACTCCTATTCAGAACAGTGCTGAGACCACCTGCCCTCCACACCTGCCGAAGGCCACCTATTCCCCACTATTCAAAACTGCCCTCCACTCGATGGGCTGGATCCAGCTCATGGTGGCCAGGGGTATCACAGCACAGAGGGGCACAGCGGGGAGGGGAGGGTACGGAGCCAGTCACTGCCCTGTATGTGACATATAGCTGCCCGCTGCGCCATCATTCACCTTGGCCTCCTCCGTGACAACCCGCCGCTCTCCATCCTCACATCACTGCCGGCTGACATGCACCGGCTGGGCTCTGGGCGTCCTGTGCGCTAGCTCTTCTCCCTGACGCGCCGGTTGGGGATGTGGAGGGGTACATGCAGCATTAGCTCCAGTCCGCATTAGCTGCCGCCAATTCAGGGTTGAAAGGGACAACCAGGCAGTGATAGACTGCTGCACCACTGCCGCCGGGGATACAGGGACAGCCAAGCCGCAGTCAGATTGCCGCAGGTGCCCCTGAACCTCCTCCCGACCCAATGCTGCCACCCGTACGGATCCTACGATGACAGGGGCAGCAGGGATGGACTGCCGCCGCTGCCCATGGTTCTCCTCCTGGCGCCCCCACTACCAGGATGACAGGAGCAGCCTGGCAGAATTGATAGACTGCTGCCGGGGATACAGGGGCAGCCAAGCAGCAGTCATAGATTGCCGCAGCTGCCCCTGAACCTCCTCCCACACCAACGCTGCCGCCAGTACGGATCCTACGATGACAGGGGCAGCAGGGATGGACTGCCGACGCTGCCAGGATGACAGAAGCAGCCTGGCAGAGGTGATGGACTGCCACAGCTGCCTCTGAACCTCATCCTAACTCCCGCTCCAAAGTGCCGCCACTGCCGGGAATCCTGGGCTGACCGGGCAGCCCAGCCGGCAGTGATCAGGAAGAAGTAGACGGACACTGCTGGCCAGTGTCTGCCTACTTATCGTTCAGTTGGGGGAAAGTTATTCCTACACTCGAACGATTGCTTGGGAAAATCACAGGTTTGGTTTTAACAACTAGTTGGACCGACCTTTTCTGGTCATTTTTCAGCGTGTGGGAGCAAACGGTTGATTATCGTTTGCTCCCACACACTGCCCTACTATCGTTCCACCCAGCCTAGTTGGCTAGTTGGAACAATATCGTTCTGATGTATGGCTAGCATAAGGCTAATGCAGGCTCCCATTAACTTTCATAATATACGGTTAGCCTGGATGCACATTAATATAAGACTGCTCACTCATGCACTAAGCTACCTGCTGGAATAACATCCCTCAGCAAGTTAAAAACAAAAACGCTCATACATTTCACTGGCAGACGCAAAGGTGTGTCAACAGCCCCATCTAGTGACCCAATGTTAATGTAGTCTACACTGCAAGTGTAACTTCTGATGTACAGTAAATGTTGTAAAGTCCTAATACAGCAACTCTGAATAACGTAAAACAGTTACTATATCTCTGCAAAGATAAACAGGGGCTGTAAATTACACGGAGCCGTGTACTACAGTGATCGGCTAATACGCTTCTAACCTTATTTATATACATGTCCCACTGGAGGACTCATTGCTCTTAGCTAGAGCTAAAGGACAGTGGGTAATCCTAAAACCCACTAGGATTTACACACACACATACATACATACATACATACATACATATATATATATATATATATATATATATATATGTGTGTGTGTATATATGTGTGTATATATATATATATATATATATATATATATTCACAATATGGCCGCACTCACATCACCCAAAGAGTCCAACTGCTGGGGTGTCCACACTATACCCAATAAGGGTCTTCAAAGGGGAAAGAGACATGATGTGCGTTCCAGGTGGAACACGGAAGTTGTTGGTTTGGTGCCTTTTTTCAGAACTGCTTGGTATATTAGGTGAGCCAAGAAGACATAATCACCTTTGCTGCTGGATCATTATGGGATATGTGCGAGTGTCTCCGAAAACGTTTGGGACTATAAGCTGTGTGTGCCTACTTAAAATAAAAATGCCTGTTTAATCTGTTATATCAGCCGGGAAAGAGCCCCCGTGTGTGTGTATAAAATTATATATATATATATATATACACACATATATATAGATATATATATATATATATATATATACACATATATATATATATACACACATATATATATATATACACACACACACACGCACGCACAGGTTGAGTATCCCTTATCCAAAAATCACACATTTTTGGTTACCCTACTGAAATAATGACACAAATATATTATATAGATATTTAATATAATATACATATATCTATATATACACATAGTATATAATATATATGTCATTATCTCAGTAGGGGAGCCAAAAATGTGGGATTTTGAATATTGGATAAGGGATACTCAACCTGTAAATACACACACACACACACACACACACATATATATATATATATATATATATATATATACACATACATACATACACACACACACACACACACACATACACACAATAACATAATATATAAATATATATGTGTGTGTACACACACACGTACTTGTACTGTGCAATTAGGCAGATGCGGAAAAAACTGCTGCAAGAATGCTTTAAAAATATAGAAGTGTCAATAGTTTATTTTTATCAATTAACAAAATGCAAAGTGAATGAAAAGAAGATAAATAAGTGAATGAACAGAGGAATCAAACCAATATATTTGGTGTGACCACCCTTTGTCTTCAATACAGCATCAATTCTTCTGGGTACACTGGCACACAGTTTTTGAAGGAATTCTGCTGGGAGGTTGTTCCGAAAATCTTGGAGAACTAATCACAGATCTTCTGTGGATGTAGGCTTGCTCAAATCATTATTTATCTTCATGTAATCCCAGACAAACTCCATAATGTTGAGATCAGGGCTCTGTGGGGGCCATATCATAACTTCCAGGCAGTATGTTTGAGGTTCTTGTCCTGCTGCAGAATAAATTTGGAGCCAGATAAGATGCACCCCTGATGATATTGCATGATGGATACGTACCTGCCTGTACTTCTCTGGTGAGAGGGTAGATTCCAGGTAATTATCTTGCAGATAGTTCAAGTTCCATTGAACAGTAGTTTAATTTTGGGGTTTATTTTATTTATACATTACCAGTTATTTATATAAGTTATTTATATAGCGCACACATATTCTGCAGCGCTTTACAGAGAATAATTGTCCATTCACATCAGTCCCTGCCCCAGTGGAGCTCACAATCTATATTCCCTACCACATGTACACGTGCACACATTAACGCTAAGGTTAATTTTGATGGGAGCCAATTAACCTACCAGTATATTTTTGGATTGTGGGAGGAAACCAGAGTACTCGGAGGAAACCCACGCAAGTACGGGGAGAATATACAAACTCCACGCACTTAGGGCCATGATGGGAATTGAACCCATGACCTCAGTGCTGTGAGGCAGTAATGCTAACCATTACACCATCCGTACTGCCCAATAAAGTCCTGTTGGAATTGCAATAGAACATTCCACTTTCACTAGGAAATTTTATAAACTCTTTTAGGGACAATTGCAATTGAAGACACAGCGCCCTCTGGTTACCATTTCTCATTGTGTGTGTGTGTGTGTGTGTGTGTGTGTGTATATATATACATATATATATATATATATATATATATACACACACACATACATAATATATATATATACACACACACACACACACACACACACACACACACACACACATACATACTTACATACATACATACATACACACCCACACATACAAACAGAAAATTCAGCACTCACCATAGCAAGATCACTTATCCTCACTACATTAATAAATAAATGATGGGGGTTTAGTTAGTAAATTGGCCAATGCACGGAAACCTGCAAACCGATCGCCAAGGTACCCCACCTTCTTGCAGGTGGCAAGTGCTGTGGTTTTATATTTGATTGTATATAAAAACAAACAAGCAGATCTGAGGGCACTTACATGGTACTGTTTCAATAATAAATATTAGTACATCAGTTTAAACCAAAACAATTTTCAATTACATAGAATAAAATGTATTCATAAAAAGTACAGAATAAAACTTTGTGATTTTAGAGGACGTCTTCGGCTATATCCGGTTTTACATTCAGTTTTTAGTGTATTTCTTTGTTGAAACATACTATGCAGAAGTAGAACAACACACACACATATTATATATATATATATATATATATATATATATATATATATATATATACACACACACACACACACACACACACATATATACACACACACACTTACATACATACATATGTGTAGATATAGAGAGATAAATATATAGATATGTACACTGTGTATATCTCTAAACAATATAGGCAGTACATCCAGTCTTCATGCAAAGTAATTACCCAGTGCTTCTCCTAGGTCTCCTCGGCGGGATCCACATAAAGTACATATACAGGGAGCTCACGAGAGTTAGGTGCAAAAATAAGTCAAATCACAGCATCTTCTTTCAAAGAAGCTGCTGTGATTTGACTTTTTTGCACCTAAATTCTGTGAGCTCCCTGTATATGTACTTTATATATAGATAAATATTTGCACAGAGAAAGGGATATTTTAGGTACCTTTGTTTTCATGCATACACCTGGGACCAAATTTAATTGGTTGAAAATTACAGTTAATTTATTAATGTGGGAAAAGTTGCAATTACAATGGAATTATTACTTAGCATGGGGGCTCATGGACATAGTCTACTATATTAACTGAAATCATTAATATTGGTAACATACCTCTGTATAATTGAGTTTTTCTGTGTAAACAAAGGTGACTGGGGAAGTTGAAGTACAATGTTACATCTTAAAATTTTATGTGCAAGCAATTGCCCGGTTTTGATGTATGTCACTGCCACCGGACTGTGAGGGAAGAGGCCACAAGATCTACTAAAATAAAGTATGAACTCTTTTGTTAAGCAGTGTCCAGAGTGTAAGTGATAGTATTCTAAAAATATTGCAGAGTTAACCACATCACATCGGTCAGGTTGTACATTTTCATGTACAGTATATGGGTTTTTCCCAAGGAGGCCCATTAATATTTGCTGATACTTGGATGGAGGCACATTAGTCATAAGGTAGCCTACAATTCTCCATCAGGGTTCATAGTGATCCACAGGATCTACCTTGGGATATGACAAAGCGACAGCAGATTGGGAACCAAACCGTTAAGCTTGTCAGACTCCCAGGATGCACTGGGCCAACCCCCTATATTCCGGCCTCCTGGCTCAGGCAATTCAGCTTTTAGTTTGGTGAGGCAGGAGCCGGCCACGATGAACGGTTGGGCTGCTAGGATTTTTTGCAATCACAAGCTCTTGTTATGTTGTATAGTATTTTTACTTTTTAGGAGTAATCTTTCTGTGTGTCTTAAACATATGGTAAAAGATGCTCCAGCAACCCTCCGCCGGGTCGCAACAACTGTTACCTTCGAGTACATTGCTGTTTTGGAGGGCGCCAGACTGGATATACTTAGCAAGTCCGTACTGACGATCCCAGGCTGCACCCGGAAAACGGGGAGAAGGTAAGGTGTCTTTTATCCCTTACATGCTTAGCGGTGCACCAGCGGAAGGTCTCAGGGATCATAGGTAAACGGGGAACAGTAGAGGATGCAATCCCTGTGATTGATGTCAGCATTAGGGAGTAAGACGCTCCACTGGTCGTCTTTCCCCCCCAGTTCATGACCAGTTTCCACCGAGTCTCCCACCATGAACTGTTATTTCCGCTTCCGTTCAAGATGCATAACATATTTTACCAGTCAGAGTCGCATGAGCGGCTAGGTACACTGGTGCGTCTGAGTAGCCTACCCGTGTGCTTGCAGCATGGTCACATATGTAAGCAGGGTTTAAGTCTCCCTGTATCCCGCTCTCCTGAGGCAGGTGATACAGCACTGAGGTCCTACCTACCCTTGGCGGTACAAGTAGCAGGTGCCTGATGCAAATGAGCGTTGTGAACACTTACTGCTGTATTATTCGCTGTGCGTCTGAATACGATAAATGTCTGGTTTAGGGTAATGCAGTAATGTTTTTCCTACTTATATGTGTTGTGTAGTTGAATAATGTGCTCATAATGCAAATGTATATTAACGCAATGTTTTTTGTGACCGATTGCTAGTGTGATTGCGGACTTTAAACTCTGTTTCTGTTAGATATTTCTCTCTCTCTATTCAGATCCTCAATGCTGGAGCAGGCAGGGAAGGATCTGAATGTATTTCACTTTAAAGCATTAAAGTGAGTACTGTCACATTTATGCGTAAAATTACACTAATTGTGGTGTTTATTATTGTTACTATGTCCACGAAAGGCAAAAGTGACGAGGCACCTACATTGACATCATGTTTGTCCTGCAAATCTGGGTTATCTGCCCAGTATCTGGTACAGGATGACTTGTGTGCAAATTGCTATAGTTTCCATAAAAACCTTCTGAATAGACCGGCTCCAAGTCAGGTTTTGCACAGACATTATCCAATTTAGCAAACCGCATAATACCTGCTACGGTACCAGGTATGGTATTGCCACTTAACCCTTACATGCAACATACCGGCTGGGTTATGCCACATCAAGTGTTTGATTTAGCTCAGTCCTCGGCTGCCTTTCAGCAAAGTTCAGATGATAGACCCAAGAAAAGAGCTCTGATAGACAGGGGCCTTTGTCTTCACAATTTTCAGAATCAGAAGACACTTCAGGTAATGAAGCTGAAACTTCCCATTCTGAATCTACCTCTAGAGAGGAGGAGCACTCCTCGTCAGTGAATATACCTGACTTAATTCAGGCTGTTAAATCCATTCTGTCAATTGAAGAGGCAGCTCAGCCTGTGTTAAAAACCAAGGTGCCTGTATTTAAGCATCCAAAAAACAGTAAAAACTGAATTTCCTAACTCAGATCAGCTAAAGGAAATTATGCAAGAGGCATGAGTTACACCCAGTAAAGAGAGTTTATGATTACAAAGAAGTTGTGTTCTTTCCATCCTTTTCCTACTGTTTAAAAAGGGAGGATCCTCCTACAGTAGATGCACATGTTCGTGCATAAATCTATATTACCTCTGCCTTCAACATCCTTTAATGATGTGACTGGCAGAAAGATTGATGGGTTTCTTAAGACTGTTTTTTCTTTAGCAGGGGCAGTGACTAGGCCCAGCTACGGCCACAGCTTGGGTGGCTAAGGCAGTAGCAGGCTGGGCAGATGCTTTGGAAGATAATCTTTCAACAGCTACAAGGAAATCGTTATCACATATTGCCTATATTAAACATGCAGCTGCTTCTATGGAAGAAACTGCCCTGGATATGGGTACAATAGCTTCCAAGCAGCAGCTTCCTCAGTAGCAGCTCACAGACCTATCTGTTTACGTACATGGAAGGACGATTCAGAATACTATAAGGGTCAGGAACCTTTGCCTTTTGTTGGAAATATTCTGTTTGGCACGGAATTAGATAACATTCTTGTGTCTGAAGCAGACTCCACAAAAGGTGAAATTTCTATCTTCATATAAGGCTAAATCCAAATTTCCTACTTTTCGGCCCTTTTGGGCCCAAGCTTAAGCAAAAGGAAAAGCTTACAGAAAACCGTCTCAGTCAGATAAATCTGGTAAGACTAGGAAGAAACAGACTTGGTCAGCCAGACGCCCAGCTTCTAAGCCAGAGAGACACCAAGCTTCTAAGCCAGAAGACAAGCAGTTAGTTTGATGGCGCGGGCCTCCACCTGGGTGACCCCAGGGTGGGAGGCCGACTTCATCTTTTTGCAAAGGTCTGGAAGCATTCCACCAGAGATACCTGGGTGCAAGAAGTGGAGTCTCATGGTTAAGCTTTTTCCTTCAGGAAGATCCTTCCTCAAAGATTTTTTTGTACCAGCCCATCTCCAGTGGAATCGAAGGCCTTGGCTCGAGGACGCAGTGCAGAAATTAATGCAGTCAGGAGTAATAGTGCTGGTTCCTACAGCACAGAGGGGACGAGGTTTTTATTTCAATCTGTTTCCTGTTTAGAAAGCAAATGAATCTTACCGAACCATTCTCAAGCTCAAGACTCTGAACAAGTATGTGTGTCATGCATAGAGCCAAGCTTTTGCTTTTACACTCCACAGGTTTCTGTCCCCCATTAGGACGTGGCCACACCTGCAGACACACATAATGTAAAGCCGGCCCCAGCATATGCAACATATAATTTGCTCTTCATACTAGCCATGCATGTGTGCACTGTTATGTGTATAGCTGTAGGGACGCTTAGAGAGCTCATGAAACAGAGAGAGCTACCATCGATCTATAATTTGCCATTATCCCAAGGTTTTATGTTTTGGGGAGTTTTTTTCTCTGCTTCCTACTCCCAGCCACCAAAATGATCCCCAAAATTGAAAGAAGGATGGATATAACTAAAGATCATCCAGCATTTTAAGGGCACTAGCCACTCCACATTTGGTTGTGTCAGTTATGACAGCCTTTATACATCTTACAAATTTTTCTTTGGATGTACACCTTGTCCTCTTTTGTACATGTTCTATATTTTGTTATTTAGGTCTATAAAATGCTTTCATTTTTGAGGAGGACCTTTCTGTTTTTGTTGAAAAATGAAATATATATATATATATATATATATATATATATATATATATATACATACATACATATACATTTAATTATTCAGCAGTGTAAGAAATTACATTTAGGGTAACGTGAATGAGTCTATCTGCGGCTATGCAAGTGAATAATAATAAGATGGCATACATTCACGGAATGCATCAGTGGGCACCACCAGGATACTGGAATAGCAACATCATGTCTTGAGTTTTCGTTATATTATTTCCTTACTGCAGAAGCTTCAAAAATGTCTTTTGGATTTATTTATCATATTGCCCCAAATTACATTTTAATAAAAACCTAGAACAAATATAATACAGTAGGAAAAGAGGTAGGTGTAGAGAATGGTACCTGTATATGACGAGGCAAGCTCTGATCCTGAAAAGTCACAAGATGCAGGGGAAGCTGGATGGTCAATGTCGTAATTTGTCATGTGCTTTCTGGAAATGCTGTCTAATGTTTTAAAACCTTACCACATTAGAATTAATGGAAAAGAAAAAAAAAAACAAATTTTAGATATAGGTATTACATTCAATTTTGTTTAAAAAATAAATAAAAAAAATCAACTTACCTGCCACATAAGTGCACATTTAACAGACCAATCAAAGTAAGGATGTAAGTAAGCTTGTCATATATACTGTGTGTTACAGTTATGTACTGCTGAAGAACAGTTTTAATTACAGAATCAAATTTTAATATGCCTTTATCAAGTTAGCTTCTGGGCAGGAGTAAATATTCATGCATATGAACATCCCATGTACTGGCAAGAACATGTTACTGTGCTCATTAGAAAATCTGTGACTTCAAACAGAAGCTATCAAATGCCAAATTGGAGTGACAATATAAGATCAGAGGATCAGGATCATGAACACAGAGGCTAGCCCACACCAACATTTCATTTAACTCTTTCCCGGCTGAGGATTTTCTCACCCCTGTGCTTTACGTACACACAAGCTACTTGTTTTTTCAGACTTTCACTTTTTACAAACAATTCGTTTGATTACTCCTGCCTAAAATCAACTCAAAAGGAGCAGAAAAAGGGAGCTTTCATTGAAATTGCAAATAAATCAACTAACCAACATGAAGAACTTTACGATTCTCGGTTCAGCATTAACACATCTTTCGAAAGCAGAAAAAAAAAAAAAGAAAATCTACACTTCGGATTTTATGAGAAAATGTACATTTGAGATGACAAGTTTTTGTCATCTTGAATGGAACACCTACAACGTGTAAAATTAATATGTTGGGCTAACAATGTATACCATTTTGAAAACTAGAAAACATACAGCATCATATTATTTTCACATGATCACCACACAATCATTTCTAAGTTTGAAGACAGATTAAAAAAAGATGACACCCCTCTTTAAAATGACGCTGCCCTGGGGAGGGGATAGCGCTTGCTTTTCAGTAAATCTGTGGAAGAAGAAGAGAAGAAAAATATAACTTTTAAGTTAAAAGGTAAATTTTTTAGTACATATCTCGGTACTAAGCGGATGCGAAGTATTTAAAAAACATATTGTGGTGAAAAAAGATTAAGACAATCTGAACAAGAAAGAAAGAAATTAAATGGAGTTAAAAAAAGACAACTGTTTATCTCTCAGATTAATTGAATCTCTGTAATAATGCAATAAGGTATGAATATTACTGTTAATAAGTATGTATATTGCACTTTCCTTAGGATACTGACGACAAGTGTCAATGTGTCATTATCTGACTGTAAAGCTCAACTAGAACAATATTTCACATGCAATTCCGTGTGCTTGTTTTTTTTTTTTTTCAAACTGCCATGAGACCTAATGTATCTTTAGATACAATTTGTAGACTGTGTCCATTAGACAATAAACAGTGAGCAACAGTTGTTAGTGATGTAGCACTTGTTATGGTGTGAATTTTGCAATGTCTCTCACTATGCTGTGTCAGACAGGAAAGTTACTTTATGCTTCCAGACTGTTCCAAATATTGTATCTCAGTTATTGATAGGGACCATTATGCTATGTTTACAATGTGGGTATATATGTACTCCAATTCACCTCCCACATTACAGTGTCCGGTATTTTGTAAGATAGAGGTAGAATATTGTACTACTTCATTCGATATATACAGATTATGTAGGAGTTTAAATATTCTATTCGTGGTCGTGTGTCTCTCACTTTCAATGTGTCAGACTAACACGAAATGCCAATGACAGTATATTTCATTCAGGCAATTTAGCCAAATTATAATAATGTCTCCCACTGATATTTTGTCAGGCAGGTTATCATTAAACGCCTTTAATATCGAGTATATCTAAGTAGTACCTGTCATAGATAAATTTTAATATGACACTCACTCCTCTATTACTAGCTAATTTATCCCTTATTTTAAAGTACACAATTCTTTTAGGTTTAGAACACATCAAAATTATATTGGTGAACGGATCATGAATATGTATATGTATGTTAGACTTGCCACCTAGTGCTTAGCTGTCTGATTTACAAATTTCTATTCCGACCATTTGTAGCATATTGTATGCACGCAGCGGGTTTGCCACATAATAATTATCCACTATGTTTCTGTTCCGCTTAGTACTGTACCGAAATATGTAATAAAAAATTTACCTTTTAACTTATACTAAAAATGCTAGTGCACCGCACAATGCAGATCCTTTTTCTTCTCTTCTTCTGTCATGCATATTATGATCTGTAATAGCACCCACATATGTAAATAAACTTAATAGAATACAATTAGGGTTAATCAATTTACTGAAAATTAGTTTTCCTGTGCAACGGACATATTTCTTTCTTTAGCTTTCAGTGAATCTCCACAGGTCAGACTTTACATTGCATCTATGGGACTCCAAAGTACACTTCTGGACCAATACCCCTTCCTAGCGCTACAAAGATGCTGGGCCAGCCTGTATCCCTTCCCACCTGTCTACGGAATCATTCCAAGTGGGGAGTAGTGCCCCACAATTGATACAAGGGGACAACCACCGCCATGTTTAGGCTTACCCGATTCCACAACAGATACTCCTCCTACCTCAATCGGTGGCCCATATCATTCCTGCCTACTCTAACATATTTGATGCACTGGCTATTGAGGATTCTGCAGACTGTCATTTAGTCCGGCCGCCTTGAAGCTCCCTGGTTTATGACTCCTTCTGGGAACACTTGTTTTGTTGTTTTGCTCCTCCTAGTTCAGCCTCTCCTGTCTATGTTGTGAACAGCAGCGTTTCCAAACTCTAACCCTCAGGCACCACAAACAATGTATGTTCTACAGATCTACGAGTTGGTTCACTATTCATTAATGGATGACATATTTTAAAAGATCCCCAGGTTCAGCTAATAAATACAAATTGTAATATAACACTGTGTGTGTATCTGTAAAAACGTGCACTGTCAGAGGTACTTGAGGACTGGAGTTGGGAAATGCTGATGTACAGGCTCCTTTGCCCATCCTCTTGTATCTTGGAGCACTGTTGCCTATCTCTTCTGCATCACCGTAATCCTGCCTGCTCAACCCAGTTAAAATTCATACTACCTTCAAAATAAAGCATATACCCAGACCTTTTTCTATTCAGCAAAGTTTAAGCATAAAACGTGGCCATTTTGTTTTATAATAAGGTCCTCTTAACGGTCTCTCATACAACCTTGAATGCAGAGGGGAGATTTTACTGTGGGAACCTTCTGTTCCTCTCAGATCTCCCTAATGACCTATTCCCACAACACAGGTCAAGTCTCTTTCCTCATATTTCTTGATTCTTGGTGGAGACTTTAACATGATGTTGGACCCTCTCCTTAGTAGAACTAGTCATAGTGGACCTCCCGATAAAGGCCTCCACTTAGCAATTCATTTCCAATTGCACTGTGATAAAAATCAAATATCTAGAAATATTCATAATTAACAATACAACCTTTCTATATCAAGCCAGGTACTCTCTCCCCTTCGCTCTGCAGTCAAATCTGATCTCATTAGATGGAACAATTTGATGATTTACTGGATAAGCAAATATACCTCGAATTAAGATGTACATCCTACTCTTACTTTGCTACCTATTCCAAACTCTCCCTACTGTGTCCATCCCTAGACCTTTAAGCTTCTTTAAAACACAATTCTCAGCATTCATTTGGTCCCACAGGTAATATTGTGTTTCAGACCAGTTGGAACCACTTGAACCCTGCTTTTCTGGATTCATGTTAAAGATAAAGTCCATATCATTTCTGAGTTTGTCTCTTCTATTTTCCAGATCTTTGGTTAAATTGAAAGTGGTCATTCTCTAGTGCGCCCAGGATGCAGTACTTTTTCTTTTACGGTCCCACATGTAAATTAGAGTTAAAGTTGACCTCATCCAACTTCCCACCTTATCTGGGAGTCCCCGACTTTGAGATATATTTCTGCGGCTCAACTAGTGCAGAGTATCAAGTGGCACTGCCCTTCTGTGTTCCAAGTACAGACTGATATTGAGTGCGGCCGTACTCCCTCCCGTCAGCTTTGGTTCCAGAATTCAATTTGGCCTCTTAAAGCCCATCCATTTTTGTTTATTAACCTGACTGCCAATTTTGTTTTTCTGTAACAGGATATATAACCTCACTCCATCTCTCTCTCCATTTCTGCTACTTTAGTATAACACAAACTTCTCACCCAGAATTCGTCCTTCTGATGTTGCTTACTGCACCTGTTCTCAGGTCCGATTTATCAATGACTTATTAATCAGGAAAGCTCTTCTGCACTTTTTCCTTCAGCAGTATTTCAATCTTCCGTTCTCTACGTTTTATCAATTTATGTAACTACATTTCTGTCAGCCATCTGGAACCCAGCTCTATGCAAAGCCTTTAGCTCTATTTGAACAATGCTGTGAGGATATGTGCCCAGGGGCCTTGTCTTTTCCCTTTACCTGAACGGTTCTTTTAGACCTCTTCAATAAACCATCTTCAAGAGAAAAATTGGCAGTGCAATCTGGGTAAAGAGCTAACAGCAGATGATTTGTTTGATATATGGTCGGGGACTGACAAGTTTTCTATATGTGTCCGTACTAAAGAGAATGCGTACAAACTTCTCTTTCATTGGTATCTGGTTCCAACTAGACTGCACAAAAAGTATCCCTTCTGCTCTCCCCTTTGCTGGAGAAACAGTCTGTCAAATGACATGCATTTTTATTCAAATCTGGCAGGAATGCATGGCCTTGCAAAGATTCTGGTATTAGCCCTTTGTTACCTTGATGGGTTCCTCCATCCCATTTAATTTCAAGTAATTGTTGCTACCACTTCTCCTTCCAGTGGAGGTAGGGTAAGTTTTTTTAACTTATCTAGAGCAGTGCGGAGTACAAGTGCGATTCTTCATCAGCACTTTTGATGTACATGCAGAGGATGAGCCAGATTCATTAGCACTGCAGTAGGTAAAGAATGCCAGCTACACTCTAGCAAGATTTTATACACTGTTCTCAAAAATGGCCTCTGTGTCACTAAGCATAAATTCCAAATAGGCTTTTATATAGGCTACAACACGAGGATGGGAGCGCTGAAGGGAATATTATATTTAATACATTTACTTAAAACATAGCAACATGGACTAATGAATACAATTGTATAGTAGTATTAAAACAAAAAATATAAAATATATTAATGTAAAGATTACATTCATATATTTTATATGGTTTTGTTTTTCACTGTATCTTGTTTATACATTGGGGCCAGCCCGCCCCAATACGATGAGTGGCTGTTAGGGAATAATAAGAATTTACTTACCGATAATTCTATTTCTCGGAGTCCGTAGTGGATGCTGGGGTTCCTGAAAGGACCATGGGGAATAGCGGCTCCGCAGGAGACAGGGCACAAAAAAGTAAAGCTTTACTAGGTCAGGTGGTGTGCACTGGCTCCTCCCCCTATGACCCTCCTCCAGACTCCAGTTAGGTACTGTGCCCGGACGAGCATACACAATAAGGGAGGCATTTTGAATCCCGGGTAAGACTCATACCAGCCACACCAATCACACCGTACAACTTGTGATCTAAACCCAGTTAACAGTATGACAACAGAAAGGGCCTCTTAAAGATGGCTCCTTAACAATAACCCGAATTAGTTAACAATAACTATGTACAAGTATTGCAGATAATCCGCACTTGGGATGGGCGCCCAGCATCCACTACGGACTCCGAGAAATAGAATTATCGGTAAGTAAATTCTTATTTTCTCTATCGTCCTAAGTGGATGCTGGGGTTCCTGAAAGGACCATGGGGATTATACCAAAGCTCCCAAACGGGCGGGAGAGTGCGGATGACTCTGCAGCACCGAATGAGAGAACTCCAGGTCCTCCTTTGCCAGGGTATCAAATTTGTAAAATTTTACAAACGTGTTCTCCCCCGACCACGTAGCTGCTCGGCAGAGTTGTAATGCCGAGACCCCTCGGGCAGCCGCCCAAGATGAGCCCACCTTCCTTGTGGAGTGGGCTTTTACAGTTTTAGGCTGTGGCAGGCCTGCCACAGAATGTGCAAGTTGAATTGTGTTACAAATCCAACGAGCAATCGACTGCTTAGAAGCAGGTGCGCCCAACTTGTTGGGTGCATACAATATAAACAGCGAGTCAGATTTTCTGACTCCAGCCGTCCTTGCAATGTATATTTTTAAGGCTCTGACAACGTCCAACAACTTGGAGTCCTCCAAGTCGCTAGTGGCCGCAGGCACCACAATAGGTTGGTTCAGATGAAATGCTGATACCACTTTAGGGAGAAAATGCGGACGAGTCCGCAGTTCTGCCCTATCCGAATGGAAGATTAGATAAGGACTTTTATAAGATAAAGCCGCCAATTCAGATACTCTCCTGGCAGAGGCCAGGGCTAGTAACATAGTCACTTTCAATGTGAGATATTTCAAATCCACCTTTTTCAATGGTTCAAACCAATGGGATTTGAGGAAATCTAAAACTACATTTAGATCCCACGGTGCCACCGGAGGCACCACAGGAGGCTGTATATGCAGTACTCCCTTGACAAAAGTCTGGACCTCAGGGACAGAGGCCAATTCTTTTTGGAAGAATATTGACAGGGCCGAAATTTGAACCTTAATGGATCCCAATTTGAGACCCATAGATAATCCTGATTGCAGGAAATGTAGGAAACGACCCAGTTGGAATTCCTCCGTCGGAACCCTCCGATCCTCGCACCACGCTACATATTTTCGCCAAATGCGGTGATAATGTTTCACGGTGACTTCCTTCCGTGCCTTAATCAAGGTAGGAATGACTTCTTCTGGAATGCCTTTCCCTTTTAGGATCTGGCGTTCAACCGCCATGCCGTCAAACGCAGCCGCGGTAAGTCTTGAAAAAGACAGGGACCCTGCTGTAGCAGGTCCCTTCTCAGAGGTAGAGGCCACGGTTCGTCCGTGAGCATCTCTTGAAGTTCCGGATACCAAGTCCTTCTCGGCCAATCCGGAACCACTAGTATTGTTCTTACTCTTCTTTGCCGTATGATCTTCAATACCTTTGGTATGAGCGGCAGAGGAGGAAACACATACACTGACTGGTACACCCAAGGAGTTACCAGTGCGTCCACAGCTATTGCCTGTGGATCTCTTGACCTGGCGCAATATTTGTCCAGTTTCTTGTGGAGGCGAGACGCCATCATGTCTACAATTGGTCTTTCCCAACGGTCTATTAACATGTTGAAGACTTCTGGATGTAGACCCCACTCTCCCGGATGAAGATCGTGTCTGCTGAGGAAGTCTGCTTCCCAGTTGTCCACGCCCGGGATGAACACTGCTGACAGTGCTATCACGTGATTCTCCGCCCAGCGAAGAATCTTGGCAGCTTCTGCCATTGCACTCCTGCTTCTTGTGCCGCCCTGCCTGTTTACATGGGCGACCGCCGTGATGTTGTCCGACTGAATCAACACCGGCTTTCCTTGCAGGAGAAGTTCCGCCTGGCTTAGAGCATTGTAGATTGCTCTTAGTTCCAGAATGTTTATGTGAAGAGACTTTTCCAGACTCGTCCATACTCCCTGGAAGTTTCTTCCTTGTGTGACTGCTCCCCAGCCTCTCAGGCTGGCGTCCGTGGTCACCAGGATCCAATCCTGAATGCCGAATCTGCGGCCTTCTAATAGGTGAGCCTTCTGCAACCACCACAGAAGTGACACCCTTGTCTTTGGTGACAGGGTTATTCGCAGGTGCATCTGCAGATGCGACCCTGACCATTTGTCCAACAGATCCCTTTGGAATATTCTTGCATGGAATCTGCCGAATGGAATTGCTTCGTAAGAAGCCACCATTTTTCCCAGGACTCTTGTGCATTGATGTACTGACACTTTTCCTGGTTTTAGGAGGTTCCTGACCAGATCGGATAACTCCTTGGCTTTTCCCTCTGGAAGGAAAACCTTTTTCTGAACCGTGTCCAGAATCATTCCTAGGAACAGCAGACGAGTTGTCGGGATTAAATGGGATTTTGGAATATTCAGAATCCACCCGTGTTGTCTTAGCACCTCTTGAGATAGTGCTAAAGCTGTCTCCAGCTGTTCTCTGGACCTTGCCCTTATTAGGAGATCGTCCAAGTATGGGATAACTAATACGCCTTTTCTTCGAAGAAGAATCATCATCTCGGCCATTACCTTGGTAAAGACCCGAGGCGCCGTGGACAATCCGAACGGCAGCGTCTGAAACTGATAGTGACAGTTTTGAACAATGAACCTGAGGTACCCCTGGTGTGCGGGGTAAATCGGAACGTGTAGATACGCATCCTTGATGTCCAAGGATACCATAAAGTCCCCTTCTTCCAGGTTCGCTATCACTGCTCTGAGTGACTCCATCTTGAACTTGAACTTTTTTATGTAGAGGTTCAAGGACTTCAGATTTAGAATAGGCCTTACCGAGCCATCCGGCTTCGGTACCACAAATAGAGTGGAATAATACCCCTTTCCTTGTTGTAATAGGGGTACTTTGACTATCACCTGCTGAGCGTACAGCTTGTGAATGGCTTCCAACACCCTCTCCCTTTCGGAAGAGACGGTTGGTAAGGCAGACTTCAGGAAACGATGAGGAGGATCCGTCTCTAATTCCAACCTGTACCCCTGAGATATTATCTGCAGGATCCAGGGGTCTACCTGCGAGTGAGCCCACTGCGCGCTGTAATTTTTGAGACGGCCCCCCACTGTCCCCGAGTCCGCTTGAGAGGCCCCAGCGTCATGCTGAGGTTTTTGCAGGAGCCGGGGAGGGCTTCTGTTCCTGGGAAGGAGCTGCCTGTTGGTGTCTCTTCCCTCTTCCTCTGCCTCGTGGCAGGTACGACAAGCCCTTTGCTCTCTTATTTTTGTAGGAGCGAAAAGGCTGCGGTTGAAAGGTCGGTGCCTTTCTCTGTTGGGGAGTGACTTGAGGTAAAAAAGTGGATTTCCCGGCAGTAGCCGTGGCCACCAAGTCTGATAGACCAACTCCAAATAACTCCTCCCCTTTATACGGCAAAACCTCCATGTGACGTTTTGAATCCGCATCGCCTGTCCACTGTCGTGTCCATAAGGCTCTTCTGGCTGAAATGGACATAGCACTCACCCGAGATGCCAGTGTGCAAATATCCCTCTGTGCATCACGCATATAGATAAATGCATCCTTTATTTGTTCTAACGACAGTAAAACATTGTCCCTATCTAGGGTATCAATATTTTCAATCAGGGATTCTGACCAAACTACTCCAGCACTGCACATCCAGGCAGTTGCTATAGCTGGTCGTAGTATAACACCTGCATGTGTGTATATATTCTTTTGAATAACTTCCATCTTTCTATCTGATGGATCCTTAAGTGCGGCCGTCTCAGGAGAGGGTAACGCCACTTGTTTGGATAAGCGTGTGAGCGCCTTGTCCACCTTAGGGGGTGTTTCCCAGCGCGCCCTAACCTCTGGCGGGAAAGGGTATAATGCCAATAACTTTTTTGAAATTATCAACTTTTTATCAGGAGCAACCCACGCTTCATCACACACGTCATTTAATTCTTCTGATTCAGGAAAAACTGTTTGTAGTTTTTTCACACCATACATAATACCCTGTTTTACGGTATCTGTAGTATCAGCTAAATGTAACGTCTCCTTCATTGCCAAAATCATATAACGTGTGGCCCTACTGGAAAATACGTTTGAATTTCTACCGTCGTCACTGGAATCAGTGCCCGTGTCTGGGTCTGTGTCGACCGACTGAGGCAAAGGGCGTTTTACAGCCCCTGACGGTGTTTGAGGCGCCTGGACAGGCATTAATTGATTGTCCGGCCGCCTCATGTCCTCAACTGACTGTTTAAGGGAAGATAAACCATCACGTAATTCCACAAATAAAGGCATCCATTCTGGTGTCGACCCCCTGGGGGGTGACATCTGCATATTTGGCAATTGCTCCGCCTCCACACCAATATCGTCCTCATACATGTCGACACCACGTACCGACACACACCGCAAACTCACAGGGAATGCTCTAATGAAGACAGGACCCACTAGCCCTTTTGGGGAGACAGAGGGAGAGTCTGCCAGCACACACCACAAAGCGCTATATATACAAGGGATATCCTTATATTAAGTGCTCCCTTATAGCTGCTTTAATATATATATATATAGCCATTAATGTGCCCCCCCTCTCTGTTTTACCCTGTTTCTGTAGTGCAGTGCAGGGGAGAGACCTGGGAGCCGTTCTGACCAGCGGAGCTGTGACAGAAAATGGCGCCGTGTGCTGAGGAGATAGGCCCCGCCCCTTTTTCGGCGGGTTCTTCTCCCGCTATTTTTCCAGTCAGGCAGGGGTTAAATATCTCCATATAGCCCCTATGGGCTATATGTGAGGTATTTTTAGCCTTGTATAAGGTTTATATTTGCCTCTCAGAGCGCCCCCCCCCAGCGCTCTGCACCCTCAGTGACTGCCCAGTGAAGTGTGCTGAGAGGAAAATGGCGCACAGCTGCAGTGCTGTGCGCTACCTTATGAAGACTGAGGAGTCTTCAGCCGCCGGTTTCCGGACCTCTTCACGCTTCAGCATCTGCAAGGGGGTCGGCGGCGCGGCTCCGGGACCGGACTCCACGGCTGGGCCTGTGTTCGATCCCTCTGGAGCTAATGGTGTCCAGTAGCCAAGCAGCAAATCCACTCTGCATGCAGGTGAGTTTACTACTTTCCCCCTAAGTCCCACGTTGCAGTGATCCTGTTGCCAGCAGGACTCACTGTAAAGAAAAAAACCTAAACTAAACTTTCTCTAAGCAGCTCTTTAGGAGAGCCACCTAGATTGCACCCTTCTCGTTCGGGCACAAAATCTAACTGGAGTCTGGAGGAGGGTCATAGGGGGAGGAGCCAGTGCACACCACCTGACCTAGTAAAGCTTTACTTTTTTGTGCCCTGTCTCCTGCGGAGCCGCTATTCCCCATGGTCCTTTCAGGAACCCCAGCATCCACTTAGGACGATAGAGAAATAAGGTTTGATCGAGTCTTATGAACGCTAGTTTCTACACACGTTTGTCTATATACTTTTATTTAGGCTAGTCTACCAATGATAGCGGTTTGAAAACTATATGACAGGTATATTTTTAAGCCCCAAAACATAGACATAAAAGTACCAAGTGCAAAGTTTTGCACACAGCATGTTGACACTCTCCAGTACAAATAACACTAAATGCCAACTTACAAACATTTTGTAATAAAAATAAATTTTGAGGACATTTTCAGGGGAAGTATAAATTTTTAGGTACGGTCAGGGCCGGCCCTAGCCTGATTTTTTTATTGGTATGCAAATATATACTATGGCACCCCTTAATAAAATATATAGGGGCGTGGCTTCATGAAGAAGGGGCATGGCCACAGAATAGTAACAATTCGCATTACACAGCGCAATAGAGCCCAATATACATGCTACGCCACAGAAGAGCCCTTATACACGCTACGCCACACCACAGTAGAGCCGATTATACATATTACGCCACAGTAGAGCCTTTTATACACGTTACACCACAGTAGTATACCCCTTACACTACGTTAGTATATACATTACACCACAGTAGTATACCCCTTACACTACGTTAGTATATACATTACACCACAGTAGAACCACTATACACGTTACACCACAGTAGAGCTGCTTATATACGTTACACCACAAAGGAGCCGGTGGGCACATGCACACCCTGCAGAACTTAACCTGGCTATGAGTGCTGGATAATATTCCCTACAGGAAATCTCAGCATACCAGTCAGTATTAAATACCATGACACTGACTGAATAGATCTTACTGATTTTAGATAAAATATGTAAAATGGAGGGCACCTGATATTTTATTCTGGATCTGACCCCCAAGTATTATGTACCAGCAAGGCATCTGTACAGGAACGTGGTATGGCCGCAGGACAGAGCCCAGAGGCAGTCTGACAGTGGGAGGACATCGGGCGGGAGGAGAGCAGCTTCTCCTCCATGATGAGACAGAGTGGCCGGGCAGGACAGAGGAAGTCAGACAGCGCCGGTGGGAGGACAGCACAGCGGCTTCTCCTCACTCGGCATCTCAGGGGGCGGGCTTGGATATCTGAGAGCAGAGTGTGTTGTCAGGCGGGGAGAGCCACAGAGGTGGTGCAATGTGACAGTGCCCTGGGCTCTCCAGGGGAGAGGAGGCGGCAGGGTCCGGCAGAAGTGTAGTGCGGACGTGGAGTTCGGCTGCTGGGAGGTTAGTTGGAGAACACAGACTGCAGCGCACCTTCATCAGTCCCGCGCTCTACGCAGCTGCGTATGCGTAGGGCCGGACCTGCGTACGGTGCAGTATATAAAGTCTATTTTTAGGATCTATTTAGGTAATAAAATCACTGAAGGGGTAAGAAGGAACAATACCTGATCACAGAAAAAAGAATAGTCGTCTTTGTCTCACTGCATGCATTTAATTAAAATAGTCCATAAGAATTATTGCATACTATACAGGCCATTGCTGAACTCAAACACTTTACAAACTTGAAGCTGAATATAAGATATTTTGCATGTCTGAGTAAGCACTGGTGTCATTGGTTCCTAGCTAACAGCAGCAAAAAGTTAAATCTTATTACTAGCACAGTGCATAGGAACAAAGACCTTTATAAAGGGAAATAATAATGATATTGGGAACATTTGATGCCATAACCAAAGATTACCTGATTTATCCGAGATTGGAACAGCAGCCTCTGACTCTGAATCGTCACAAGCAGCAGCGGAAGCAGCACCATTATCTGACAAGTCCTCATCAGTCTCATCTATGATGACCATGTTCTCCAGTGGAAATGTATGGTCTTCATCTAGACGAGAAAAAGGTAAAGCACAAATGCAGTTCACCTTCAATCAGTCACACAATCAGCTACATTATTCTAATGATAACTATTTACAGAATGGATTAAAATGTGGAGGGGAAAAACAAGAGGGAGTCTGTATTGTTGACGCACTGGAGAAATATTGGTTTATTCTAAAATATTACCTTTATTAGATATGTAATAAAATGAGATTTGGATTAATTTATTATCCCAGACTACAGTGAAACAGAGGTTAAAATCACAAAAACCAACGAATAAGTGAATACAAAAAAGAAATTGAAGGAATGTGAATAAAGAATTTTAAAAAATGTGTCCACGTGTGTTTCTTGGTGTATTCTTATACTTAAGTTTACTGTGCTGATGTATGTATTATCAACATTTATTCACTCGTCCAATATTATCCGGAAACTATCACAGTCTATAATATCGGAACCCATTGTTCTGAGTTGTCAATCTTGAAGATCAGTCTTATAGTGTATACATAATACACTTCATGGGGATTACCACATGGGAGACTATCCCTATTGTAGGAATTATAAGTGTGGATGAATGCACATATAACGCTTGGTCGCCAAATGAGGGTTACTTTAATTATTTACAGTTATAGTGACTGTAAATCGCCTATAGCTGTGTTTCCAGATCAAACTACACTGGAATGTTGATCTCCATATACCTGTACGAGCCTTTCACACGAACTGTCTATATTATTGGGGAATTTATTTATGCATGTGGATAGGTTGCTTTAAGGGATATAGCAATCGCCGCTTTTATAAAAAGCAACTTACACGTACAATGGTATTATTTAATTGAGTATATTCTGACTCTGATATGGAAGTTTGGGAGGTGTTGCTTAAATTAGGGGTGTAGCAGCCCCAATTCTACTAGGAAGCAGGCTGCCTATAAGTACGGCTTATTTCTTGTGCATCTGTTGTTTCACAGCTGGAGGTTATGCATGCCTTCAGTAGTTATTATTGTGTATCTCCTATCTATGTAATTTCAGAGTAGATTCACCTATGATGTAGACTTCCATATGTCAAGACAATTAGGATTCACTTTTATGCCATTAAAGGAGTATTCCTTATTTGATTGTCTAGCAGTGTAAATACAATAATAATTATGGGGTATGGCAATCCCAATTTTCAGGTAGAGTAATCCACATGCACACTAATCCTTGATGGCTTTAAGGAACAATTCCTATTTTATTTAGCTACCAGTGTAGATAGGGTGAGGAGTTCTAATCTTGATGTGAGGTAGGCCATATACATATTGGTCCTTGATAATCATAAATTTATTAGACTTAGTGTATTGGGAGAATTACTTATTAATTTTTTATATCAAGAGTGAAATATTTATTATGAAGTGGGATTATATATTAAAGTTATAGATATTTCCAGAAGTATACGTTATAACACTATGTATTCTAGCTGTTAGTTATATCACAGTAAAATATCTGTGTGGATATTGATAGGGTTTGTAATTTTTACATACACTGTCTCAATAATAGCTGCTTCAGGGTCCTGTTGGAGCCTGCATCTGCATGTAAGGTCTTAAATGTTACTAATTCCTTTGTTACAATGTATTATAATGAGTATATCCTATTTAGAGCATGCAGCTGCTTGGCTTCTGAATGTTGCCAATATGTTTCAATATAGTGGTGTTGAGACTATTCCTATCACAGCCACTCTGTTGCCAGAGTATGTTATAATAAGATTTTACTCACCGGTAAATCTATTTCTCGTAGTCCGTAGTGGATGCTGGGTACTCCGTAAGGACCATGGGGAATAGACGGGCTCCGCAGGAGACTGGGCACTCTAAAGAAAAGATTAGGTACTACATCTGGTGTGCACTGGCTCCTCCCTCTATGCCTCTCCTCCAGACCTCAGTTAGGGAAACTATGCCCGGAAGAGCTGACATTACTAGGAAAGGATTTGGAATCCAGGGTAAGACTCATACCAGCCACACCAATCACACCGTACAACCATACAACTTGTGATAATTATACCCAGTTAACAGTATGAACAACAACTGAGCCTCATTAAACTGATGGCTCAGAACAAAAAACCCTATAGTTAAGCAATAACTATATACAAGTATTGCAGAATTCCACACTTGGGACTGGCTCCCAGCATCCACTACGGACTACGAGAAATAGATTTACAGGTGAGTAAAATCTTATTTTCTCTGACGTCCTAGTGGATGCTGGGTACTCCGTAAGGACCATGGGGATTATACCAAAGCTCCCAAACGGGCGGGAGAGTGCGGATGACTCTGCAGCACCGAATGAGCAAACTCAAGGTCCTCCTCAGCCAGGGTATCAAACTTGTAGAATTTTGCAAAAGTGTTTGATCCCGACCAGGTAGCAGCTCGGCAAAGTTGTAAAGCCGAGACCCCTCGGGCAGCCGCCCAAGAAGAGCCCACCTTCCTCGTGGAATGGGCTTTCACCGATTTTGGATGCGGCAATCCAGCCGCAGAATGAGCTTGCTGAATCGTGTTACAGATCCAGCGAGCAATAGTTTGCTTTGAAGCAGGAGCACCCAGCTTGTTGGATGCATACAGGATAAACAGCGAGTCAGTTTTCCTGACTCTAGCCGTCCTGGAAACATAGATTTTCAGGGCCCGGACTACGTCCAGCAACTTGGAAGCCTCCAAGTCCCGAGTAGCCGCAGGCACCACAATAGGTTGGTTCAAATGAAACGCTGATACCACCTTAGGGAGAAATTGGGGACGAGTCCTCAATTCTGCCCTGTCCATATGGAAGATCAGATAGGGGCTTATACATGACAAAGCCGCCAATTCTGACACACGCCTAGCCGAAGCCAAGGCCAAAAGCATGACCACTTTCCACGTGAGATATTTCAACTCCACGGTCTGAAGTGGCTCAAACCAATGTGATTTTAGGAAATCCAACACAACGTTGAGATCCCAAGGTGCCACTGGGGGCACAAAAGGGGGCTGAATATGCAGCACTCCCTTAACAAACGTCTGTACTTCAGGCAGTGAAGCCAGTTCTTTTTGAAAGAAAATAGACAGGGCCGAAATCTGGACTTTAATGGATCCCAATTTTAGGCCCATAGTCACTCCTGACTGTAGGAAGTGCAGAAATCGACCCAGCTGAAATTCTTCTGTTGGGGCCTTCATAGCCTCACACCAAGCAACATATTTTCGCCATATGCGGTGATAATGTTTTGCGGTCACATCCTTCCTAGCTTTTATCAGCGTAGGAATGACTTCAACCGGAATGCCCTTTTCCATCAGGATCCGGCGTTTAACCGCGATGCCGTCAAACGCAGCCGCGGTAAGTCTTGGAACATACAGGGCCCCTGCTGTAGCAGGTCCTGTCTGAGAGGCAGAGGCTAAGGGTCCTCTGAGATCATTTCTTGTAGTTCCAGGTACCAAGTCCTTCTTGGCCAATCCGGAACGATGAGTATAGTTCTTACTCCTCTCTTTCTTATTATCCTCAGTACCTTTGGTATGAGAGGAAGAGGAGGGAACACATAAACCGACTGGTACACCCACGGTGTCACTAGAGCGTCCACAGCTATCGCCTGAGGGTCCCTTGACCTGGCGCAATATCTTTTTAGCTTTTTGTTGAGGCGGGACGCCATCATGTCCACCTGTGGCCTTTCCCAACGATTTACAATCAGCTGGAAGACTTCTGGATGAAGTCCCCACTCTCCCGGGTGGAGGTCGTGCCTGCTGAGGAAGTCTGCTTCCCAGTTGTCCACTCCCGGAATGAACACTGCTGACAGTGCTATCACGTGATTTTCTGCCCATCGGAGAATCCTTGTGGCTTCTGCCATCGCCATCCTGCTTCTTGTGCCGCCCTGTCGGTTTACATGGGCGACCGCCGTGATGTTGTCTGACTGAATCAGCACCGGCTGGTTTTGAAGTAGGGGTCTTGCCTGACTTAGGGCATTGTAAATGGCCCTTAGTTCCAGAATATTTATGTGTAGGGAAGCTTCCTGACTCGACCATTGTCCTTGGAAGTTTCTTCCCTGAGTGACTGCCCCCCAACCTCGGAGGCTTGCATCCGTGGTCACCAGGATCCAGTCCTGTATGCCGAATCTGCGGCCCTCGAGAAGATGAGCACTCTGCAGCCACCACAGCAGAGACACCCTGGCCCTCGGGGACAGGGTGATCAGCCGATGCATCTGAAGATGCGATCCGGACCACTTGTCTAACAGATCCCACTGAAAGATCCGTGCATGGAATCTGCCAAATGGAATTGCCTTGTAAGAAGCTACCATCTTTCCCAGGACTCGCGTGCAGTGATGCACCGACACCTGTTTTGGTTTTAGGAGGTCTCTGACCAGAGATGACAACTCCTTGGCCTTCTCCTCTGGGAGAAACACCTTCTGTTCTGTGTCCAGAATCATACCCAGGAACAGCAGACGCGTCGTAGGAACCAGCTGCGACTTCGTGATATTCAGAAACCAGCCGTGCTGTTGTAGCACTTCCTGAGATAGTGCTACTCCGACCAACAACTGCTCCCTGGACCTCGCCTTTATCAGGAGATCGTCCAAGTACGGGATAATTATAACTCCCTTCTTTCGAAGGAGTATCATCATTTCGGCCATTACTTTGGTAAATACCCTCGGTGCCGTGGACAGACCAAACGGCAACGTCTGGAATTGGTAATGGCAGTCCTGTACCACAAAACGGAGGTACACCTGGTGAGGTGGGTAAATGGGGACATGTAGGTAAGCATCCTTGATGTCCAGTGATACCATGTAATCCCCCTCTTCCAGGCTTGCAATAACCGCCCTGAGCGATTCCATTTTGAACTTCCTTATAAAAGTGTTCAAGGTTTTCAAATTTAGAATGGGTCTCACCGAACCGTCTGGTTTCGGTACCACAAACATTGTGGAATAGTAACCCCGTCCCTGTTGAAGAAGGGGAACTTTGATTATCACCTGCTGGAGGTACAGCTTGTGAATTGCCGCCAGTACTACCTCCCTGTCCTGGGGAGTAGCTGGCAAGGCTGATTTGAGGTAACGGCGAGGGGGAGACGTCTCGAATTCCAGCTTGTATCCCTGAGATACCACTTGTAGAACCCAGAGATCCACCTGTGAGCGAACCCACCGGTCGCTGAAGTTCCGGAGACGGGCCCCCACCGCACCTGGCTCCACATGTGGAGCCCCAGCGTCATGCGGTGGACTTAGTGGAAGCAGGGGAGGATTTTTGTTCTTGGGAACTGGCTGTATGGTGCAGCTTTTTCCCTCTACCCCTGCCTCTGGGCAGAAAGGACGCGCCTCTAACTCGCTTGCCTTTCTGAGGCCGAAAGGACTGTACTTGATAATACGGTGCTTTCTTAGGCTGTGAGGGAACTTGAGGTAAAAAAGTCGACTTCCCAGCTGTTGCTGTGGATACGAGGTCTGAAAGACCGTCCCCAAACAATTCCTCACCCTTATAAGGCAAAATTTCCATGTGCCTTTTAGAATCAGCATCACCTGTCCACTGCCGAGTCCATAATACTCTCCTGGCAGAAATGGACATTGCATTAATTCTAGATGCCAGCCGGAAAATGTCCCTCTGTGCATCTCTCATATATAAGACTACGTCTTTAATATGCCCTATGGTTAGCAATATAGTGTCCCTGTCCAGGGAATCAATGTTATCAGACAGGGAATCTGACCACGCTGCTGCAGCACTACACATACATGCTGAAGCAATAGCAGGTCTCAGTATAGTACCTGAGTGTGTATACACAGACTTCAGGATAGCCTCCTGCTTTCTATCTGCAGGATCCTTTAAGGCGGCCGTATCCTGAGAAGGCAGTGCCACCTTTTTTGATAAGCGTGTGAGCGCCTTGTCCACCTTAGGGGATGTCTCCCAGCGTAACCTATCCGTTGGCGGGAAAGGGTACGCCATTAGTAACCGCTTAGAAATTACTAGTTTCTTATCTGGGGAACCCCACGCTGCTTCACACAATTCATTTAACTCATCAGATGGGGGAAAAGTCACTGGCTGCTTTTTCTCCCCTAACATAATACCCTTTTTTGTGGTAACCGGGTTAATGTCAGAAATGTGCAACACATTTTTCATTGCCGTAATCATGCATCGGATGGCCCTAGTGGATTGTATATTTGTCTCATCCTCGTCGACACTGGAGTCAGACTCCGTGTCGACATCTGTGTCTGCCATCTGAGGTAGGGGGCGTTTTTGAGCCCCTGATGGCCTCTGAGATGCCTGGGCAGGCGCGGGCTGAGATGCCGGCTGTCCCAAAGCTGCGTCATCGAACCTTTTATGCAAGGAGTTGACACTGTCGGTTAATACCTTCCACATATCCATCCACTCAGGTGTCGGCCCCGCAGGGGGCGACATCACACTTATCGGCACCTGCTCCACCTCCACGTAAGCGTCCTCATCAAACATGTCGACACAGCCGTACAGACACACCGCACACACACACACAGGGAATGCTCTGACTGAGGACAGGACCCCACAAAGTCCTTTGGGGAGACAGAGAGAGAGTATGCCAGCACACACCAGAGCGCTATATAACAGAGGGATATACACTATATACAAAGTGAATTTTCCCCCTATAGCTGCTTATATCACAATTTGCGCCTAAATTTATGTGCCCCCCCCCTCTCTTTTTTACCCTTTCTGTAGTGTATACTGCAGGGGAGAGCCTGGGGAGCGTCCTTCCAGCGGAGCTGTGAAGAGAAAATGGCGCTGGCTGTGCTGAGGGAGATAGCCCCGCCCCTTCAACGGCGGGCTTCTCCCGCTTTTTATAACGTTAATGGCGGGGGTTTCTGCACATATACAGTGTTAAACACTGTATTATGTGCTTTTTATTGCCAAAAGGTATACTAATTGCAGCCCAGGGCGCCCCCCCCCCCCAGCACCCACCAGTGGCCGGAGCATGTGGTGTGCTGTGGGAGCAATGGCGCACAGCTGCAGTGCTGTGCGCTACCTTATTGAAGACCGAAGTCTTCAGCCGCCGATTTCCTCCGGTTTCTTCCGTCTTCTGGCTCTGCAAGGGGGACGGCGGCGCGGCTCCGGGAACGGACGATCGAGGTTGGGCCCTGTGTTCGATCCCTCTGGAGCTAATGGTGTCCAGTAGCCTAGAAGCACAAGCTAGCTGCAAGCAGGTAGGTTTGCTTCTCTCCCCTATGTCCCACGTAGCAGTGAGTCTGTTGCCAGCAGATCTCACTGAAAATAAAAAACCTAACAAATACTTTTCTTTTTAGTGAACTCAGGAGAGCCCACTAAGTGCAACCAGCTCAGGCCGGGCACAGATTCTAACTGAGATCTGGAGGAGGGGCATAGAGGGAGGAGCCAGTGGACACCAGATGTAGTACCTAATCTTTTCTTTAGAGTGCCCAGTCTCCTGCAGAGCCCGTCTATTCCCCATGGTCCTTATGGAGTACCCAGCATCCACTAGGACGTCAGAGAAAATTATATGAGAACAGTATAACCTTCACAGCACTTTTGGTGTCTATAGCTGCTGATACAGAGTCTAGAGTCTGTGACAACCCTATCACCAGTAGTGACAGTCTATATAACCAAAATAGGGTTAAACCTATCATTAGATGTAACATGCAGACACCAGCATATGTATCCTGTCTCAGTACTCTGCTACAGCTAAGTGTGGTCTCCCTATCAGTGGGGATTAGCAGCTGTCACAATACATTATTGATACATTTGTTTCACAACACTGGCACTGAATGTCCTTTCATCTAATCTGTATATTTTGCCTTCTGCAGCATGGTTTCCCTGTCACCAAAAACTAACAGCTAGCATCTTAAAGTAATTCACGTATTTGTATCATAAAATTAAACACTAGACACACGTGGACACCCTTTGCCTTACACGCGTGTTTCACTGCATTTACGGCAGCTTCGTCAGGGAGCAACAAGAGCGCTTCCCAGGAGCATACATAAATTAGATCTGTGTGGCCCAATCAGCGTCGTATCTCAGATCATAAGATGCCGCCGGCCCATCATAATGCCGCTGTGCCCCGATAAGTCACATGCAGCCGCCGGCCAATCGGTTGCGTTCGTGATTAGCATGTGACACAGATGTCCAATCACGGTGCTTGAATGCTGTCTATGTTATACCCTCGGGGATGGGGATTTCACGAACACCATACCCCGGTACCTGTGTATATTATAGCAATCCATTGTCATATAACGTTGTCCATAATGGGATCTTAGTATATTAAAATTCACGGACCCCGCTGTTTTCCTTCATCTTGCAGCATATAAATTATCCTGTCTCATATATTCAGGCCTTAATGCCTTCATCCCCCGTCAGATAGTTTAATAAATAGATACATGTTCCTGGGCCAGTCCTTTTGTATCAAGCCCTGCCATGAATACTATGTGTGATCTATATTCCCACACTGATGCTGTATCTATTGTAATGATGCTTAGTAAGCAGTCAAGTGTATATCTCTTAGTTGGCAATGTTGCCTGATCTGCAAATAAAGAGTGAAGAATATATTGTGATCCTCCTGTATATATATATTTTGTCGAAGTCGAAAATATTATGGTCACACGCATCACATACAAACTCCACACAAGTGGCCTCCATGCGCGTGCTTGTTCTGCCGTGCGTGCCCATGCTCGCACGTTGCGTATATTGGCTCACGAGGTCCTGCGTATTAGCGCATGGTATGAGTAATTACGGTAGCATATGCATTTGCATGGAAAAGCCACAAAGACATATCTCATATTTAATCCACATAGCACATAATTTACACATAGCCCACACGCACCACACCAGCAAGTTACATTTACTTTGGAAAGGGAAAGAGAGAGATATTCAACTTTACAGGATATGAGGGGACAGAATTAGGTTAGGAGGTGGTGTTTGGTATCCAGCTGTACAGTATTTTAAGAGCAATATTCCGGTAGCAGTTTACAGAAGGTAGCACGCTACTGCGCATATCTATGCGCAGGAACAGAATATTAATATTGCACTGTATGTACTGTACTCTTGATATTCGGAGGGAACCCAGTGGAAGACATCTGCAAGTGTACCTGGACCAGGCATCGCCCACCTATTCAAACCAACCTATGACCCCTCATGTACTGTAAATGACCAGCCCTTTAACCTATGGATGAAGAGATTACAGTTTCCTTTGTTTCATGCTTTGGACTATTGTATAAAACCAAGCCTCCTGGCTGGCCTCAGTCTCTTTCTCTGACGGTCATCTATTCAGATTGACTGAGGACCGGAATCCAGGTTGCGCAGGCGAACAAACGTATGTATCCATTGATTGTAGCCTTTTCTCTTATGTGATTGTATTTCTCTGTGATTCCCCTTTTTAAGTAAACATTTGTTGTGGGTTGGACCCCAACATTTTATATACAATTGGTGTCGCATTCTTTTCCTGTTAGGGGTTATAAAGTGTATTCCGCCTCACATGTAGCTACTCTGTGCTTACAGCGTGACGGCGTGCTTACGCAACGTGTACGCATTTGTTAGGGGATTTAACCCAAACACGCTTAGAGGCTGCAGCAGCATGAACAGTTGTACATTTAAAGTATTGCTTTTGTTCCTGAAAGTTAATCTGCTTTAACAATATACACTGCTCAAAAAAATAAAGGGAACACTTAAACAACATAATGTAACTCCAAGTCAATCACACTTCTGTGAAATCAAACTGTCCACTTAGGAAGCAACACTGATTGACAATCAATTTCACATGCTGTTGTGCAAATGGAATAGACAACAGGTGGAAATTATAGGCAATTAGCAAGACACCCCCAATAAAGGAGTTGTTCTGCAGGTGATGACCACAGACCACTTCTCAGCTCCTATGCTTTCTGGCTGATGGTTTGGTCACTTTTGAAAGCTGGCGGTGCTTTCACTTTAGTGGTAGCATGAGACGGAGTCTACAACCCACACACGTGGCTCAGGTAGTGCAGCTCATCCAGGATGGCACATCAATGCGAGCTGTGGCAAGAAGGTTAGCTGTGTCTGTCAGCGTAGTGTCCAGAGCATGGAGGCGCAACCAGGAGACAGGCCAGTACATCAGGAGACGTGGAGGAGGCCGTAGGAGGGCAACAACCCAGCAGTAGGACCCGCTACCTCCGCCTTTGTGCAAGGAGGAACAGGAGGAGCACTGCCAGAGCCCTGCAAAATGACCTCCAGCAAGCCTCAAATGTGCATGTGTCTACTCAAATGATCAGAAACAGACTCCATGAGGGTGGTATGAGGGCCCGACGTCCACAGGTGGGGGTTGTGCTTACAGCCCAACACCGTGCAGGACGTTTGGCATTTGCCAGAGAACACCAAGATTGGCAAATTCGCCACTGGCGCCCTGTGCTCTTCACAGACGAAAGCAGGTTCTCACAGAGCACATGTGACAGACGTGACAGAGTCTGGAGACGCCAAGGAGAATGTTCTGCTGCCTGCAACATCCTCCAGCATGACCGGTTTGGCAGTGGGTCAGTAATGGTGTGGGGTGGCATTTCTTTGGGGGGCCGCACAGCCATCCATGTGCTCGCCAGAGGTAGCCTGACTGCCATTAGGTACCAAGATGAGATCCTCAGACCCCTTGTGAGACCATATGCTGGTGCAGTTGGCCCTGGGTTCCTCCTAATGCAAGACAATGCTAGACCTCATGTGGCTGGAGTGTGTCAGCAGTTCCTGCAAGACAAAGGCATTGATGCTATGGACTGGCCCGCCCGTTCCCCAGACCTGAATCCAATTGAGCATATCTGGGACATCATGTCTCGCTCCATCCACCAACGCCACGTTGCACCACTGACTGTCCAGGAGTTGGCGGATGCTTTAGTCCAGGTCTGGGAGGAGATCCCTCAGGAGACCATCCGCCACCTCATCAGGAGCATGCCCAGGCGTTGTAGGGAGGTCATACAGGCACATGGAGGCCACACACACTACTGAGCCTCATTTTGACTTGTTTTAAGGACATTACATCAAAGTTGGATCAGCCTGTAGTATGTTTTTCCACTTTAATTTTGAGTGTGACTCCAAATCCAGACCTCCATGAGTTAATAAATTTGATTTCCATTGATAATTTGTGTGTGATTTTGCTGTCAGCACATTCAACTATGTAAAGAACAAAGTATTTAATAAGAATATTTCATTCATTCAGATCTAGGATGTGTTGTTTAAGTGTTCCCTTCATTTTTTTGAGTAGTGTGTATGTATGTATGTATGTATGTATGTATGTATGTATGTATGTATGTATGTATGTATATATATATATATATATATATATATATACACACACACACACACACGATATTCTAATATTGTGGGAAGGCCTCTCTAAACCGTTGAGTGAATTCATCAAAATCCTGAATACTAACCACTTAAATTTAAAATTGACCTTGGAAGCAAGTCAAAGATCTATCAATATTTTGGATATAACCATCCAGATTGACGAAGATGGCAATATATCAACAGATCTCTACAGAAAACTGACAGCTACCAATAGTCTATTACATTCAACAAGCTCTCATTTACCAGCAACCATCAGAGGAATCCCCAAGGGAGAACTACTAAGAACAAAAAGAAACTGCTCCGGTGAGGAAACCTTTCATCTAAGGCAGAGTGAGTTGAGTGAATGCTTCAAAAAGAGAGGCTATAGCAATAGATTGATAAAGAAATCTATCAAGGAAGTTGAGACAAATCTCACTGCTGACGAGTCCTCAATTCTGCTCTATCTTCATGGAAGATCAAATAAGGGGTCTTGTGAGACAAGGCCGCCAATTCAGACACCCGCCTTGCGGATGCCAAGGCCAACAGCATGACCACTTTCCAAGTAAGAAATTTTAACTCTACCTTCTGCAAAGGTTCATACCAATAAGATTGAAGGAATTGCAACACCACGTTAAGATCCCATGGTGCCACAGGGGGCACAAAGGGAGGTTGGATGTGCAACACGCCTTTTACGAAGGTCTGAACTTCTGGAAGGGAGGCCAATTGTTTTTGGAAGAAAACCGATAAAGCTGAAATTTGAACTTTAATTGAGCCCAACTTTAGGCCCGCATCCACACCGGCTTGTTGAAAATGGAGAAAACGTCCTAACTGAAATTCTTCCGTAGGTGCCTTCTTGGATTCACACCAAAACACGTATTTTCTCCAAATACGGTGGTAATGTTTAGACGTTACTCCCTTCCTAGCCTGAATAAGAGTGGGGATAACTTCCTCGGGAATACCCTTTCGGGCTAGGATCCGGCGTTCAACCTCCAAGCCGTCAAACAAAGTCGTGGTAAGTCCTGGGACACGCACGGCCCCTGCTGTAACAGATCCTCCCTCAGAGGAAGAGGCGAGGAAACTCCTACGAGTAATTCCTGAAGATCCGGATACCAAGCCCTTCTTGGCCAGTCTGGAACAATGAGGATCGCTCGAACCTTTGTTCTTCTTATGATCTTTATCACTTTTGGAATGAGTGGAAGCAGAGGAACCACGTACACCGACTGAAACACCCACGGTGTCACTAGGGCATCCACTGCTATTGCTTGAGGGTCTCTTGACCTGGAACAATATCTCTGAAGTTTCTTGTTGAGGCGAGACGCCATCATGTCTATTTTAGGAATTCCCCAAAGACTTGTCACTTCTGCAAAGACCTCTTGATTAAGACCCCACTCTCCTGGATGGAGATCATGTCTGCTGAGGAAAGTCTGCTTCCCAGTTGTCCACTCCTGGAATGAAGATTGCTGACAGAGCGCTTGTATGCCTTTCCGCCCAACAGAGCACCTTTGTGGCCTCTGCCATTGCCACTCTGCTCTTTGTTCCGCCCTGGCGATTTATGTACGCTACTGCTGTTATGTTGTCCGACTGAATCAAGACGGGCCGATTGCGAAGAAGATGTTCCGCTTGCAGAAGGCCGCTGTGAATGGCCCTTAACTCCAGAACGTTTATGTGTAGACACATTTCCTGGCTTGACCATCTTCCCTTCCCTGGAAGCTTTCCCCCTGCATGACTGCTCCCCAGCCTCGGAGACTCGCATCCGTAGTCACTAAGATCCAGTCCTGGATCCCGAACCTGCGTCCCTCTAGGAGATGAGAGCTGTGCAGCCACCACAGGAGTGAGAAGCGTAATGTTCTGCATCAATTGGTCCCTGGATCTCACCTTTATCAGGAGTTCGTCCAAGCACGGGATAATCGTGACTCCTTGTTTGCCATCATTTCAGCCATTACTTTGTTGAAAACCCTCGGAGCCGTGGACAGACCGAACGGCAACGTCTGAAATTGGTAATGACAATCCCCGAACTGCAAACCTCAGGTAAGCCTGATCTGGGGGATAAATGTGAATATGCAAGTAGGCATCCTTTATGTCTACCGACACCATAAAATCCACCTCCTCCAGACTTGAGATCACTGCCCGGAGAGATTCCAGCTTGAATTTGAATTTTTTTAGGTAGAAATTGAGGGAATAAAGCAGCCAGTATTTACCCTGCACAGAAACAAAATAGCCCACCCAAATCTAACTCTCTCTGCACATGTTATATCTGCCCCCCTGCAGTACACATGGTTTTGCCCAATTGCTAAAAAATTTCCTGCTGCGATCAACTTGGAATTACCCCCATAGTTGAATATGCTGACAACAAAATCACACAAAAATTATCAATGGAAATCAAATTTATTAACCCATGGAGGTCTGGATTTGGAGTCACACTCAAAATTAAAGTGGAAAAACACACTACAGGCTGATCCAACTTTGATGTACTGTCCTTAAAACAAGTCAAAATGAGGCTCAGTAGTGTGTGTGACCTCCATGTGCCTGTATGACCTCCCTACAATGCCTGGGCATGCTCCTGATGAGGTGGCGGATAGTCTCCTGAGGGATCTCCTCCCAGACCTGGACTAAAGCATCCACCAACTCCTGGACAGTCAGTGGTGCAATGTGGCGTTGGTGGATGGAGCGAGACATGATGTCCCAGATGTGCTCATTTGGATTCAGGTCTGGGGAACGGGCGGGCCAGTATCAATGCCTTCGTCTTGCAGGAACTGCTGACACACTCCGGCCACATGGGGTCTAGCATTGTCTTGCATTAGGAGGAACCCAGGGCCAACCGCACCAGCATATGGTCTCACAAGGGTCTGAGGATCTCATCTCGGTACCTATTGGCAGTCAGGCTACCTCTGGAGAGCACATGGATGGCTGTGCGGCCCCCCAAAGAAATGCCACCCCACACCATTACTGACCCACTGCCAAACCGGTCATGCTGAAGGATGTTGCAGGCAGAACGTTCTCCTTGGCGTCTCCAGACTCTGTCACGTCTGTCACATGTGCTCTGTGAGAACCTGCTTTCATCTGTGAAGAGCACAGGGTGCCAGTGGCGAATTTGCCAATCTTGGTGTTCTCTGGCAAATACCAAACGTCCTGCACGGTGTTGGGCTGTAAGCACAACCCCCACCTGTGGACATCGGGCCCTCATAACACCCTCATGGAGTCTGTTTCTGATCGTTTGAGTAGACACATGCACATTTGAGGCTTGCTGGAGGTAATTTTGCAGGGCTCTGGCAGTGCTCCTCCTGTTCCTCCTTGCACAAAGGCGGAGGTAGCGGGTCCTGCTACTGGGTTGTTGCCCTCCTACGGCCTCCTCCACGTCTCCTGATGTACTGGCCTGTCTCCTGGTAGCGCCTCCATGCTCTGGACACTACGCTGACAGACACAGCACACCTTCTTGCCACAGCTCGCATTGATGTGCCATCCTGGATGAGCTGCGCTACCTGAGCCACTTGTGTGGGTTGTAGACTCCGTCTCATGCTACCACTAGAGTGAAAGCACCGCCAGCTTTCAAAAGTGACCAAAACATCAGCCAGAAATCATAGGAGCTGAGAAGTGGTCTGTGGTCACCACCTGCAGAACAACTCCTTTATTGGGTGTGTCTTGCTAATTGCCTATAATTTCCACCTGTTGTCTATTCCATATGCACAACAGCATGTGAAATTGATTGTCAATCAGTGTTGCTTCCTAAGTGGACAGTTTGATTTCACAGAAGTGTGATTGACTATATATGTGCCAACAATAGATATAACAAAACACAGTAAATACTGGATGTATATTACAGGGCGTTTGTACCACACAACCCTGAATGTATGCACTCTTTCTTATCTAACACTGTCCCAATGACAGGTAAAATACTTAAGTGTCCTGTAAAATGCACAGCGCTGGCGATCAGGCGGCTTTACAGAGGAGGATTTGCCCCAACAGTCCCAGGAACATCTAGCTCCGTTTTTTTTTTTTTTTTACTTGATAATTCTTTATTAGAAAATTTGTTCCGTTCAAACTCAGAAAGGGGAGGGGATACAGAAAAAAAAGAGGGAGCATGGGGGAGGGGGGTACAATGGGGGGGGGGGGGAGGGGGGGGGAGGAAGTCCAGGCGTACAAAGCATTAGCATAAAATCACACATAGTATCATTCACTATACTGTACAGCAACCATATATAGCCAGAGAAATAGAAAACACAAGAAAGAAAAAAAAAAACGAAAAAAAACAAAACAGTCCGACTCAAATAGCACGTTCGCCCCAGATTCCGATGCCACGTACTCTTGCCAACGAGCCCACTGTAGGGTTAACACCAGAAGAGGGATGCATGCCCATGGTTTCCATTTGGAAAGCATACTGTATTTTCCTTATAATTTTTGAGAGTAAGGGGGGGAAGGCTGTTTCCAGTCTTGTGCAATGGCTGCCCTAGTGGCAATAAAAAAATGGCCGAGAACATATCGGTCTCTAGGTGGTAATTCTATAGGGTAAGTATGGAGTAGTGCCAAGGATGGGGACATCTGGAGGGGAGTATGAATAACACTAGAAGCCAAGGCGAACACTTCACTCCATAAGTGACGTATTTTCGCACAGGACCAAAACACATGTAAAAGGTCAGCCCTCTCCGAGCAGTCTCTCCAGCACAAATCGGAGACCGAAGGCCAGATTCTATGTAATTTAACCGGAGTGTAGTATAGGTTATTCAATAATTTATAATGCATCTCTATATGGTTCGTACACTTGGACATCTTGTGGGATGAAAGCAATATCGCCTCCCACTGCTGTATGGAAAATGTGCATGCCAGATCCACCTCCCATTTAGAGTGTGCCGCTGATTTTCACCGGTTCTGGCTATCCTGTGCTATAGAATACCAAAAACTAATCGCTCCCTTACAATTACCCTTCGTCAATCTCAATAAAATGACGGGGGGCGGCAAATGCATTGGACCCATAGATTTAATAGAGGACTTCAACCAGTGGGTAATACGCATATACGTAAACAATTCTACTGGAGGTAGGCCAAATTGATCTTGCAAGGCACTAAATGGAGTGATCATCACTCCATCAACCAATGGTGCGATAGAGGCTATACCAGATGTAGTCCATTTCGTAAGGCTTAAGTCAGGAATCAACTTGGAGAGGGCCAACATAGACATGTTACGGGCTGGGAGAGAGACCACCCTTAGCAGAGTCCACAATGGTGTCCCACGCCACAAGGGAGTCTGAAATGGATCGGAGTGGGATACCGGGGGGGGGGGGGGGGGGTCTCTGTTGGATTGGAATCCACAGCAGATCAATCAAAGGGGTACGAGCATACAACTCCTTTTCCAGGTCCACCCAACATTTCCGGCCTGACGGCAGAGACCAATCGCTCAACTGGGCTATCAGGCAGGCAAATTGGTATTGTCTAAGATCTGGAACTGCCAAACCTCCTTGGCATCTAGGTTTAGATAGGTGTTTATAAGCTATGCGAGGGGGTTTCTTCTTCCAGATATATTTCAATATTACTGAATGTATACGGCCTATGATTCGTAACGGGACAATATAGAGGATTGCTCTGAAGAGATACATCAATATGGGGAGAATTGACATTTTGAACGCGGCCACTCTACCCAGCCACGATATTTCTAAGCCAAACCAAGATTTACATAGGGAGTCTATGTATTCAATCATAGGGCCATAGTTAATCTCTGCTGTTGTGGACAGAGAGTTAGGGATAAGAATCCCGAGATATATAAGAGAGTCTTTCTTCCAGTTATATTTATACCCTCTCTGGAGCTGCAATAGCTTATCCGGTTCTAGGTTAAAAGGTAGGGCTTCAGTTTTGGACGTATTCAGTTTGTAGAATGAGGCCGCACTAAATCTGTCAATGATCTTATGGAGGGCCGGGAAAGTGGAAACGGGGTTGGTAATGAAAAGTAGCACATCATCAGCAAATTAACTTTATGCGTAGAAGATCCCACCACTATACCAGAATAACCGGGGTTCTCCGAATCGCCAAGGCAAGCGGTTCAATAGCCAGCACACACGAGAGGGGATAGGGGGCACCCCTGTCTCGTGCAATTAGAGATTTTAAAGGAGAAGATGTGAAGCTATTACTAAACACTGTGGCGTTGGGAGCGCTATAGAGCGCTGAGATAGACGACAGGATGGGACCACCCATCCCAAACTTATCCAAAGTATTATATAGAAAACCCCAATGAAGCCTGTCAAAAGCTTTCTCAGCGTCGAGAGAGAGGAACACAGCTTCCTCCCTCTTAGTAGATATATATTCAGCTAAGTCAAAGGCCCTCCTCGTGTTATCAGATGCCTGGCGTCCTGTCACAAAACCCACTTGATCTGGATGGACTAAAGCTGGAATAAGGGGGGACAGTCTATTGGCAATAAGTTTGGAGTAAATTTTCAAGTCTGTGTTTAAAAGCGCTATTGGCCTATAGTTCTGGCAATAAGTAGGGTCTTTGCCGGGTTTATGTATTGTGATATTACGGGCTTGCAGTATTTCCTCTGGCAGGGAACCACAAGCAGTAGCATAATTAGAGAGCAGTAAGTGAGGGTTCAAGTTCTAAAACGTATTTCTTATAAAAGGAATTAGTGAAGCCATCGGGTCCGGGTGCCTTCTCCGATGGAAGGGACTTAATAACGGAGATTATTTCTTCTGAGTCCCAGGGTTTATTAAGAGAATCTAACTGATCTGGGGACAGCTGAGGAAACCTTAAGTCTTCCAGAAAGGAAGATATCAAAGCGGGAGTTGGTTGAATAGTAGCAGTATCCAAGGCTAAATTATATAAGTTATCATAGAACTTAGCGAAGGCGTTCGCTATATCAGCTGGGTTTAGCAATTTCTGTCCCATTGGGGTTTGAATACATTTAATTCTATTTCTAGTGTGGCGTGATCTTAGTTTCTGGGCCAGAAATTTGCCAGAGTTGTTGCCTAGGGAGTAATATTTCTGCTGGAGTTTAGCATAGGCACGTTGCATACGTTGTAGAAACATTTTCTGAAGTTGATTCTTAAGGGATACTATCTCCCGTTTCAAACGACGGGAGATAACGCCTGTAATAACTGCGTTTCTAAGGCTTCTTGTAAGCTCAGGAATTGTCTTTTCAACCTAGCCCCCGTTTGGATAATTGTCCCCCGTATCACTGCCTTCAGTGCACACCAATGTGTCGGTATGGACGTATCCAATGGGGAGTTCGTAGCGAAATACGTAGATAAGGAGTTAGCGATAGTCGAGGACGCTTCTTGGGACTTTAAGAGATATTCTGGTAATCTCCACGCCCTATGTGTTGACTGGGGCTGGGTACTCTTCCATAGCCATATCACTGCCGCATGAGCCGACCAGGAGACTGGAAAAATATGTGAGCTATGTGTAAGTTGAAGGGACCATTTATCCACCAAAATCAGATCAATACGGGAGTACGTGTTGTGGACATGAGAAAAAATAAGAATTTACTTACCGATAATTCTATTTCTCGTAGTCCGTAGTGGATGCTGGGAACTCCGTAAGGACCATGGGGAATAGCGGCTCCGTAGGAGACTGGGCACAAAAGTAAAGCTTTAGGACTACCTGGTGTGCACTGGCTCCTCCCCCTATGACCCTCCTCCAAGCCTCAGTTAGGATACTGTGCCCGGACGAGCGTACACAATAAGGAAGGATTTATGAATCCCGGGTAAGACTCATACCAGCCACACCAATCACACCGTACAACTTGTGATCTGAACCCAGTTAACAGCATGATAACAGAGGAGCCTCTGGATAGATGGCTCACAACAATAACCCGATTTAGTTAACAATAACTATGTACAAGTATTGCAGACAATCCGCACTTGGGATGGGCGCCCAGCATCCACTACGGACTACGAGAAATAGAATTATCGGTAAGTAAATTCTTATTTTCTCCGACGTCCTAGTGGATGCTGGGAACTCCGTAAGGACCATGGGGATTATACCAAAGCTCCCAAACGGGCGGGAGAGTGCGGATGACTCTGCAGCACCGAATGAGAGAACTCCAGGTCCTCCTCAGCCAGGGTATCAAATTTGTAGAATTTAGCAAACGTGTTTTCCCCTGACCAAGTAGCTGCTCGGCAAAGTTGTAAAGCCGAGACCCCTCGGGCAGCCGCCCAAGATGAGCCCACCTTCCATGTGGAATGGGCTTTTACAGATTTTGGCTGTGGCAGGCCTGCCACAGAATGTGCAAGCTGAATTGTATTACAAATCCAACGAGCAATAGTCTGCTTAGAAGCAGGAGCACCCAGCTTGTTGGGTGCATACAGGATAAACAGCGAGTCAGATTTTCTGACTCCAGCCATCCTGGAAACATATTTTCAAGGCCCTGACTACGTCCAACAACTTGGAGTCCTCCAAGTCACTAGTAGCCGCAGGTACCACAATAGGTTGGTTCAGATGAAACACTGAAACCACCTTAGGGAGAAAATGAGGACGAGTCCTCAATTCCGCCCTGTCTGAATGGAAGATCAGATAAGGGCTTTTACAGGATAAAGCCCGCCAATTCTGACACGCGCCTGGCCGAGGCCAGGGCCAACAACATGACCACTTTCCATGTGAGATATTTCAACTCCACAGATTCAAGTGGTTCAAACCAATGTGACTTTAGGAACCCCAAAACTACATTGAGATCCCAAGGTGCCACTGGAGGCACAAAAGGAGGCTGTATATGCAGTACCCCTTTTACAGACGTCTGAACTTCAGGAACTGAAGCTAGTTCTTTCTGGAAGAAAATTGACAGGGCCGAAATTTGAACCTTAATGGACACCAATTTTAGGCCCATAGACACTCCTGTTTACAGGAAATGCAGGAATCGACCTAGTTGAAATTCCTCCATCGGGGCCTTACTGGCCTCGCACCACGCAACATATTTCGCCAAATGCGGTGATAATGCTTTGCGGTTACATCCTTCCTGGCTTGATCAGGGTAAGGATGACTTCATCCGGAATGCCTTTTTCCTTCAGGATCCGGCGTTCAACCGCCCTGCCGTCAAACGCAGCCGCGGTAAGTCTTGGAATAGACAGGGTCCTTGCTGGAGCAGGTCCCTTCTTAGAGGTAGAGGCCACGGGTCCTCCGTGAGCATCTCTTGAAGTTCCGGGTACCAAGTCCTTCTTGGCCAATCCGGAGCCACGAGTATAGTTCTTACTCCCCTCCGTCTTATAATTCTCAGTACTTTTGGTATGAGAGGAAGAGGAGGGAACACATACACTGACTGGTACACCCACGGTGTTACCAGAGCGTCCACAGCTATTGCCTGAGGGTCCCTTGACCTGGCGCAATACCTGTCCAATTTTTTGTTTAGGCGGGACGCCATCATTTCCATCTTTGGTTTTTCCCAACGGTTTACAATCATGTGGAAGACTTCTGGGTGAAGTCCCCACTCTCCCGGGTGGAGGTCGTGCCTGCTGAGGAAGTCTGCTTCCCAGTTGTCCACTCCCGGAATGAACACTGCTGACAATGCTATCACATGATTTTCCGCCCAGCGAAAAATCCTTGCAGCTTCTGCCATTGCCCTCCTGCTTCTTGTGCCGCCCTGTCTGTTTACGTGGGCGACTGCCGTGATGTTGTCCGACTGGATCAGCACCGGCTGACCTTGAAGCAGAGGTCTTGCTTGGCTTAGGGCATTGTAAATGGCCCTTAGCTCCATAATATTTATGTGAAGTGATGTCTCCAGGCTTGACCACAAGCCCTGGAAATTTCTTCCCTGTGTGACTGCTCCCCAGCCTCGCAGGCTGGCATCCGCGGTCACCAGGACCCAGTCCTGAATGCCGAATCTGCGGCCCTCTAGAAGATGAGCACTCTGCAACCACTACAGGAGAGACACCCTTGTCTTTGGTGACAGGGTTATCCGCTGATGCATCTGAAGATGCGATCCGGACCATTTGTCCAGCAGGTCCCACTGGAAAGTTCTTGCGTGGAATCTGCCGAATGGAATTGCTTCGTAGGAAGCCACCATTTTTCCCAGGACCCTTGTGCACTGATGCACTGACACTTGGCCTGGTTTTAGGAGGTTTCTGACTAGTTCGGATAACTCCCTGGCTTTCTCCTCCAGGAGAAACACCTTTTTCTGGACTGTGTCCAGGATCATCCCTAGGAATAGAAGACGTGTCGTCGGGATCAGCTGCGATTTTGGAATATTGAGAATCCAACCGTGCTGCCGCAACACTACTTGAGATAGTGCTACCCCGACTACCAACTGTTCCCTGGATCTTGCCCTTATCAGGAGATCGTCCAAGTAAGGGATAACTAAAACTCCCTTCCTTCGAAGGAGTATCATCATTTCGGCCATTACTTTGGTAAAGACCCGGGGTGCCGTGGACAAACCAAACGGCAGCGTCTGAAACGGATAGTGACAGTTCTGTACCACAAACCTGAGGTACCCTTGGTGAGAAGGGTAAATTGGGACATGGAGATAAGCATCCTTGATGTCCAGAGACACCATATGATCCCCTTCTTCCAGGTTCGCAATCACCGCTCTGAGTGACTCCATCTTGAATTTGAACCTTTGTATGTAAGTGTTCAAGGATTTCAGATTTAAAATAAGTCTCACCGAGCCGTCCGGCTTCGGTACCACAAACAGCGTGGTATAATACCCCTTTCCCTGTTGTAGGAGGGGTACCTTGATTATCACCTGCTGGGAATACAGCTTGTGAATGGCTTCTGCTGCAGCCTTTTTCCTCTCCCTCTGCCACGGGGCAGAAATGAGGAGTCTTTTGCCCGCTTGCCCTTATGGGGCCTAAAGGACTGCGCCTGATAATACGGCGTCTTCTTATGTTGAGAGGCTACCTGGGGTAAAAATGTGGATTTCCCAGCCGTTGCCGTGGCCACCAGGTCTGTTAGACCTACCCCAAATAACTCCTCCCTTTTATAAGGCGATACTTCCATATGCCTTTTGGAATCAGCATCACCTGACCACGGTCTTGTCCATAACCCTCTTCTGGCAGAAATGGACAGCGCACTTACTCTTGATGCCAGTCGGCAAATATCCCTCTGTGCATCACGCATATATAGAAATGCATCTTTTAAATGCTCTATAGTCAGTAATATACTGTCCCTATCTAGGGTATCAATATTGTCAGTCAGGGAATCCGACCAAGCCACCCCAGCACTGCACATCCAGGCTGAGGCGATTGCTGGTCGCAGTATCACACCCGTGTGAGTGTATATACATTTTTAGGATATTTTCCTGCTTTCTGTCAGCAGGTTCCTTAAGGGCGGCCGTATCCGGGGATGGTAGTGCCACCTGTTTAGACAAGCGTGTGAGCGCTTTATCCACCCTAGGGGGTGTTTCCCAACGTGCCCTATCCTCTGGCGGGAAGGGGTATGATGCTAATAACTTTTTAGGAATTAACAGTTTTTATCGGGGGAAACCCACGCATCATCACACACTTCATTTAATTCCTCCGATGCAGGAAAAACTACAGGCAGTTTTTTCTCACCCAACATAATACCCTTTTTAGTGGTACTGGTATTATCAGAAATATGTAAAACATTTTCCATAGCCTCAATCATGTAACGTGTGGCCCTACTGGAAGTCACATTCGTCTCTTAATCGTCGACACTGGAGTCAGTATCCGTGTCGGCGTCTGTATCTGCCATCTGAGGTAACGGGCGTTTTAGAGCCCCTGATGGCTTTTGAGACACCTGGACAGGCACAGGCTGAGTAGCCGGCTGTCTCATGTCATCAATCTTTTGTAAAGAGCTGACACTGTCACGTAATTCCTTCCATAAGCTCAGCCACTCAGGTGTCGACTCCCTAGGGGGTGACATCTCCATTACAGGCAATTGCTCCGCCTCCACACCATTTTCCTCCTCATACATGTCGACACAATCGTACCGACACACAGCACACACACAGGGAATGCTCTGATAGAGGACAGGACCCCACTAGCCCTTTGGGGAGACAGAGGGAGAGTATGCCAGCACACACCAGAGCGCTATATATATATATATATATATATATATACAGGGATAACCTTATAGAAGTGTTTTTCCCCTTATAGCTGCTGTTTTATTAATACTGCGCCTAATTAGTGCCCCCCTCTCTTCTTTAACCCCTTTCTGTAGTGTAGTAACTGCAGGGGAGAGCCAGGGAGCGTCCCTCCAACGGAGCTGTGAGAGAAAATGGCGCCAGTGTGCTGAGGAGATAGGCTCCGCCCCTTTTTCGCGGACTTTTCTCCCGCATTTTTATGGATTCTGGCAGGGGTTAAAATACATCCATATAGCCCTGGGGGTTATATGTGATGTATGTTTGCCAGCCAAGGTGTTTTTATTGCTGCTCAGGGCGCCCCCCCCAGCGCCCTGCACCCTCAGTGACTGCAGTGTGAGGTGTGTATGAGGAGCAATGGCGCACAGCTGCAGTGCTGTGCGCTACCTTGGTGAAGACTGATGTCTTCTGCCGCCGATTTTCCGGACCTCTTCTTGCTTCTGGCTCTGTAAGGGGGCCGGCGGCGCGGCTCTGGGACCGGACTCCGAGGCTGGGCCTGTGTTCGGTCCCTCTGGAGCTAATGGTGTCCAGTAGCCTAAGAAGCCCAAGCTGGCTGCAAGCAGGCAGGTTCGCTTCTTCTCCCCTTAGTCCCTCGATGCAGTGAGCCTGTTGCCAGCAGGTCTCACTGAAAATAAAAAACCTAAAACTAAACTTTCACTAAGAAGCTCAGGAGAGCCCCTAGCGTGCACCCTTCTCGGCCGGGCACAAAAATCTAACTGAGGCTTGGAGGAGGGTCATAGGGGGAGGAGCCAGTGCACACCAGGTAGTCCTAAAGCTTTACATTTGTGCCCAGTCTCCTGCGGAGCCGCTATTCCCCATGGTCCTTACGGAGTTCCCAGCATCCACTAGGACGTCAGAGAAATAGGTATAGTCTTTAACCGAAGGGGAATATACACGCCACACGTCGTAGATGTCATATTCTGCCAAATAGTCGGGCTGAGGTAGTCTGGGTACGAGGCCCTCTTTGGGTCCTATTGGGGGGGAATGTTTTATCTAGTTTCTCATCAGGGACCAGGTTGAAATCTCCCATCACTATTAATCTGCCTTTCTGCAGCTTGTGGATAAGTAGAGAATAATTTACGGAGAAAAGGCAGTTGGTTAGTGTTCGGGACATACAAGGAAACCAGTGTGACCTCAACATCATCCATTTTCCCCACTAAGACCAGGTATCTGCCCTCCTTATCTGAATGTTGAGAGTCCAAATCAAAGTGCACAGAGTTATGGAAAAGGATAGCGAAACCATTTTTCTTAAAAGAACTATTTGCAAAATAGGCCAGCGGGTATCGAGAGTTGTGGAGGGACGGTGGAGCAGAGGCCATGAAATGAGTTTCTTGGAGGGCAACAACTGTAGCTTTTTCCTTATAGAAAGTGTCTAGGGTTTGGCGTCTCTTACAGGGGGAATTAAGACCGTTAACATTTAATGAGAATAATTTAACCATAGTTATATCCAAAAAAAAGCCATTTATGGACTACGTGACCTGACCAGCGTATGGACTTCCACATAGGGAGCAACGGGAGGGGGAGGGGGGGAAGGATGCAGGCAAAAAAGGGAAGGTAAGAAAAACAGTAAAATAGTAAGAAAAAAAAGCTCTGTCATCAGGGTCACATTGTTTGCCACGAAAAAAACGTAGCGGCAAAACAAGAACCATTGGGGGAATAGGTCAAAATGGGTCTCACATAGGCCCTCTATAGGCACAGGCCCACAATAAACTCACACCCAAAAAAAAATAATATGATATATATATATAGATATATATATATATATATATATATATATAGATAGATAGATATATATATATATATATATATATATATATAAAATAAAAATGTGTAACTACTATCTAAAATGTCCACCGTGCCATTAAACATAACAACTGGGCAAGCAGCACTAAGAGATGGGTGTAGTATAGCATGACGGCGGTCGGGCTCCCGGCGACCAGCATACCGGCGCCGGGGAGCCCGACTGCCGGCATACCGACAGCGTGGCGAGCGCAAAGGAGCCCCTTGCGGGCTCGCCGCGCTACGCGCGCCACACTATTTTATTGTCCCTCCAGGGGGGTCGTGGACCCCCACGAGGTAGAATAAGTGTTGGTATGCCAACTGTCGGAATTCCGGCGCCGGTATACTGTGCGCCGGGATCCCGACAGCCGGCATACTGAAGACCACCCCTAAGAGATATGTCCGGAAACACACAGCAAGTCAACGAACATTATCACACATTAAGAAGAAAAAAAGAAAAACATATAAAGCATAACATCAAATAAGAGGAGCTATACCAAGGTGAACAAGAAGACCCAACATGCATGTGAGTCTGGGGTTACCATACAAACCAACCCGCTCTATCATCAAATGTGTATCAAGAGCAACAAAGCAAAAAAGACACTTTAAACGGATCTGCAATTCAGGGATCAGTCACCGGAACAGGTGCAGCAGTCTTTGGCTGTGCAATTGGAATGTCCCAGTCGTCGAGTAATTTCACTCCAGCTTCATAGGAAGAGACGATGAAGGAAGAAGATTCATAGCTGATAATCAACTTGACCGGGAAACCCCACTTATAAAGGATGTCGTTGTCCCTGAGAGCCAATGTGATCGGGCGTAATGCACGCCTTTTATCCAAGGTGTATTGAGAGAGATCTGGGTATATTTGCAGGCCGCCCATAATGTCAGAATCTTCCGCTTGTCTGGCAGCTCTAAGAATGTCCTCCTTGACGTGAAAAAAATGAACTCTTAATAAAACATCTCTCGGGAAGCTGGAGGAATAACCGCTTTTTGGTTTAGGCAATCGATGGACCCGGTCGACCAGCAAATCCTGAGTAGATGCCGTCGGAAGAAGAGTCTGAAACAATTTAGTGACATATACCCGCAATTCTGACGGAGCTACAGAGTCTGGTATACCACAAATTTTGAGGTTGTTCCTCCTCAATCTGTCCTCCAGGTCAGAAAGCTTCTCTCGCATCAAAACGACATCATTTTGTAGGTCCGAGTGGGATACCAGAAGATCATTATGCGAAGATACCAATTCCTGCATTTTTTCTTCAAGATGCTCGGTCCGCCCTGTGATGCCACTAAGATCAGCCCTAAGTGTTTGGATTGCAGAATCCACCCCTGATAGAATATCTGAACGAAACGCTGAAAACATCTTAAGCATCGTTTGAGTGGTAAGGGGCGCGTGGGGGTCCAGATTCATATCTAAGTCAGATGATGGCTGAGGAGCCGAGGATTTCGGCAAGGACATGGGCGACCTAGTATTTGCAGCTGATGGGGAGGTAAAGGGACGGTTAGTGTTGGAAGCTTTGGGAAACTGTATAGGTGCAGGCTTCCTGGGGGTCTTTCCCCCTCTTTTCGGAGGCATGATGATAAGACTGGACTTCTCGGGAGTTCGATTGAATATGAAGACAGAGCTAAGCGGTTATGGTCGTCAGAGTAGGGTGGTTATTGCATAGGTAAGCCAAGCTGCACGCTATGAGGTGGAGCGAAAAATTCTTCAGAGCCGGAGACCCATTTAGGACACTATTAGTGGCAGGAGGGATAGGTAGCCATTTCTAGTGCATTTCAAACCTCCATCTGCCCTGCGGGCATAATTTGAACAAGCAAAGAGGACTGCAGTGCATATATATATAGTAACACACAGCTAGAAGCATTGGTGAGAAGCAGAGAACGGGTATTGAAAAAGAAGCCGACTTCTCTCTATGAGAGCACTCCATGTGCAACGACACTGCTACTGCCACAGAGCTGTTCTCAGTCCCCTCCAGTCAGGCACAGACTTCTCTCCCCACTTCAGCAGATCCTCCCGTCAGTCTCCCACAGTACCTCTATCTAGGGGTGTTGTTGCTGATGATGAAGGGATGCCTTTGAGGTCAGTGGTCTCCCCCCATCCTCTGTAGAGACACCAGCTAGCACTGGATCAGGGTGGGAGGGCAGCAAAATGGCGGACTTCCACTTTATTGACAGGGGGCCCAATGCTGCTTAGAGAGTGGAGCGGGTCACAGGTCAGCTGCACTGGACGAAGTGGGGCCCAGTGGCCACTTTCAAATCTCACAGCCGGGGCCCAAGCAGTGGGCACAGTTACCGAGGGCTTGCGGGGAGGGAGCGCACTAAGGGCGCAGCAGCACAGAGGTCCGGCGGGCGGCAGAGAGGAACGAGTGCCTCCCCGAGCGGCAACCCCTGTCCGTCCCCGGCCGGGTACTTAGCGGGCGGCACTGCACACACCACCCGATCCAGCCGCTGAGCCGCTTCTGTGTATTACGGGACTTCCGGTGTCGGGCACATCCGGAAATTGAGTCGCCGGCTCCCGTGCACGGACCAGGCCGCAACCTGCAGAGGGGAATAAAACCCCCTTCCGGCTCCGCGAACCCGGTACCACACTAGGGGGGGGGGGGGGGGGGGGGGGAGACAGGTGAGCACTCCGGCGATATATCGGGGCTGAAAGAAGGGGGTATAGCACAACACAGTCGCAATTTCACCTGGCCAGGGCTGGAGCACTCAGGATCCCCGTCTCTCCTGAATGGCTGCCAAGCCACGCCCCCGCCAGCTGCGTTTTTGATGGCTGCTGACAGGGAGTGAGGGAGAGATATGCAGCTCCAGGGCGGGAGCATTCAGAGAAATGGCGCCCTGGAGCTGGGGCTACAGGTTAGGCCTTCTCCCCCTGCTGGCATCCCAACCAGATGCTGCGGGCTCTGAAAACAGGGCTTTTGGAGAGTAAAAACCCCCACACCTGTGCCCAATGTCCCTGGTGGCTAGTGGAGTGGCTGCCCAATAACAGTGTCCAAGCCAGTGCGCGCGCGGCCCGCCTCCCACGGCCACGCCGGATCGCGGTACAGAGCGTCCAAAGAGACCCCTTAGCTCCCCTGTACCTGCGGCCACGCGATCCTGGAGGATAGCGTTGTGTGTGTAACTGACGCTGGAAAGACACTGGAGCCTCCGCTGCAGTGACCCGGCAACCAGGGAACGGGAGTATACAGCGCCGCTGGGGGTGATGAAGCTGCAGCAAAGAAAGTCTATGTGACTTTACACGCTGCAGCCCTTGAAGTCTGTAAAAGTATTCTTCTTTCTTCAAATAAATCTATCAAATGGGCTGCCCCCGTTAAGTGCCTGCTTACTGCATGGCACCAACTTACAAACCAAACTCCTGTGCACGGAGGCGGGGTTATAGAGGAGGCGGCGCTGTGCATCTTGGGAACAGTCAAAGCTTTGAGCCCTTTGGTGCCTCGGATCAAGATCCTACTCTACACCTGATGTCAATCCTTGTGGAGCCCAGTGTACCCCGCAGCAGAAATTACTGATTGCCCCAATGCATCTGATGTATGGGGGCCATAACATTATGATGCTGTACAGAAAAAGAACACAGATTATTTTTTTTACTACAGTACTCACAATTACTTATATAAACAGTTCAGAAAAATTAAAAATTACATTACCTTCTATGTGAGAGTCTTTTAGTTTCTTAAACTGGATTGGGGGGAAAAAAAACAGACAAAAAATAATAAGCATTTATTGTAGCTATCTTAAAATGGTTGTAATCTGAGCTTGAATAAAAACTGCATTAACTACGGACTTTAGTTTTGAACATGCAGTGAATAAGAACTCTACGTTGTACATATTTTAGTAAATGAACCAAGCATGGATCTGATTTAAACATTAGCATTTACTGCAGAAACTCAGGTCTCAATGGGCATTATCTTCTAATGTCTATCACCACAGTCCTACTCCCCAGACGATAATGGATATGTATACCATTATAGCTAAAAATCAACAGATAAGTCCATCCATAGCTTGAGGAAACATGATTTTTGTACTTCAATAAAGCCCTTTCTCTGACTCAGTCTGGGGGACACTGCTCACCATGGGTTGCTTGAGAGGTCCAAAAGGGTCTATCACTTATATGTATCTATCTTTAAGACAAAAGCACCTCCCCTCTGCATCCTCTGGTTTCCGGTACAACTTTAAAAAGTAGCCCTAAACAAATGGTGAATAAATATTGTAACACGCAAACTACAGTGGCAAAAACCAAACAGCATAAAAAGAAGAATCAGCGTAAAGGAGGGAAAGCAGTGTCCAACTGATTGAATCAGAGAAAAGGCTTTCACAGGAAGTATAAAAAACTAATTTTCTCTCTTTCCATCTGGGGGAAACTGCTTACCATGGGCGCTTCAAAAGCTATCACAAGGGGAAGATACACTTACACAACCTAAACACAGAACCTTATGTCCAAAAGTGACATAGTTGGACACAATTAAGAAACATGTGGACAGCAGAGGCCTCATGCTGTCCAGCTCAGGAAGTCTTACGGCTATGGTTGAATGATACAGATCTACAATGTAACAGTCTGCTTCCCTGACAGTCAACCTGGTTTAGGCAAATGACAAAGCACAAGAAGCGAATCTGTGCACCTAAGTGAGGAAGTTCTCTCCAAATACAAAAAGGATAGTCCGGACCACATCCAAAGAACCAAACTCCCCTGGACCCCAGGGGAAGTAAAAGGTTGGAACACGGGTAAAACCATTTCCTGCTTGATGTGGAAAACTAACAACTTGACTAGCTCGCAAGGAACAACTTCAACTTAATGGTCTACAAAGGCTTGAAGCTTTTTGAAGGTCCTATAGGAATAGGTTTAGATCCCATGGAGCCTCCAGAAGGGTTGGGTATGTGTGACCGGCGGTCAGGAGACCGCCAGTCACAATAACGATGACGGGATCCCGGCTGTCAGATGGCCGGCGGGGGGGGGGGAAAGCGGAGCAAAGCCTGTTGCGGGCTCGCTGTGCTTACTACACAGCGGACTCGGTGGCTCGCTGCGCTCAGCACAGGTTCTATTCTCACTCTATGGGTGTCGTGGACACCCACAATTGGGAATAGTCCCTGTTGGTCGGCATGCCGACCGGCGGAATTGTCAGACGCCGGGATTCCGGTGTCGGTATTATGACCGCAAACCAACCCCTACAGAAGAACAAAGGGAGACTGGACAAGCAAAATACCCTGCAAAAAAGTATGAGCCAATAAAGGGACAGCACAGACTCTTGAGCCTTTAGAGAGCTCAGAAGGAGTCCCACATCCAAACTCTCCTGAAGGAAATGAGAGTCAAAAGGTGAAGTACAGTAACCCTTATAATCACACACAACACAATGTAGACTTTACACACCCTGTGGTTATTTCTATCCAAAACAGGTTATTTTGGCATGTACCAGTCTGCACCAAACTGTAAGAAAATACCTTTGCTCGCAAGACACAGCCGGGAGGGGTCCTGGTAATGAAAAGGACCCTGTTTTTATTAATCCAGAAGCAAGATAAGATGCCAACCTGGCCTGAACAACATTCTTTTGAGTGTATAGTACCAGGACCACTCTGCCACAGAGATGGACAGCATGCCCTGTTCCTGGATCTGTTTCAAAACACAAGGTAACATTGACAATTTAGGAAAGATGGACATCCAAGGAACAGTTATGGTGCCAGGCTTTTGTATCCCAGGATCGAGCACAAAACCTGTGAATCTTTCAATTGTGGTGAGATGCCATGAAGTCCACCTCTGACAGGCCCCACTTGAGATTGAGATGGTTAAAGATCTACGGGCGATGAGACCACTCCCCCTGGATGAGACCACTCCCCCCATCTCTACTGAGAAGGTCTGCCTCCTAATTGTCCATCCCAGGATGAAACGGCGGAGATCTGCGGCACAAACGTCGCCAACCAAGACCGAATCCAAACAGCCTTTGTTTACGGTAATGGCACTCCGAGTGCCCCACTTGTGGATGGCATTGTCCAACTGCATAATGACTGGACTGCCAGCTAGGACAGACTAAGCAAGGAAATGGCACAAAGATTGAGGTGAAAGACCACCCCTCACCAACCCTGGAAACTGGCTTCCGTGGTCACAATGACCAAAAATTGAGTGGCCAGAGACCCTGCCCGGCTGACATACTCCATTATAAGCCACCACTGCAGGGACTGACTACTCAGAGAGTGAGCAACTGAGAGGCCAGGAGGTCGTTGAACCCTGACCAGCCCTTAAGAAAGTCCTACCTGAACTCTCAACAATGAAACTGGGCATACTGTATAGTCTCGAAGGAGAACATTTTCCTAATCAATTTCATGCACAGGACCACCATCGGGAGATCTAGAGAACAGATCTGATCTTCCAGAAGGAGCATCCTCTGAAAACTGCTATTGAAGATCAAGCCTAGGAACATGATGCACTGACAGGGTACCAGAGGGGAGTTCTTGAAATTCAGGATACAGCCATGTCCTGCAATCCTAGAACTGTGCAGATGAGGTGAAAACTCAGCAAGCAAGCCAAGGAGATAGTCAAAGTAGAGTATTATTGTGATACACTCCTTCCGCAACAGGGACACAGTTTTGTAAAAACTTGTGAAGCCGTGGTCAGACTGAAGGGAAGAGCCCTACGAAGAACAAAGGTTTACGCTACAATAATTCTGAGGAGCAAGTTATGTCTCTCCCATCTTTGGACCGGATTCAAATCTTAACGCGCCCCCTATCAACCGTCTAAAGTGACAGGCGATAAAGGGGCGATATTCAAATGTCCCTCGTTATTGTCCCTATCGCGCCCAGTACAGTCGGGTTTAGGTACGCAAAGCACCTAAACCCGACTAAACTAATGGGAGCGATCATAAAAAGACCCGTTTGGGCACCCAAACGGGTTTCTTTACATGCATTTCACCTCCGGGGGGTAGCGAGCTGAAATTAACTTGTCGCGCCCGTCGGCAGTAACATTAGAATACCGCCGGCAATCGCGGCTGGGAGGGGGTGGGGGATAACATTTGAATCCGGCCCTGTCTATGGAGGACAAACATTTGTTGACCGGAACTGATCTACCCACAGCCTGCCATTGAAGGCCCTGAAGTTGAGAGCCCTGGGGTAATGACATCCTCTTCTCTACCCCCTTTGGAAGAGGTATGGTGGACAAAAATCTGCTGGGCGGGGAACCCCTGAGGTCGATGACCCAACCTCCATCTGTCTGTGGCAACCTCCCACTCCTATCCTCGTCAGGTGGAAAATTACCCAGTCAGGCACTAAGCTTCTCAGGTACTTCTGCCCTGATCGTCTACTGGACCAAACAGATCTGCAAGACTTTGCTGAATTCCAACCATGAATAGTCCAGGACTGCGGGGCTCCGAGGGAAATGCAGAGCCACCACTGGTAATGGGGGCACAGGGGAAGCCAACTCCCCAGTGGCGGTGCAGGGCTGAGTGGCCACACGCCAGGAACCACCAAAGCTGGCTCCCTATACGGTACAGCCTCTGGCACATGCAGGCTGTGGAGGCTGCATCAGTAAAGCCCAGCGCTGAGCACTGGGCACAGGCGCACGGTGTAAAACGAACAAATGTATTTTAAAATCTATGTAAAATGTCTGTGTAGCACTGAGCTGGGGAAGGCAGATCCCCCAGCTGCTGCGCATGGTATGGGAAAAGCATGGGCACAGGGGATACAAACATTTATATACATAAATGCTTTAAATGTATTTCAAGGTAAAAGTGCACTTACTTGGTTGTGTGTGTCCCAGGGGTGAATCCAGGACACTGTGCAGGCTGTTGGACTTCACCAGCCCTCTCCCACAAAAATAGAATGCCTTACCAAATAGCCTCCAAAATGAGAGCTGCATGAAAAGGCAGAAGAACAGCTCAGCTTCCCAACAAGCTAAATGTTATCCTGGAACTCCATAGGGCTCACCCTTAGTGGGCAGGAAACACTACCATCTCTGGAGCTTGGTTTCAGGCTAGAGATGGTGAGCTGGGCCCCCTAGCAGATTCCTGGAAGTAGTTTAGGCGGCAAACTTCCCCCAACCCTAGACAGACCGACTCCGGGGTGGTGACCAAAGCTCCTAGAGAGGACAGGCAAACGGGAGTGACCACTTCCCACTGTCCGTAGAGGACAATGTTAAAGGTGAGCATGCCTTGTGCATACACAGCACGTGCAGTGATTGGTCGGAGTAGAAAGGGAGGGCTTACCCCCTTTGGTATGGTATGTAGAATTGGGATAAAAGGAGTGCTAAAGCCCTATGTAAAATATACCATCTCACTTTATCCAGCAGTGAACATCTTGTTGTATGCTTTTTCCCCTAGCAATAGAATAGACATATTTTGCCTCAAGACGACGACTGCCTTCCATCTTGTGACACCCAGGCATGACCAATGGCAGTCCCATTTTCCGGCTGTCCAGGGTACGAGCCTAGCGTCACCAAGTTCTGCCTTCCACCACACTACCATGCAGAGGCTTGGTTGGTGACCAGTAGGGGTCGACACATACACAGCAGCAAGCAGTTTTCCAGGTGCCAACGGTAGGAGCCTGAGCAGAAACATGGTTCCAGGTGCCACAGAAATATGGAGCCTGGTGGTGGCAGCATTGTAGCAGGCGGTTACTTACGGTAAGCGGGAATCCCCTAATTGGCCAGGTCCCGTGTGACCCAAACCCATTGGACGCAAGTTAAGGAGGACTTAGGAAGCGTCCGGTCACAGTAGGTCCTTCGGATTTTGGCACAGACTCCAGAAAGGAAGAGCTCTAACCAACCCCAGTGCAAAAACAAAGGTTTTTTTTTCCAAACATGCGTCTTCATCGCAACACAGTGACTAGGACGCATGAGGAGATTGTGCTGATTAATTTGATATAGGACACTTGTATATCTGTGTTCAACAGAGTTTCTGAATCTGTATATGAAGTGTATGAATGTAGCAGCCACAGCTTTTTTTCAAATACTTTGAAAGTTCTGTTGTGCTACGTATACAGGCCTAGCGGGTCATTCAGACCCGATCGCATGCTAGCTTTTTTGCAGCTTTGCGATCAGGTCTGAACTGTGCATGCGTATGCTCCGCAATGCGCAGGTGCATCGGCCGCCGGTGACGGGGATCGCGGGACAGCGACAGATCTAACAAAGAAATTGGCGATCGCAAGAAGATTGACAGGAAGAGGCCGTTTGTGGATGTCAACTGACCGTTTTTAAGAAGTGTCAGGGCAAACGCAGGCGTGTCCAGCCGGTTCAAGGGAGGGTTCCAGACGTCAGCTCCAGGTCGGATCGTCGCAGCGGCTGAGTAAGTCCTAAGCTGTGCAGAGACTGCACAAACTTTAGTTTGTGCTGCTCTCTGCACAAGCGATCGCACCCCTGCACAGCGATTACCCCCTCCCCTTGTAGATGGCAGCTACCTGATCACAGCACTGCAAAAAAACGCCTGTGTGCGATCAGGTCTGAATCACCCCCCAAGTCACATACAATACACAAGTGTCACATATCATATTAATCAGCACAGTCTCCGCATGCATCATAGTCACATTACATTTTCAGCACAAAAAGAGGCTCGATGTTAGCAAAGTTGCACAAGACCTGGTGGCTCACTCAGGCCAGGCATCTTGCGCTGCATTTAATACAGAGACTGCAATATAGTTTTACACATCAACAAAGTAAAAAAATCAAATACACCACAGCCCCTACAAAAGGAGCCCAGCTCCCATGGGCTAGATATTGTGAGTTGCAGAGAGGAGCAGCTTCGGTCATAAAGAGATAGTAACATTTATATGTCAGATCCTTCGGACACCTCAAGCTAGCCATTGAAAGGAAGGAAAAACACATTTATTTTCAGAATGTAGGCATCATTCAAGTTTTATGGTGACATTATCATTATAAACAAAACTAAGATCTAAGTGGGGAACTGGAGCTTCCACAAACAAGCAATGGGTATACATTTTACTGTAGAAGTCAAGTCAGTGTGAATGCAGTGTGACACGGATGTCTTAATGTTATCTTGAGTGGCCATCAATTTAGTTAAGATTGAGGGGCAGGTAAAGAGAAACTGTACGTGAACAAAGACAAAGATCTTCCTGAAAGCTTAGCATCTGTCAAGGAGAATGATTAACGTTTGCCAATGGTCACTGCCCAATGTTGGTTTAATAATTCAAGGGTAAACCTACATTTATTAGACTTCCATTGGCTGGGTTGATTTTGTTGCAGTGAGATACTACAGATCTGCTGCATAAGGGCATTTGTATTCAATGCATAGACCTGAATTTATCTTTCTTCTCCACTGCTCCATTGCAGTCATTACTCTGGCTTAGTAACCCATTCACCTTGGTGTAGACGGTAAGTTTTCTACAGGGTCCGCCCACCTGGTGTATATAAAATTTCTCTGTCTTCCCCCTTCTTTTTTTCCCTTTCTCCTAAGCTATAGAGAAGGGAAGTTTATTATTTTTAATTTAGAAGAGTAACCTAATTATTCTTAGCCAGTGTTGCACCTCCTAGACCTGCAGTCTGTGGCTCGGTGAGTGGCTGGCGGCCCGGCATGATCCGGAGTCGATCTGCACAGCAGGACAATGGCTGGAGCCGGAAGAACTGGTCCCAACATCATGCAGAGCAATAGCGCGCACAAGTGGGGACTAACGTGGTCAGCGCATGCACCTGTACAGACAACGGTCAGGGGGCATTAAAGATAGCGGCAAGAGAAGCTCCCTTTGGCCCTCCAATATACAGAAAGGATTCCTGTGATACTATGACAAGCAGAATGGACAAGAAGCCTTCCCTCAACAGACAGCGAGAAGGGTGCTTGCATGTGTCATTAAATTAGTTAGGAACATTCAAATGCTGGCATGTCTCAATCTACAGTGGTATGTGTAGAGCACACCTGAGTCCTCTTTCAGTGCTCCACGTGTCAGACAAAGAATTCGTTATAACAGACTTTGCCAGCCGAAAGCAGATTCGCACAGGAGCATGGGAGCGGCAACACACAGATATTCCAGGCAATAGGGCAGAGGTTTGGTTGTTCAGAAATAGACCTGACTGCAACAAACTTGACTACAACACTGCCTCACTTCCAGGTATGGTGTTCCCGGGACATATGGCACAGACGCTCTCTCATCGAGATGTGATTTTCATCTGGGTATGTATTGTGAGGACCCCGGGTTCTTGTGTGCATTATTCTCGCCTATCGCTCATCTCCGCCTTGAGAAAGGCAGCGTTTACAGCTCTGCACGGCGCCCCGAGGTCACTAACGAGTTCTGAGATCACACCGTAAGGACCCAATAGCAAGGTACAAAACGCACCTTTATTTTCATACACACTAATTATACAGGAAAATCCATAACCACACTTTGTACAATATATACAGGTAGCATTAATAACAATTACCGTTAAGATATCAGAGAAAGAACCACACAACAGCAACAACTCCTGCCCCTACAGTCACTAGCCACCTTAGGGAATACTTGCGTTTGGCGACTCCTGGCAGATACTGGTTCCTGGAAGGGGCGATGATGTCTGTCTTGCGGATTCCGGCCCCTTTTGGCCTGATGGTCCTCTACCCTGCAGAGGTAGGGCGTGCTGACTAGTCACCCAGCTCCTGCTGGCACACCAGTCACACAACTGGGACAGCCCCCGATGGAGCGAACGCTTAGCTGCGTATACTGGACTCTCTCCACATAGCCAGGTCTCCACACAAACGGGCTGACAGGATCTCCCGATGGAGCTTAGCTGCGTATACTGGACCGTCTCCACACAGTCAGGTCTCCACATAAACGGGCTGACAGGATCTCTAGACTCCTGGCAGCAGCCTCGTTCCAAAACTCCTCACAAAGCAGAAGCTTCACTCAACTGCCTCCAAAAGCCCTTGCGCATGACCTTTTAAAACCTCTGATGCTGGTGGAGATGGGAGACAATTCTCTTTCTGGGATTGGTTGAATTTTCAATCCTAATATTTCAAAGTGTCCAGGGACACCAGTGGACCCACTGTGGCTTTGGAGTCACTAAGTCTAGAAAGAGCCCTGTTAGAAGAAAGGACGGGTAATTATGCTGATGGGGGGTGGACCATAAGAGGATCGTAAAATGAGTCACTGTTAACCCCTTGGAGTAATTTGTGATGTCACAAGCCCTTCAGCTGATTGTGGTTTCCTGTAAGGAGGGGGGCTGTGACAGAGAGGGGTCAGCCCTGCACTTCCTGTACATCACATAGCCAGATGTCCTAGACAGCTTACCTGGCTGGGCACACACTGTCAGGTCCGGGTGTTTTTGTGAATCCGTTAACCCGGGACCAACCACAGGTGTAGGTGCTGGGGTATGAAGAAAGCAGGGAGGGCGAAGAAAGTTCCGTTTCATATATTTATTAAAAATAACAATTCAGTAAAGAGTTAAATGACAAGTTGTTAATCATCATATTATACTGAAGTATTGCAGGAATGGCAGAAATAATATGCAGAATGAATCTCAAAGACAAATAAAAGAAATGTTCATGGAACTGTATATGAAACAAGCTGATGAATAAATGTTGAATTGTCCAAATATAAACAAGCTTTGATGCTGAACGGCAGAATGTGTTTAACTGGGTAATGCAGACATGAAGTAATAACTGTAAGGATTTGCAATGAAGTTTTGAGAGTTAACTGAGAGGCTGTGAAGAATTATCCTTGTTATGGTAACATAGAAAATAAAAGTACTTAATTGGGTTACTTGCGGGTTCCGGAGATCACTGTGAAAACTGTAGCAGATGACAAGGTGATGAACGGGTTAAATGCAGAGAAGAACAAACGAACAGCTGAGGGTAGTGGAATCCTCCAAACTTTGTATGGTTGAAGACAGGCAGACAAGGTAACCTCATGCAGGACTCTGGGAATCCAACTATTTCCAGTAGGTGTGCAATTAACTGATAGCACAGCGGAGAGCCGGTGGATCTTTAGCAGTGAAGGCTGCAGACGAACCTCTGGGAACGGAGGCGATATCTGGACCACGGGAATCACACAGGAATGCACGGAGAGAGCTCAGAGCTAGAGCACAGCGTTGATACAACAAAGCACTGGCCCAGAGTAACATCATCCCAGCCTACTTAAAGGCAGCACAAGCACGGGATTGGCTTACACCTGCCCACAGGTGTTTTCACAAGTGCTCTGTATTACCTATTTGCTCTCCAACATGGCCACCTCCTATACAGCAGACACACCGCAGTGCCTTAGGCCATTTGGTCCCCGCACTCACAGTTCCCAGACTCTGCATTACCTGTGCCACTGATCACGCCGCGTCCCCACACGGGCGCACAGCACCGCGAGCAACCGCACTGGCAACGGATGAACCCCAGAACCCGCAAAGGTAAGAGACCGGTTCGTGACAGTACCCCCTCTTCTACGGGTGGTCTCCGAACACCTTTGAACCTTGTCAGGATTTTTGGAGAAGTATTTCTGTACCAGTCTTGGAGCATGAACATCTTCAGAGAAAACCCAGGATCTCTCCTCCGGACCGTAACCCTTCCAGTCGACCAGAAACTGTAAACGTCCATATCGGGAACGTGAGTCCACAATCTCTTTAACTTCAAATTCCTCATTCTGCAAAGAGTGAACTTTAGGAGATTTGGACTGGGTAGTACGGAACTTATTGAGAATCAAAGGCTTCAGTAAAGATGTATGAAAGGCGTTAGGAATTCTCAAAGACGGTGGCAACTTGACTTTGTATGACACAGGGTTGAGTACCTTTACAATGGGAAATGGACCAATAAACTTGGGAGCAAATTTCTTAGAAGGAACTTTGAACCTGAGATTGCGCGTAGAAATCCAAACTTGGTCTCCCACTTTGTAATTCGGTACAGCTTTACGTTTTCTATCTGCAAAAGATTTATAACGAGCGGAAGTTTTGACCAAGGACTTACGTACACAACTCCAGATTCTAGATAGACGTTGAAGCTCTTGATCTGCCGCTGGAACCTCTAGGGCTGGCAATGGATGGAACTCTGGCACACGAGGATGAAAGCCGAAGTTAATATAAAAGGGCGTAGATTCTGAAGATGAATGGAAGAGATTATTATGAGCAAATTCTGCCAATGGAAGGTAGTCAACCCAGTCATCCTGTGAGGACGATATATATAGCCGGAGAAATGTTTCAAGGTCTTGGTTGACTCTCTCAGTTTGTCCATCTGTCTGAGGATGATATGCAGAAGAAAAATTCAACTTGACATTTAAAGATGAACAAAGCGACCTCCAAAACTTGGCCACAAACTGTGTTCCCCGATCAGAGATAATCTCTCGAGGAAGGCCATGCAACTTGAAGATTTCAGAGATGAACAATCTGGCTAGTAAAGGGGCTGATGGTAACCCAGTTAATGGAATGAAATGTGCCATTTTCGAAAATCGATCCACTATCACCCAAATGGTATTTCGCCCTTTTGATGGAGGTAGATCGGTCACGAAATCCATTGAGATATAAGTCCATGGTTGTTTGGGTATGGATAATGGATGTAATAAACCTGGTGGAGAACTTCTTGGACTCTTATGTTGGGCACATTTAGGACATGCTGCTATAAACTCTTGGACATCGGCTTTGAGACGTGGCCACCAATAAGACTGTTGAATAAATTTGAGAGTCTTTAGAACCCCAGGATAACCCATGAAGGAAGAGGAGTGAGCCCAGGTAAGCAGCCGTTTTCGAAGACTTGTGGCGACAAAGGTCTTGCCAGGCGGAGGAACTGGAGAGGTTCGAGTCATTAAAAAGGACGTAGGATTCACAATGGCTTGATTCGTGGTAGCATCATTTAATTCAGAAGAAGCAAAGGACCGGGAAAGGGCATCTGCCTTTTTGTTCTGAAACCCTGGACGATAGGTGAGCTTGAAATCAAATCGTGTAAAGAAAAGCGCCCATCGAGCTTGTCGTGGATTCAAACACTGAGCCGACTGCAGATACAGAAGATTCTTATGATCAGTATAAACTGTAATGCGATGTTGTGCTCCTTCTAGAAGGTATCTCCACTCCTCAAATGCCAACTTGATGGCAAGTAATTCTTGCTCACCGATTGCATAATTACGTTCTGCCGGGAGGAACTTACGGGAGAAATATCCGCAGGGATGGACCTTTTTATCTTCAAAGACTTGTGATAACACAGCTCCTACTGCTTCTGTAGATGCATCCACCTCTAGTAGAAAGGGACGATTCAAATCAGGCTGTCGAAGAATGGGAGCTGACCCAAAGGCTTGCTTTAAATCAGAGAAGGCTTTGATTGCTTCAGAAGACCAGTTCGTAGGATTTGCTCCCTTGCGAGTTAGGGCTGTGATGGGAGCAGCTAACGAAGAATAATTCTTAATGAATCTCCTATAGAAATTAGCAAAGCCAAGAAATCGCTGAATCCCCTTGAGAGTTGTAGGAGTGGACCAATCTCGGATAGCTTGTACCTTACCGGGATCCATACATAGCTCTGATCCAGAAATGATGTAACCAAGGAACGGTATGGAAGATACTTCAAAAGTGCACTTCTCTAGCTTACAATAAAGTTGATTTTTCCTCAGACGTGTCAGTACCTCTTTAACTTGGTGACGGTGAGCCTTTAGATCCTTAGAGAATATTAGGATATCATCCAAGTACACTACTAGACACTTGTAGAGAAGATCACGAAAAAGTTCATTCACATAGCTTTGAAAAACTGCAGGTGCATTACAAAGACCAAAAGGCATTACAAGGTATTCGTAATGCCCATCCCGGGTATTAAAAGCAGTCTTCCACTCGTCCCCTGCCCGGATGCGGATTAAATTGTAGGCCCCTCGGAGATCCAATTTTGTAAACACAGTAGCTCCCTTTACCCGGTCAAATAATTCTGGAATTAAGGCTAATGGGTACTTGTTTTTCACAGTGATCTCATTGAGTCCACGGTAATCTATGCATGGTCGTAACCCACCGTCCTTCTTAACGAAGAAGAATCCGGCTCCTGCAGGTGAAGAAGATGGTCTGATAAATCCTTTGGTTAGATTTTCCTGTATATAATCAGACATAGCTTGCGTCTCTGGGATGGATAGCGGATAAATTCGTCCCCTAGGAGGTGTTTTACCCGGAACCAGGACGATTGGGCAGTCCCATTCGCGATGAGGAGGTAGAGAGTCTGCTGCTTGTTTACTGAAAACATCCGCAAAAGATTGATACACCGGATGTAGGTCGGGAAGGCTAATTGACCGGAGAGGTACAATTGAGGCTAAACAGTCCTTGGTACAAGATTTACCCCACGAAAGGACTTCCATGGTTTGCCAATTAAGTTGAGGATTATGCTTCTGCAGCCAAGGTAAACCAAGTATCACATCTTGAGAGGCTTTGGGAATCACGTAGAAGGAGACGTATTCGGAATGGAGCACACCAACTTTCATCTTGAGACATACGGTTCGATGAGTAATTATACCATCTGGAATTCGACTTCCATCCACTGCTGTAACAGCAACTGCTGCTTCCAGAGGCATGGTTTGAACTTTAAACCGTAAAACAAAGGCTGAGGAGATGAAGTTCTCGGCTGCCCCAGAATCTAGGAGAGCTGAAACTTTCACTGTAGAACTTGGAGCTTCTAATTGAATAGACAAGGTCGGCTCTTTCCCAGAACGTGATTCTAAAGTAACTCCTAGCTTAACCTCTCTTGAATAAGCTAGGAGCGAGAGTTTCCCGGTCGGAGTTTGCAGAATTTAACTAAGTGTTCGGAGGACCCACAGTACATGCAGAGGTTACCCTGTCGACGACGAAGTCGTTCCTCCTCTGTGAGGCGAGAGTGCCCAATCTGCATAGGTTCTCCTGTCGTTACCGGAGACTGTGATGAAGAATCTTGTCGAGGCCTAGGATGATAACGTGGACTGGATCGCTCTGCCCTGGATTTCTCTAAACATCGCTCCCTGTAGCGTAGGTCAAGTTTGTTACAGAGAGAAATCAATTCATCCAGTTTAGTTGGCACATCCCGGATAGTTAAATCATCCTTGATTTTCTCTGAAAGTCCATTCCAAAACGCGGCGATCAGGGCCTCCTCATTCAAGTTTAACTCTGAAGACAACGTGCGAAACTGAATAATATATTGACTGACAGGACGTAAACCTTGACGTAGACGGAGAATCTCCAAAGATGCTGAGGTGGTCCTGTCTGGTTCGTTAAAGATTCTCCGGAAGGATGATACGAACTCCTTGTAATTAGAGAGGATAGAATCACCTCTTTCCCATAATGGTGATGCCCACTCCAGAGCCTGACCGGAAAGGAGGGCAATAATATATGCAACCTTAGAACGAGCTGATGGGAAACTGGCGGACAACAGTTCGAACTGGATCTCGCATTGATTCAGGAATCCTCTGCAAAGTTTTGGAGTTCCGTTAAACTTACTCGGAGAAGGTAACTGCAAGCGGGACGTAGGCAGCGTCACAGGAGAAGCTGTAGTGGTAACTGGGACAACCGGAGTTGGAATCAGGACTTGAGACGTTTTAATAGCCGTATGAAGAGTCTCTAAATGGTCTGCCATAGTTTGCATAAACTGTACTATTTGTGTCTGTATAGACTCCTGGTTTTCCAGACGGGAAAGGATATCTGACGTAGCACCGACTCCTGCGAATTGGTCACTTGACGGATCCATGTGGCCAGTGCTTACTGTCAGGTCCGGGTGTTTTTGTGAATCCGTTAACCCGGGACCAACCACAGGTGTAGGTGCTGGGGTATGAAGAAAGCAGGGAGGACGAAGAAAGTTCCGTTTCATATATTTATTAAAAATAACAATTCAGTAAAGAGTTAAATGACAAGTTGTTAATCATCATATTATACTGAAGTATTGCAGGAATGGCAGAAATAATATGCAGAATGAATCTCAAAGACAAATAAAAGAAATGTTCATGGAACTGTATATGAAACAAGCTGATGAATAAATGTTGAATTGTCCAAATATAAACAAGCTTTGATGCTGAACGGCAGAATGTGTTTAACTGGGTAATGCAGACATGAAGTAATAACTGTAAGGATTTGCAATGAAGTTTTGAGAGTTAACTGAGAGGCTGTGAAGAATTATCCTTGTTATGGTAACATAGAAAATAAAAGTACTTAATTGGGTTACTTGCGGGTTCCGGAGATCACTGTGAAAACTGTAGCAGATGACAAGGTGATGAACGGGTTAAATGCAGAGAAGAACAAACGAACAGCTGAGGGTAGTGGAATCCTCCAAACTTTGTATGGTTGAAGACAGGCAGACAAGGTAACCTCATGCAGGACTCTGGGAATCCAACTATTTCCAGTAGGTGTGCAATTAACTGATAGCACAGCGGAGAGCCGGTGGATCTTTAGCAGTGAAGGCTGCAGACGAACCTCTGGGAACGGAGGCGATATCTGGACCACGGGAATCACACAGGAATGCACGGAGAGAGCTCAGAGCTAGAGCACAGCGTTGATACAACAAAGCACTGGCCCAGAGTAACATCATCCCAGCCTACTTAAAGGCAGCACAAGCACGGGATTGGCTTACACCTGCCCACAGGTGTTTTCACAAGTGCTCTGTATTACCTATTTGCTCTCCAACATGGCCACCTCCTATACAGCAGACACACCGCAGTGCCTTAGGCCATTTGGTCCCCGCACTCACAGTTCCCAGACTCTGCATTACCAGTGCCACTGATCACGCCGCGTCCCCACACGGGCGCACAGCACCGCGAGCAACCGCACTGGCAACGGATGAACCCCAGAACCCGCAAAGGTAAGAGACCGGTTCGTGACACACACCTGACAACAAGCACTTGCACCCACTAGTGCAATACAATACAACCACACATATAAATTTCATAGGCATTTTGTAGGGAGCAAATCAGGGCTAGAAAGATATTGCCTGAGGGACACAACCATATAAAAAGAGGGATAATTACCTCAATACATATAGTAGATGACAGGTTCCGCATTTAACAATATATTGTCCTGTTAATGTCCACAATAGTAGGGGATACACCACTCCATTGAGCATGCAGGCAGTGGGCCATAGAGAGTCACACTCACTTATATCCTGCATCTTGGACTTACATACTGAATGCAGGAACAGGTTGGCCAAAAAATATGTGACGTGACACTGGCATGGCTGCATCCGTCACATGTATCTCAACTGTTCCCACTGATAACTCGCACGTTGAAGAAAATCAGGGAAGAACAGGTAGAGGTAGAGGGAAGGAGGTTGTCCTACTACACGTGAACTACATTTCACACAACTGCTTTGTAAATAGCAATAGAAGAACCATTGGTGTTATCAATCAGGTCAGATCTATTGCATTGGGGGCCATTGTTTTATGCAGATCAAGCAGGCCCCAGTTTGACGGCATGGAAGTTAAGCAACAATTGCTGAAACAAAAAGGACTTTCTGACTAGGTTCAAGTCCTGCGACATGCAAGAGAATATCTTCACAAGCGTATTACTGAAACTGGAAAACTTAGACAAGAACGAAGCTTGACCCCATGAAAGCAGAGACTTCACAGATCCTGCAGTTCCTGCAAAATGGCTTCATGGACAGACTAGCTTTATTGAAAATAGGATCATATATCCGCTCTAAATATCCTTCTGTATAGAAAGATTTAATTAAATGATTATGTCAGGCAATAAAATAGGATTTTAATACCTACCGGTAAACCCTTTTCTCTTAGTCCGTAGAGGATGCTGGGGATGCTTCAAGAACCATGGGGTATAGACGGGATCCGCAGGAGACATGGGCACTTTAAGACTTTAAATGGGTGTGAACTAGCTCCTCCCTCTATGCCCCTCCTCCAGACTACAGTTATAGGAACTGTGCCCAGGGAGACGGACATTTCGAGGAAAAAGATTTAACTATTTTTTAAAACTAAGGTGAGATACATACCAGCTCACACCTCAAACACGCCATACAACATGGCATTCAACAACAACGCATGCAAAGGCATGACTAACATCAGCCACAGACTGACTGAACTCAACACAACGTGTGTAAATATAACCAATAACTGCAGATACAGCCTGCACTGGGACGGGTGCCCAGCATCCTCTACAGACTAAGAGAAAAGGATTTACCGGTAGGTATTAAAATCCTATTTTCTCATACGTCCTAGAGGATGCTGGGGATGTTTCAAGAACCATGGGGTTTATACCAAAGCTCTAGAACGGACGGGAGAGTGCGGGTGACTCTGCAGCACCGATTGACTAAACAAGAGGTTCACCTCAGCCAGGGTATCAAACTTGTAAAACTTCGCAAAGGTGTTTGAACCCGACCAAGTAGCAGCTCGGCACAGCTGTAATGCCGAGACCCCTCGGGCAGCCGCCCAGGAAGAGCCCACGTTTCTGGTAGAATGGGCTTTTACCGATTTCGGTAACGGCAATCCTATTGTAGTATGAGCCTGTTGAATGTAATACAGATCCAGCGCGCAATAGTCTGCTTTGAAGCAGGAGCCCCAATCTTGTTGGGAGCCCACAGGACAAACAGAGCCTCCGTTTTCCTAATTTGAGCCGTTCTGGCAACATAGATTTTCAAAGCTCTGACCACATCGAGAGACTTCGATTCCGCCAAGGCGTCAGTAGCCACTGGCACCACAATAGGTGGTTTACGTGAAACGATGAAACCACTTTTGGCAGAAATTGCTGACGAGTTCTCAACTCCGCTCTATCAGCATGGAAGATTAAATAGGGGCTCTTGTGAGACAAAGCCGCCAACTCAGATACCCGCCTTGCGGATGCCAAGGCCAACAACATGACTACTTTCCAAGTAAGGAACTTTAACTCAACCTTACGTAAAGGTTCAAACCAATGAGATTGCAGGAACTGCAATACCACATTAAGATCCCACGGTGCCACAGGAGGCACAAATGGAGGTTGGATGTGCAGTACGCCTTTCACGAAGGTCTGAACTTCTGGAAGGGAGGCCAATTCTTTCTGAAAGAAGATTGAGCAGGCCGAAATCTGTACTTTAATAGAACCTAACTTTAGGCCCGCATCCACACCTGCTTGCAAAAAATGGAGTAAACGCCCCAGCTGAAATTCTTCCGTAGGAGCCTTCTTGGATTCACACCAAGACACATATTTCCTCCAAATACGGTGGAAATGCTTTGCCGTTACTTCTTTCCTAGCCTGAAGAAGTGTGGGAATGACTTCACTGGGAATACCCTTTTGGGCTAGGATTTCGCGTTCAACCGCCATGCCGTCAAACGCAGCCGCGGTAAGTCTTGATACTAGTGTTCACTCTAGGCTGTTTTAGCAGGGCGCCGCGCCCTGCCCGTTTTTTACCAGGCAAAACCCGCCCTGCCCCTTTTGCGGCGCCCTGCTAGAACAGCCGCCCGCTCCCTGCCCTCCCGGCGTGAATAGATGCCGTGCGCATGCGCGCGGCATCCATTCACGCATTGGGAGAGGGCTGGGGGAAGCCCAGCACCGACGGAGGTGCTGGGCACGCCCCCAACAGTTACGTCGCCGGCCACAGACGCTCTCTATAGTAGCGTCTGTGGGCCGCACCGCCCCTTAAAATGACGGAGGCGTGGCCACGCCCCCTAATTTGCGTGGCCGCGCCCCCATTTCGGACGCGCTCGTGTGCCCCCGGAGTCCGGCGCCCTGCCCCTTTTCACTCCTAGAGTGAACACTAGATACACGCACGGGCCTTGTTGTAACAGGTCCTCCCGTAGCGGAAGAGGCCAGGGATCTTCCATGAGCAACTCCTGAAGATCTGGATACCAGGCCCTCCTTGGCCAGTCTGGAACAATGAGTATCGCCTGAACCCTTGTTCTACTTATAATCTTTATCACCTTTGGAATGAGTGGAAGTGGAGGGAACACATAGACCGACGGAAACACCCACGGTGTCACCAGGGCGTCCACCGCTATTGCTTGAGGGTTCCTCGACCTGGAACAATATCTCTGAAGTTTCTTGTTGAGGCGGGACGCCATCATGTCTATTTGAGGAATTCCCCAACGACTTGTCACTTCTGCAAAGACCTCTTGATGAAGACCCCACTCTCCTGGATGGAGATAGTGTCTGCTGAGGAAGTCTGCTTCCCAGTTGTCCACTCCTGGAATGAAGACTGCTGACAGAGCGTTTGCATGTCTCTCCGCCCAGCAAAGAACTTATGTGGCCTCGGCCATCGCCGCTCTGCTCCTTGTTCCGCCCTGGCGGTTTATGTACGCCACTGCTGTTATGTTGTCTGACTGAATCAAGACTGGCAGACTGCGAAGAAGATGTTCCGCTTGCAGAATGCCGTTGTAAATGGCCCTTAATTCCAGAATGCTTATGTGCAGACAAGCTTCCTGGCTTGACCATTTTCCCTGAAAATTTCTCCCCTGTGTGACTGCTCCCCAGCCTCGGAGACTTGCATCTGTGGTAACCAGGATCCAATCCTGAATCCCAAACCTGCGGCCCTCCAGAAGGTGAGAACTGTGCAGCCACCACAGGAGGGAGATCCTGGTCCTGGAAGATAGGATTATTTTCCGGTGCATGTCCAGGTGAGACCCGGACCACTTGTCCAACAGGTCCCACTGAAACACCCTGGCATGGAACCTGCCATACTGAATGGCCTCGTAGGCCGCCACCATCTTCCCCAGTAACCGAGTGCATTGAAGAATCGACACTCTTGCAGGTTTCAGAATCTGTTTTACCATGTTCTGTATTTCCAGAGCCTTTTCCACTGAAAGAAAAATTCTCTGTAATTCCATCAATTGCTCCTTGGATCTCGTCTTTATGAGGAGATCGTCCAAGTACGGGATAATTGTAATTCCCTGCTTGCGCAGGAGAACCATCATTTCCGCCATAACCTTGGTGAAAATCCTTGGAGCCGTGAACAGACCAAACGGCAACGTCTGAAATTGGTAATGACAATCCTGAACAGCAAACCTCAGGTATGCCTGATGTGGAGGATATATGGGGACGTGTAAGTAGGCATCCTTTATGTCGACCAACACCATAAAATCCCCCTCCTCCAGACTGGAGATCACTGCTCGGAGAGATTCCATCTTGAATTTTTTCAGAAAGAAATTGAGGGATTTTAGGTTCAGAATCGGTCTGACTGAGCCGTCCGGCTTCGGGACCACGAACAGACTCTAATAAAAACCCTCCCCCCATTGTGACGGGGGTACCGTGACAATGACCTGATTTTGACACAGCTTTAGTATTGCCGCGCATACTACCTCCCTTTCTAGATGAGAAGCTGGCAAGGCCGATTTGAAAAATCGTTGAGGGGGCACGTCTTTAAACTCTAATTTGTACCCTTGGGTTACTATTTCTAATATCCAAGGATCCAGGTCCGAGTGTACCCAGACCTGACTGAAGAGTTTGAGACGTGCCCCCACCGGTACGGACTCCCGCAGATGAGCCCCAGCGTCATGCGGTGGATTTGGTAGAAGCCGGTGAGGACGTCTGCTCTTGGGAACTTGCCACAGCCTGTGACCTCTTTCCCCTTCCTCTTCCTCTCGCAGCAAGGAAGGAGGACCTTCGTCCTTTTTTGAATTTATTGGGCCGAAAGGACTGCATCTGATAGTGGGGCGTTTTCTTTTGTTGTGCAGGAACATAAGGTAAAAATGACGACTTACCCGCGGTAGCCGTAGATACCAGGTCAGTGAGGCCGTCACCAAACAAGACACTACCGTTAAACGGTAAAGACTCCATCGCCTTCTTAGAGTCCGCATCAGCATTCCATTGATGAATCCACAATGCTCTCCTAGCCGAGACTGCCATGGCATGCCGAAGCAACAGCAGGCCGTAGTGACATAAATGGATTTTAGTGTATTTTCCTGCTTGCGATCCGCAGGATCCTTTAGGGCTGCCGTGTCAGGAGACGGAAGCGCCACCTTTTTGGATAGACGCAATAGAGCTTTATCCACCGTGGGGGTTGACTCCCACTTTTCCCTGTCCCCAAAAGGAAACGGATATGCCACTGGAATTCTTTTGGAAACCTGTACCTTCTTGTCAGGATTTTCCCAAGCCTTTTCAAAAAGAGCGTTCAGTTCATGAGAGGGAGGAACCGTTACCTCAGGTTTCTTTCCTTTATACATACAGACCCTAGTATCAGGAACAGCAGGGTCCTCTGTTATATGCAACACTTCTTTTATCGCCACAATCATGTACTGAATGCTCTTAGCCAGTTTAGGATTCAATCTGGCGTCACTATAGTCGACACTGGAATCAGAGTCCGTGTCGGTATCCGTATCTGTTATCTGGGTAAATGCACGTTTCTGTGACTGCGAAGGGGTCTGAGCTTGTGACAATGCATCCTCCATGGATTTCCTCCATGTCTGGCTTTTAGACTCAGATTTATCTAATCTCTTCGTCAACCGAGCCACATTAGCATTCAAAACACTCAACATATTTACCCAATCAACCGTCGGTGGTGCCGACACGGTCACTCCCACAGCCTTTTCTGTCCCCACTCCAGCCTCCTCCTGGGAAAAGCACTCTGCCTCAGACATGTCGACACATACGTACAGACACCCACAACCACACTGGGGCTATAGGAGACAGACCGACAACAAAGCCTGTTAGAGAAACACAGAGGGAGTTCTTTCTGCCAGCTCACAGCCCAGCGCCTATCCCGGTTCTGAAGCGAGTAAATTACTGCCCAGACCTGTTAGCGCTTTTACTTTCAACTAATTAGCACCAAATCTCTTGTGCCCCCCCCCCCCCCCCCCGGTTTTGCACCCCGTTACTTGTACAGCAGTGTGGGAGGCCATGCTCAGCGTCTCTGCAGCTTCTGTGAAGAGAAAATGGCGCTGCTCAGAGCTGTGAGGGCTAAGCCATGCCCCCTTAATGGCGCGCTTCAGTCCCGCTTAATTTTTCAACTTTATTCTGGCGGGGTCTGTAATTAGTGCCCAGGCACTTTATACACTTTCTGCTAGTCGCTAAATTGAGGATTTATTATGCCCAGGGCGCCCCCCCCCTGCGCCCTGCAGTGCTGTTCTTATGTGGAAGCATGGCGCGCTGCGCGGTACCTCAACAAGCCGTCTTCTGCAGTCACTGAAGTCTTCTGATCTTCTGCTACTCACCCGGCTTCTATCTTCCGGCTCTGCAAGAGGGGGGACGGCGCGGCTCCGGGAATGATCAGCTAGACGCACCAAGCGATCGGACCCTCTGGAGCTAATGGTGTCCAGTAGCCTAAGAAGCAGAGCCCTTGAACTCAGAGAAGTAGGTCTGCTTCTCTCCCCTCAGTCCCACGATGCAGGGAGCCTGTTGCCAGCAGGTCTCCCTGAAAATACTAAACCTACAAAGTATTTTTTCTGAGAAACTCTTGAGAGCTCCTCAGTGTGCATCCAGTCTCACTGGGCACAGAATCTAACTGGAGTCTGGAGGAGGGGCATAGAGGGAGGAGCCAGTTCACACCCATTTAAAGTCTCATTTAAATGTTGTGTTGAGTTCAGTCAGTCTGTGGCTGATGTTAGTCATGCCGTTGCATGCGTTGTTGTTGAATGCCATGTTGTACGGTGTGTTTGAGGTGTGAGCTGGTATGTATCTCACCCTAGTTTTAAAAATTATATAAATCCTTTTCCTTGAAATGTCCATCTCCCTGGGCATAGTTCCTATAACTGGAGTCCGGAGGAGGGGCATAGAGGGAGGAGCCAGTTCACACCCATTTAAAGTCTTAAAGTGCCCATGTCTCCTGCGGATCCCGTCTATACCCCATGGTTCTTGAAGCATCCCCAGCATCCTCTAGGACGTATGAGAAAGAGTTTACACACCGATTAGATCAATTATATCGCCATGGGACCTAAACTTAATTTTGAGTGCCCTGATATCTCCGTTTGAGCCCTTACAACAAGCATCTCTGAAATACCGGACATAGTAGGTAGTATTCTTAACTGAGATTACATCAGCCAGGAGAGTGAGCGAATTACAGAACCTATGGTCAAAAGAGAGTCTTTTTCGTATATCACGCCAGACAGGATTCTACTGAGAACAAACCCAGTCTGCTTACCAAAAGTAGTATCGTCGTTCCATCTGAATTACGAGATTATGCTACCATTTTCTTTCCTCAACCAAAGGATGAGAAAGAAATTAAATATGTTCGACCTTGTTATCTGTTTACCTATTGAGATACTGAATGAATTTGTTCCACCACCGTAAATAAAGGCTGTGAACCATCGAAATAAATTGTTTCAATATGGATTAGAGCATTAATTATCTTCCATTACAAGAAATAAGGAAGTAAGGTATTATCAGGTCTGTGTCTGTTCCCGAAGGGGTCACTAGTGGGTCAGTGGTGGTGCGGTGGAGGAAACAAGGAAGCTGTAATTAGTTCCTGCGCATGTGTGCAATGGTGTTTATTGAAGCATGCAGAAATATAAATATTACTAGACCAATACCATTACGAGATTATGCTACCATTTTCTTTCCTCAACCAAAGGATGAGAAAGAAATTAAATATGTTCGACCTTGTTATCTGTTTACCTATTGAGATACTGAATGAATTTGTTCCACCACCGTAAATAAAGGCTGTGAACCATCGAAATAAATTGTTTCAATATGGATTAGAGCATTAATTATCTTCCATTACAAGAAATAAGGAAGTAAGGTATTATCAGGTCTGTGTCTGTTCCCGAAGGGGTCACTAGTGGGTCAGTGGTGGTGCGGTGGAGGAAACAAGGAAGCTGTAATTAGTTCCTGCGCATGTGTGCAATGGTGTTTATTGAAGCATGCAGAAATATAAATATTACTAGACCAATAGCAAATACAACTGTATTTCAGCGTGGAGGCTGACAGTCTCTTTAGAAAAGCAGTCACATGCAATAGGTCGGTTTGGGAACCAATAACAACTGGAAGTGAACAATGATCGGCCTAGAAACCGATGGCAATTGGAAACAGTACTTTGCAGGGAAGTAATTCAGATGATCGGCCTGAAAACGGATAGTAACTTGCAACAGGATTGTATAGGCAATTGATAATGCAGATGATCGGCCTGGAAACCGATAGGAACTTGCAACAGAGCTACAGTGTCAAAAGGCAATGCTTGCATAGAACAACAGAACCAGGTTAGGTTATTGCAGGAGACAGCTGAATTTTAAGCTGGATGCTTTAGTGCAGGTTGAACAGCACAGTGCTGATGCAGAGTAATAACAAACAGGTGAGTATGATATGCAGCACCTGGAGAGAGTCTCTTACTGCATGTGACTGTAGGAGCAGAGTGTAGCTGAAGACAAACTAGATGGCTGGTGCCTGTAGTTCCACAGAAGGATTAACACAAGGGAGTCTCAGGAGACAGGAGACTGGAGCCAGGAGATGCTTGTTCACCGGATGTGACGTGTTGTTCAAGGCAAAGATACTGAGCAGGAACTCCGGCTATATACCCCCTGGTCAGCAGGGATTGGGGAATCATGTCATGTGAGTACTCCAGTGCTCAGGAGTGGATAGCATTAAGTCAGCTGACTGCAGGTGTCATGGCGGCACCCATACTCCAGAGATAGTGGGAACACATCGGGGTACACGCTGTATGGAAAGTGGGGTACACCTTGGAGAAAGTCTCTGCACATTACAGGCAATCATGGAACATGCTGCCAGGCTGAGGATGTGACCTACGGAGGCCAGCACATCAGAGCACCGGTAAGTGACATGATGGAAATGCAGTTTCCTGACAGGTATCCTGAAGTTCTTAAAGCAAAATCGACTAGAGAAGTGTGGACCTCATGGGCTAGGAAGGCTCAGGACATTTACGGAGCAGCAGTTTGGTTCTCTACACAAAAGTCACTATGCTTTAGATATTTTGGACTGGTAATTAACCCTATCTGTATTCTGCTTGGGTACATCCCAGAGTACTGGCTGCCACGAAGTAGTGAAGAAAAAAAACAGCGGATTTTACTCAACGATCATTCTTTTTTTTCTTCTAAATATAGCATGGCAGAATGGCAGACTATAGAATAACCCCCCACCCACCCCTACCCTTCAAGGAAAGGCACAGTTTCAGATTTGTTATTGGGCATAAGTTAGCTACTGTTAGAATAATTTAAGAATTCTGTAAGGAGTGGGAAGCTACTGTAACTATTTGGAGTCTTAATTATTGGTAGCAATTATAGAAATATGTATGTAACTTACGCGATGCTTTACTCCAATAAGATGTTGATCTAATTGTTGAGCTGATGTACATGAAATATCACACTCCTACAGAGGGGGAAAAAAACACTAGTTTACAGAAAATAAATATTAACTCATTCATATAATAACTAGTTACCAGCCCATAAAAATGACGGAACATCATAACAGTAATGTCAGCCCACCAGCTGTGCGCACCGAATGGAACAACAATTGAATTGCTCCGTCGGGCACCATCTAGGGGCGCCGACACACAAGACACTTGAATTCCCCCTATAGAGGAGAGGAGCAGCATTAGCCTTTTATTACATATATACAGTAGGATACCTAACTGATATGAATACATTTTATTCACTTATCTGCTGTTGTATAATTGAAAAAACACCTGTCACAAAGGGGCAGCGGCGGCCGCCACACTTACCTCTCCGCTGTGTGCTCCGTCACTGGGCCAGTGATGTGTGTCAGCCGTCACGTGACCGCAGCGGCCAATAGGAACAGAGCGGGAAGTTTAAAGGGAGGCGCCGGGCAAAGCTCCGGTGCCCGAGTATCGTCGCTTCACAGCTGTTCCCAGGCTCACGCTGCAGTTCAGGAAGGAGTGTTCTCTAGCCCTCCGTATCCCAAGTCTCCAGCATTGCAAGTGTGTTTCCAGTCTCCAGCATTGCAAGTGTGTTCTCAGTCTCTAGCCTTGCAAGTGTGATCCCAGTCTCCAGCCTTGCAAGGGTGTTTCCAGACGCCAAGCATTGTGCGTGTGATTTCATTTCTCCAGCGTCGTTCTCAAATCATTTGTTTCTTCATACAGAGTTCTTAAGCATCATTCTCAAATTATCATTCTTTTCTTCATACAGAGTTCAGCATCATTCTCAAATCATCATTCTTTTCTTCATACAGAGTTCTTCAGCATCGTTCTCAAATCATCCTTCATTTCTTCATTCAGTGTTCTTCAGCACCGCTTTCAAGTCATTTATCCTTCATTCCGTGACCCCAACATTGTTCATTCATTATCACCCATTTCCTTCCGTGGTTTCTGGTATTGTTCTCAAGTATCTATTATTAATAAAGCTGCATGAGGAAAACCTACATCCGTCCGTCTTTTTTGCGACCCAGCTACGGTTCCTCTTCCCGACCATCGGAAGAATCCCAGAGTACCCAATTCTCTCAGCCCAGGTCAGTGACAACACCATTTAAAAGGATTGTCCTTATTTAAATAAACACCCATCCAGCAAATGTGTAAATGTGTGATAATCTATTCTCCAATATAATAGAATATATTCTCTAGGTGGTCATATCATAAAACAGCAGACTAGGGTGGCATAAGAGTGAAAGATTTAACATGTATGATCACTTGTAATACTGATTTAATAATAGCTGCTATACCAGTCAGCAGTAAAGAGCTACTCAAAGTTATAAGCTTTTGCTGACGTAAAGGCCACACCGTAGCAGTTTCACCACCATGGCTCTGTACCATTAAAGAGGAAAATGTAATAAGGAAAAAAAAAAATTAGATAGGAGTGTTTGTTTATTTAGGTTATTAAACTAAATTTGTCCTATAATGAAACATCAAGCATTATGGAAAGTGTTTGTTATTATATATCCTTAAAATTATTTTACTATGTTTAACCTGCATGCTTCTATTCACCCTTAAGATACAATGAAGCAATTATGGCATCATTATTATTTCATTTAATCATTAAGGAGATGCCACAGTCAGAATAATTCAAAACTAATAAAACCCGAGAAATTTTATATTAGAACCAGCTGCTATCTCCTGGGATTACACAGTGATAATATTACCACAGTGATGATGTCTATAAGTGTCTGCAATGTGTGTGACTAATGAGCAAAGAGAAACAATATACATTAGCTCATGGTGACATTACAGTTTAAGTCTTTAATATCCGAAATGCTTGGGACCAGAAGTATATCAGATTTTGAAATATATACATGCTAATCCACACGGACAGGCTCGTGCAGGGCCAAGGCATTTCAGAGGAGTGTGGAACAGCTGGGAGGAGGAAGCATACGAGTCCCTATGGCAGCTGGGTCAGTGCTGGTTCCTGGGTATGGAAGTCGCGGATGACAGCTCGGCTGGGCAAGCAGAGGTGCCGAAAGCAGGAGAGGTATCCAGAGTACCAGAGGTGGCTGGGTCAGTGCTGGGACCTGGATATGAAGAGCACTGGAAGCAGCGTGTGGTAAAACGAAAAGAGGGGGGGGGGGGGGGCAGTTGTGGTTAGAGGAGGCAGTGACAGCAGGAGAGGGACCTGGAATCCCAATGGCTTGGGGGTCAGTGCAGAGTCCCAGATCCAAAGGGTAGTCGCTGATTGTAGGTGACAGCTTGGCTGGGGAGGTGTAGGCAATGACAAAGAGAGTAGGAGAGGGATCCAGAAACCACGTAGCTAGTGGTATTAAGTTATCAAGTCACATGTCTTGGCTCACGAAAACCTACAGTTTTTTATAATACTTCGGTTTTTTTAAATAACGGATATTGGAAACTCAACCTGTACTAGAAAATGAGAGTTATGGTAGACTAACCTTGGTTAACTCTCTTTCTTCTAAGTTCATAGGGTCCACAGGGAACATCGGGTTATAGGTGGTAGGCGGAGTCCAGGCACCAACAGCAAAGCTTTCAGCTATCCCAGAATGCTGTTCTCCTCTCCCCTATAACCCCGCCTCCAGGCCAGGCTAATCCGTTTTGTCAACAAGTCCAAAGAAGGCAGAGAAGAAACAACGTTAGGCACACCAGAACACACACTCATGGACAGGAGAAGGTAACCAGTGGCTAATACCATACAAACCCAGAGAGGCCAGGGGCATCAAGGTGGGCCGCCCTGAGGACTCTATGGGGTATATGCAATTAGCGGCGAATCGCGGCAATTTTTCGCCCGTTTTTTAATTCGACACAATTCGACCGTCGAATTCCGGCAAGTGGGTGCCGGAATTCAACATATTCAATAAAAAACGGATTTGACAGTCCCGCTGTCGAAAAACGGCCGATTTAACGGATTTTGATCCGATTTAAATAAAAACGGAAAAAAAACCGGGGGAAAATTGCGTGGGGTCCTCCCTCCAAAGCATAACCAGCCTCGGGCTCTTCGAGCCGGTCCTGGTTCTAAAAATCCAGGGGGGAAAAAATAAGAATTTACTTACCGATAATTCTATTTCTCGGAGTCCGTAGTGGATGCTGGGGTTCCTGAAAGGACCATGGGGAATAGCGGCTCCGCAGGAGACAGGGCACAAAAAAGTAAAGCTTTTACCAGATCAGGTGGTGTGCACTGGCTCCTCCCCCTATGACCCTCCTCCAGACTCCAGTTAGGTACTGTGCCCGGACGAGCGTACACAATAAGGGAGGCAATTTGAATCCCGGGTAAGACTCATACCAGCCACACCAATCACACCGTACAACTTGTGATCTAAACCCAGTTAACAGTATGATAACAGAAAGAGCCTCTTAAAGATGGCTCCTTAACAATATAACCCGAATTTGTTAACAATAACTATGTACAGTATTGCAGATAATCCGCACTTGGGATGGGCGCCCAGCATCCACTACGGACTCCGAGAAATAGAATTATCGGTAAGTAAATTCTTATTTTCTCTATCGTCCTAAGTGGATGCTGGGGTTCCTGAAAGGACCATGGGGATTATACCAAAGCTCCCAAACGGGCGGGAGAGTGCGGATGACTCTGCAGCACCGAATGAGAGAATTCCAAGTCCTCTTTTGCCAGGGTATCAAATTTGTAGAATTTTACAAACGTGTTTTCCCCCGACCACGTAGCTGCTCGGCAGAATTGTAATGCCGAGACCCCTCGGGCAGCCGCCCAAGATGAGCCCACCTTCCTTGTGGAATGGGCCTTAACAGATTTAGGCTGTGGCAGGCCTGCCACAGAATGAGCAAGTTGAATTGTGTTACAAATTCAACGAGCAATCGTCTGCTTAGAAGCAGGGGCACCCAACTTGTTGGGTGCATATAGTATCAACAGCGAGTCAGATTTTCTGACTTCAGCCGTGCTTGAAATGTATATTTTTAAGGCTCTGACAACGTCCAACAACTTGGAGTCCTCCAAGTCGCCAGTGGCCGCAGGCACCACAATAGGTTGGTTCAGGTGAAACGCTGATACCACCTTAGGGAGAAAATGCGGACGAGTCCTCAGTTCTGCCCTATCCGAATGGAAGATTAGATAAGGGCTTTTATAAGATAAAGCCGCCAATTCAGATACTCTCCTGGCGGAAGCCAGGGCCAGTAACATAGTCACTTTCCATGTGAGATATTTAAAATCCACCTTTTTCAATGGTTCAAACCAATGGGATTTGAGGAAATCTAAAACGACATTTAGATCCCACGGTGCCACCGGAGGCACCACAGGAGGCTGTATATGCAGTACTCCTTTAACAAAAGTCTGTACCTCAGGAACTGAGGCCAATTCTTTTTGGAAGAATATTGACAGGGCCGAAATTTGAACCTTAATAGATCTCAATTTGAGACCCATAGACAATCCTGATTGTAGGAAATGTAGGAAACGACCCAGTTGAAATTCCTCCGTCGGAACACTCCGATCCTCGCACCACGCGACATATTTTCGCCAAATGCGGTGATAATGTTTCGCGGTGACTTCCTTCCTTGCCTTAATCAAGGTAGGAATGACTTCTTCTGGAATGCCTTTCCCTTTTAGGATCTGGCGTTCAACCGGCATGCCGTCAAACGCAGCCGCGGTAAGTCTTGAAAGAGACAGGGACCCTGTTGTAGCAGGTCCCTTCTCAGAAGTAGAGGGCACGGGTCGTCCGTGACCAACTCCTGAAGTTCCGGGTACCAAGTCCTTCTTGGCTAATCCGGAGCCACTAGTATTGTTCTTACTCCTCCTCACCGTATAATCTTCAATACCTTTGGTATGAGAGGCAGAGGAGGAAACACATATACTGATTTGTACACCCAAGGTGTTACCAGTGCGTCCACAGCTATTGCCTGTGGATCTCTTGACCTGGCGCAATACTTGTCCTTGAGGCGAGACGCCATCATGTCTACCATTGGTCTTTCCCAACAGTTTATTAGCATGTGGAAGACTTCTGGATGAAGACCCCCCTTTTCCGGGTGAATATCGTGTCTGCTGAGGAAGTCTGCTTCCCAGTTGTCCACGCCCGGGAAGAACACTGCTGACAGTGCTATTACGTGATTCTCCGCCCAGCGAAGAATGTTGGCAGCTTCTGCCATTGCACTCCTGCTTCTTGTGCCGCCCTGTCTGTTTACATGGGCGACCGCCGTGATGTTGTCCGACTGAATCAACACCGGTTTTCCTTGCAGGAGTGGTTCCGCCTGGCTTAGAGCATTTTAGATTGCTCTTAGTACCAGAATGTTTATGTGAAGAGACTTTTCCAGGTTCGTCCATACCCCCTGGAAGTTTCTTCCTTGTGTGACTGCTCCCCAACCTCTCAGGCTGGCGTCCGTGGTCACCAGGATCAAATCCTGTATGCCGAATCTGCGGCCCTCCAATAGATGAGCCTTTTGCAACCACCACAGAAGATATACCCTTGTCCTTGGCGACAGGGTTATTCGCAGGTGCATCTGAGGATGCGACCCTGACCATTTGTCCAACAGATCCCTTTGGAAAATTCTTGCATGGAATCTGCCGAATGGAATTGCTTCGTAAAAAGCCACCATTTTTCCCAGGACTCTTGTGTACAGACACCTTTCCTGGTTTTAGGAGGTTCCTGACAGGTCGGATAACTCCTTGGCTTTTTCCTCGGGAAGAAAAACCTTTTTCTGAACCGTGTCCAGAATCATCCCTAGGAACAGCAGACGTATCGTCGGAAAACAGCTGCGATTCTTGGAATATTTAGAATCCAGTCGTGCCGTCGAAGAACTACTTTAGATAGTGCTCTTCCGACCTCCAACTGTTCTCTGGAACTTGCCCTTTTTAGGTCGTGCAAGTAAGGGATAATTTAGATGCCTTTTTTCTTTGAAGAAACATCTTTTCGGCCATTACCTTGGTAAAAAGGCCCGGGGTGCCGTGGATAATTCAAACGGCATCGTCTGAAACTGATATTGACAGTTCTGTACCACGAACCAGAGGTACCCTTGATGAGAAGGACAAAATTTGGACATGGAGGTAATCCTTGATGTCCAGGGACACCATATAGTCCCCTTTTTTCCGGTTCGCTATCACTGCTCTGAGTGACTTTATCTCGATTTGAACCTTTTATGTAAGTGTTCAAAACATTTTAGATTTAGACTATGTGTCACCAAGCCGTCTGGCTTCAGTACCACAATATAGTGTGGAAAAATAATACCCTTTTCCTTGTCGTAGGAGGGGTACTTTGATTATCACCTGCTGGATATACAGCTTGTGAATTGTTTCCAATGCTGCCTCCCTGTCGGAGGGAGCCGTTGGTAAAGCAGACTTCAGGAACCTGCGAGGAGAAGATGTCTCGACTCTCCAATCTTTACCCCTGGGATAATACTCGTACGATCTAGGGGTCAACTTGCGAGTGATCCCACTGCGCCCTGAGACTCTTGAGACTACCCCCCCACCTTGAGTCCGCTTGCACGGCCCCAGCGTCATGCTGAGGACTTGGCAGACGCGGTGGAGGGCTTCTTTTCCTGGGAAAGGGCTGCCTGCTGCAGTCTACTTCCCTTACCTCTATGTCTGGGCAGATATGACTGGCCTTTTGCCTGCATGCCCTCATGGGAAAGGAAAGATTGAGGCTGAAAAGACGGTGTCTTTTTTAGCTGAGATGTAACTTGGGGTAAAAAAGGTTGGATTTCCCAGCTGTTGCTGTGGTCCCCAGGTCCGATGGACCGACCCCCAAATAACTCCTTCCCTTTATACAGCAATACTTCCATCTGCCGTATGGGATCTGTATCACCTGACCACTGTCGTGTCCCTGACATCTTCTGGGAGATATGGACAACGCACTTATCTTGATGCCAGAGAGCAAATATCCCTCTGTGCATCTCACATACATATATATAGAATGCATCCTATTAAATGCTCTACATGAATAAAATATTTTCAGTCAGGGAATCCGACCAAGCCAACCCAGCACTGCATCTCCAGGCTGATGGCGATCGCTGGTCGCAGTATAACCACCGTATGTGTGTATATACTTTTTAGGATATTTTTCCAGCTTCCTATCAGCTGGCTCCTTGAGGGCGGCCGTATCTGGAGACGGTAACGCCACTTGATAAGCGTGTGAGCGCCTTATCACCCTAAGGGGTGTTTCCCAACGTACCCTAATTTCTGGCGGGAAAGGGTATAACGCCAATATTTGCTATCGGGGTAACCCTACGCATCATCACACACTTCATTTTATTTTATCTGATTCAGGAAAAACTACAGGTAGTTTTTTCACTCCCACATAATACCCTTTCTTGTGGTACTTGTAGTATCAGAAAAACGTAACACCTCCTTCATTGCCCTTAACGTGTGGCCCTAATGAGAAATACGTTTGTTTATTCACCGTCGACACTGTATTCAGTGTCCGTGTCTGTGTCTGTGTCGACCGACTGAGGTAAATGGGCGTTTTTAAAACCCCTGACGGTGTTTCTGAGACGCCTGGACCGGTCCTAATAGATTGTCGGCCGTCTCATGTCGTCAACCGACCTTGCAGCGTGTTGACATTCTCACGTAATTCTCTAAATAAGCCATCCATTCCGGTGTCGACTCCCTAGAGAGTGACATCACCATTACAGGCAATTTCTCCGCCTCCTCACCAACATCGTCCTCATACATGTCGACACACACGTACCGACACACAGCACACACACCGGGAATGCTCTGACAGAGGACAGGACCCACTAGCCCTTTGGGGAGACAGAGGGAGAGTCTGCCAGCACACACCAAAAACGCTATAATTATATAGGGACAACCTTATATAAGTGTTTCTCCCTTATAGCATCTTTTATATATATACAATATCGCCAAAATCAGTGCCCCCCCTCTCTGTTTTAACCCTGTTTCTGTAGTGCAGTGCAGGGGAGAGCCTGGGAGCCTTCTCTCCAGCTTTTCTGTGAGAGAAAATGGCGCTGTGTGCTGAGGAGATAGGCCCCGCCCCTTTTACGGCGGGCTCGTCTCCCGCTATTTTTGAAGTTAGGCAGGGGTTAAATATCTCCATATAGCCTCTGTGGGCTATATGTGAGGTATTTTTTGCCTCTAATAAGGTTTTTATTTGCCTCTCAGAGCGCCCCCCCCAGCGCTCTGCACCCTCAGTGACTGTTGTGTGAAGTGTGCTGAGAGGAAAATGGCGCACAGCTGCAGTGCTGTGCGCTACCTTTATGAAGACTCAGGAGTCTTCAGCCGCCGATTTTGGACCTCTTCTCTCTTCAGCGTCTGCAAGGGGGCCGGCGGCGCGGCTCCGGTGACCATCCAGGCTGTACCTGTGATCGTCCCTCTGGAGCTAGTGTCCAGTAGCCAAGCAGCAAATCCACTCTGCACGCAGGTGAGTTCACTACTTCTCCCCTAAGTCCCTCGTTGCAGTGATCCTGTTGCCAGCAGGACTCACTGTAAAGTAAAAAACCTAAGCTAAACTTTCTCTAAGCAGCTCTTTAGGAGAGCCACCTAGATTGCACCCTTCTCGTTCGGGCACAAAATCTAACTAGAGTCTGGAGGAGGGTCATAGGGGGAGGAGCCAGTGCACACCACCTGATCTGGTAAAAGCTTTACTTTTTTGTGCCCTGTCTCCTGCGGAGCCGCTATTCCCCATGGTCCTTTCAGGAACCCCAGCATCCACTTAGGACGATAGAGAAATGACAGGGGATCCCCCGTATTTTTAAAACCAGCACCGGGCTCTGCGCCTGGTGCTGGTGCAAAAAATACGGGGGACAAAAAGAGTAGGGGTCCCCCATATTTTTTACACCAGCATCGGGCTCCACTAGCTGGACAGATAATGCCACAGCCGGGGGTCACTTTTATACAGCGCCCTGCGGCCGTGGCATTAAATATCCAACTAGTCACCCCTGGCCGGGGTACCTTGGGGGAGTGGGGACCCCTTCAATCAAGGGGTCCGTCCCCCCCAGCCACCCAAGGGCCAGGGGTGAAGCCCGAGGCTGTCCCCCCCATCCAAGGGCTGCGGATAGGGGGCTGATAGCCTTGAGAAAATTGAAAGAATATTGTTTTTTCCAGTAGTACTACAAGTCCCAGCAAGCCTCCCCCGCAAGCTGGTACTTGGAGAACCACAAGTACCAGCATGCGGGAGAAAAACGGGCCCACTGGTACCTGTAGTTCTACTGGAAAAAAAATACCCAAATAAAAACAGGACACGCACACCGTGATAGTAAAACTTTATTTCACACATGTCGACACATACATACTTACCTATGTTCACACGCCGACCTCTGTCCACTTGTCCAAGTAGAATCCACGTGTACCTGTGAATATAATTATACTCACCTGATCCAGTGTCCAGATTATAATCCACGTACTTGCCAAAAAAAAAAAAAAAAAACGAACACCCGGACCAAACGGACTGAAAGGGGTCCCATGTTTACACATGGGACCCCTTTCCCCGAATGCAGAGACCCCACGTGACTGCTGTCACAGAAAGGTCTCTTCAGCCAATCAGCGAGCGCAACGTCCTGGCACTCTGCTGATTGGCTATGCGCGTCTGAGCTGTCAGACAGCGCATCGCAAAGCCTCTCCATTATATTCAATGGTGGGAACTTTGCGGTCAGCGGTGAGGTCACCCGCGGTCAGCGGCTGACCGCGGGTAACCCCACCGCTGACGGCAAAGTTCCCACCATTGAAACTAATGGAGGGAGCTGTGCGATGCGCTGTCTGCCAGCAGACGCGCATACAGCCAATCAGGTGAGTGCCACGAAGTAGTGCTTCCTGATTGGCTGAAGGGACCTTTCTGTGACAGCAGTCACGTGGGGTCTCTGCATTCGGGGAAAGGGGTCCCATGTGTAAACATGGGACCCCTTTCAGTCCGTTTGGTTCGGGTGTTCGGTTTTTTTTGTTTTTTGCCAAGTACGTGGATTATAATCTGGACACTGGATCAGGTGAGTATAATTTTATTCACAGGTACACGTGGATTCTACTTGGACAAGTGGACAGAGGTCGGCGTGTGAACATAGGTATGTATGTGTCGACATGTGTGAAATAAAGTTTTACTATCACGGTGTGCGTGTCCTGTTTTTATTTGGGTATTTTTTTTCCAGTAGAACTACAGGTACCAGTTCCAGCGGGCCCGTTTTTCTCCCGCATGCTGGTACTTGTGGTTCTCCAAGTACCAGCTTGCGGGGGAGGCTTGCTGGGACTTGTAGTACTACTGGAAAAAAAACAATATTCTTTCAATTTTCTCAAGGCTATCAGCCCCCCATCCGCAGCCCTTGGATGGGGGGGGGACAGCCTCGGGCTTCACCCCTGGCCCTTGGGTGGCTGGGGGGGGGGACCCCTTGATTGAAGGGGTCCCCACTCCCCCAGGGTACCCCGGCCAGGGGTGACTAGTTGGATATTTAATGCCACGGCCGCAGGGCGCTGTATAAAAGTGACCCCCGACTGTGGCATTATCTGTCCAGCTAGTGGAGCCCGATGCTGGTGTAAAAAATACGGGGGACCCCTACTCTTTTTGTCCCCCGTATTTTTTGCACCAGGCGCAGAGCCCGGTGCTGGTTTTAAAAATACGGGGGATCCCCTGTCATTTTTCCCCCCGGATTTTTAGAACCAGGACCGGCTCGAAGAGCCCGAGGCTGGTTATGCTTAGGAGGGGGGACCCCACGCAATTTTTTTTCAGATTTTTACCATTCCATTTAAAAAAAAATATATATATATATATATAATAATAATAATAATAATAATATTTTTAAAAATATATAAATAATACTTGTGCCTCCAAAATAGACAAACCAAGTACCTAATCCCTTCTAATATACATAGATATGCTATTACCAATAAAAAAAAACACCAAAAAAAACATGTTTTTAAAAAATTTTATTAGATTCCGCCACCAAAGTGTGGCGGATTGAAAATGACGAATTTACTGTCTAAAAGCACTGTTGTCGAATTTCCAAACTTCAATTGAATATACTTTTGGCGAATTGCCGCATTTGTACCATTGCAGAAATGTCGAATTTGACAAATGTCGAATTTCAAAAAGTCGAATTTGGAAAGTCCGTTTTTTTGACGAAAAGTACCGAATTGCATTGTCGATTTTTTTTTTTGGGCGAAAATGTCCCGTTTTTTGACATTTTCGGGAATTCGACCGCAATTGCATATACCCCTATGTACTTAAAAGAAAGAGAACACCGGGATGTCCCAAAGCAGTATTTTAAGGGAGGGGATGTGCCTGTGAAGGTAGTAGAAGCCGGCGTCCAAAGGAAGCATCCTGGGAGGAGTATGTATCAAATACATAAAACCTAATAAAAGTGTAAATAGAAGGTCCAACCAACCGAGTAGAATGTTCCGAAATGAAAGCTGTCATAGGTAGGTCAACTTGAACAGATGCTTGGGTAATGACCATTCTAATCTATCAATGACCATTCTAATTCCATCCGGCCAGGGTCTGTTTGTTAGATGAACCTCGCTTGTGAAAACCATAGACAATGAACAGGATATCACCACGTCTAATAGAAGCAGAACGATACACGTAAATCTGTAATGCCCGAACAACATCCAAAGAACGTTCTTTCCTCGACAATACTGGTTAGGCGAAGGCCAAAACCACAATTCCTGGTTAAGGTGGAACTTAGAAGCCACTTTAGGAAGGTAACCCGGCCTTTTCCGAAGAACTGATCCATCTTGAAGAAAAATCAAGAAAGGAGGACGGCATGACAGAGCTCCTAAGTCCAATACCCTCCTGGCTGATGCTATAGCCAGTAGATATACATCCTTAGCAGTTAGCCATTTGAGATCCACGGACTCCAAGGGTTCAAAAGGGGGCTCCTGAAGAGCGTTCAGTACTATTGACAGATTCTATGGGGGAACATGCTAAACATATGGAGGTTGCACATGAACATCTGCCAATGGGGCAATTCTGTGATTAAACAAAATGTGTACTTTGAGGCCAGGCGCAGGCCTAAATCCAAACCTCTTTGAAGAAAGGCCAGTATTCTAGATACTTTGAAGACAGAGGCACCATAGCGATTAGAAACGCACCATGTGAAATAGGCATGTCATACTCTATAATATATTCTTGCACGGGCAGGCTTGTGTGCCTTAAGCATTGTGTGAATCACAGAGCCGAGAATCCTTTTGCTCTTAGGATCGATGATTCAAGCACCACGCCGTCAAAGACAAATGTGCTATTTCTGGATGGAGACATGATCCCTGAGATAGCAGGTCCTGTCTCTGAGGAAGTAGTAGAGGTTGTTCCACTGAGAGGCCTTGTAGGTCTGAGAACCAGTTCCGTCTGGGCCACCCCAGGGCTATTAGAATGAGATTTCCTCTATCTTGTTTGATCTTATGCAGAGCTCGAGATATCAGTGATATCGGAGGGAATATGTATGGGAGACGAAAATTCCACCGTATTGACAATGCATCCACGAATGCAGCTTGTGGATCTTTTGATCGGGCCCCGAATATCGGGACCTTGTAATTGTGTAAAGAAGCCATGAGTTCCACACCTGGCAGACCCCACCTGTCCACTAGAAGTTGAAACACTTCACGATGAAGGGCCCATTTTCCGGAATGAACGTCCTGGTGACTGAGGAAGTCCGCTTTCCAATTTAGCACGCCAGGAATGAACACTGCTGATATGGCCGGTAGATAAAGCTCGGCCCATCTGAGTATTTTGGCCACTCCCTGCATTGCCATTTTTCTGCGAGTGCCTCCATGGTGATTTATATACGCCACAGTTGTGGCGTTATCTGCTGAACCTGAACTGGTCTGTCTTGGAGAACTTTTTATGCTAGCATTAATGCATTGCACACTACCCTCAGTTCCAGTATGTTGACAGGCAACTGGGACTCTGTCCGACGCCATCATCCCTGAAAGGACTGATGCTCGGTCACATCTCCCCATCCTCCAAGGCTAGCATGCGTTGTGAGAAGTACCCAGTTTGAGTTCCAAAAGGAGCGGACTATCTCCAGATGACGGTTGTGGAGCCACCAAGCTAATAACTTCCAGAGTCAGAATTATCATCAGCAACTTGATGCAGTGAAGTTGACTATTCCACTTGGTCAGAATAAGCCTCTGCAGAAGCCGGGGAGTGAAACTGTGCGAACTCAACCATGTCGAATGTTGACACCATGAGACTTCGGACTTGCATTGCCGCATGAACAGACACTCAGAAACAGCTGGATTTTGTTTCTCAGTTTCTCTTTTCTGTCTGTCAACAGAAACAGTCTCTGACTGTAAGAATCCAGTAGCCCTCCCAGATGTAGCATTCTCTGGGATGGACTCAGTGAGGACTTTTTCCAGTTGATTAACCACCCATGATGCTGCAGGACCTCCACTGTGTCACATAAATGAGCAGGACCTCTTGCGAATTTGCCAGGATTAGCAGATCGTCTAAATAAGTGAGGATTCTGACTCCCAATCTCAGTATGTATGCTGCCAGTACAGCCATCACCTTGGTAAAAATCCTTGGTGCCGTGGCAAGACCAAATGGCAGAGCCCACAACTGGTAATGCTGATTGCATATAACAAAACGTAAGTATTGCTGATAAGACAGCGTAAAAAGAATATGCAGATATGCATCCTGTGTATCCAGCGACATCAAAAAGTCCCCAGGCTCCATGGCCAAGACTATGCATCGCAGTGTCTCCATGCGAAACTTGGACACCTTCACAAACCTGTTCAGGGACTTTAGATTTAAAATTGGTGGAAATGACCAGTTGGGTTTTGGAACCAGGAACTGTGTTAAATAATACCCTTTTCCTCCTTGGGAATGAGAGACTGGAGCTATGATTCCTGATTGCGAAATAGACAGGGCCACATTTTGAAGCATTTTGGCCTTCTCTCGATCCGAAGGAAGGCCTGTATTGAAGAATTGCTGGGGGGGGGGGGGCTTGTCAGGCTTTGGTGCAGGTTGACGTGTAGCCCAGGATTGTTTAGATTTAGGCTTAGTGGTTTTTGTTGCGTGAGCTTGTCTCAGAAAGACCTATCCTTTGGCTTTACCCTGTGGATGAGAAAAACGAAAAGACGCACTTTTAAAACGGGGAACCGGTGCTAAGGGCAATGAGGCTGTTTTAGCCGCAGCTAAAGAGTTAACAATTTAATTCAACTCTTCTCCAAATAAAATCTCCCCTTTAAAGGGTAAGACTTCTAAAGTTTTCTTGGATTCCAGGTCAGCTTTCCAAGAGCGTAACCACAGAATCATAGAATTTGACGGCAGATAAGAACCACTTGGCCCATCTAGTCTGCCCCTTTTTTATCCTTTAGGTAATCTCAACCCTTTTTGAACCTTAGTTCTTTGTAAGGATATTCATATGCCTATTACAAGCATGTTTAAATTGCTCTACAGTCTTAGCCTCTACCACCTCTGATGGGAGGCTATTCCACTTATCCACTACTCTTTCTGTGAAGTAATTTTTCCTAAAAAATATCCCCTGAACCTGCCTCCCTCCAGTTTCAGTGCATGTCCTCGAGTTCCAATACTTCTCTTCCTTTGAAGAATGTTTTGCTCCTGAACTTGCGATACACCTTGCAAGAACAGAAGTTGCTGACGCTTTAGCTGCCATTATGCCAGCGTTCGAAATTGCTTTGCTAATATAAGCATTTGCAGTCTTCACATATTCCAAGTACAATCTGCATTGTTCTGAAATTTCCTCAGGCAATTCCTCCTCAATTGCCTGCAACCAAGCTTCTATCGCCTTGTAGGCCCAAGAAGCTGCCATAGTAGGCCTATTTATGGCCCCAGTGAGAGAAAGTAAGACTTTAGGCAGTTTTCTATTCTCTTATCAGTAGATTCCTTCAATGGGAATAACGAAGTGACCGGTAAAGTGGATGACTCCACTAAGCGTGTGACATGTGAATCCACAAGAGGGTTTTTTTTTTTCCATTTATTACAATCCTTTGCAGAGACAGGGTAGCAGGATAACACCTTTTTGGACACAGTAAACTTCCTACCAGGAGAGTTCCAAAATTCCTGTCTCACTTCCATTAAATAGTCCGAGTGTGAAAATTGTGACTTAACCACCTTTTGCTTCTTGAATACATCTGTATTCTTAGCCACAGGTGTAGATTACCCCTCTGTTAACTGTAAGATCTGTCTTACAGTTTCAACTAAAACAGGCATGTAATCCACTAGAGAGACTTCTTTCTCTACTGCACATGAGTCTGTGATTGAATAGTCAGACCCCTCACCATCCTCTTCAGATGACACATAAGAGTCTAAAATCAAAGTGGACTGAGAGAATGACGTAGCCGGTCTAGCAGATTTCTTTCATTAAATTCTCTGGCTAGATAGGGTCTGGGTCAGTTTTTTAACCTGTTTTGATAAGGTTTCTGCCAGAGGTGGATTTACCACAGTGACCACATTCGCCTGTAATGGCATGGGGGGTCCCATAGGGGGTGTAAGACGTTCCACCAATGTACCCAGTACTTGTGAAAAAGCAGCCATGTGAGGGCTATTGTGCAGTCACAGTAGATGAGGACTGACCGGGAGCAATATAACAGTTAGTACATAGCCCCTCTTGTATAACCTCATTTACAGCAAACTCCACCCCACATGACTTGCATGATAGTAGCTCTGTAGATTCTATCTGTGTGTGATTCTGTTAGCCAACTTTTAAAGGACGCTTAAATACTCTTAAACCCACAGAGGTGTTCAGACAGAGTAATGTATGTGACAAACACATGTTATTGCTGTTAAGGGCAACCCTGACAGCACCTGTACACAGGTTTCAGAGGAAAAAGTGGATAGAGATAAGATAGTAAGAAAGAAAAATTCAGACAGCAGGAAAATCTAGCACACAGTCACATACAACAACAATACTGCAATGGACACTCGAATCAACTACTCAGCCCCTGTTTGTAAGCAGGTAGGATGTAAGTGCTTGTAAAAACCTGGCATGCTGTAGCCGTTTTTACAGGAAGAAAGAAGCCCAACATTGCCAGAGACCTGCTCTGTAAGATGGCTGCCCGGGTTTCTGAGGGAAGAAGGGAGGATGATCTGCAGCTCAAGGGCGGGAAATCTGAGGGAGACTGGCGCCCAGAGCTGGGGAGGGGCTACAGGTTCAGCGCCCCCTTCCCTTTGCTGGCATCCACCCCAGGTAACTCAGGGTGCCTGATTAAACTGGTGTTTTTACACCAAAACCTGTGCCCTTATTCCCTGGTGGTCTAGTGAGACTAACTGCCCAGTTACAGTGTCCACGCCAGTGCCGGAGTCTGTTCTCCCTCAGACGCCAGCGGACCACAATTTAGCATGGGTCACAGACACTCTTACCTGCTCTTGTCAGCCACACAGTCCCCAGGGTCCCAGTCACAAGCGGTGCTATACGAAGCGTAATGGTCCCCCTGCCGAGAAAACACCCGTCTGAGGCCAAGCGTGGCATTCCTGCGTAGGGTGATGGTGCTGCAGTGCTGAAGTCAAATATAGTTACAGCGCTGCCAGCCCATGCAAATAGTAAAAATAAAAAGCTTTTTAGGGCTGCATATAACAGCCCCTGCTGAGGTGCACCCACTTCCTGCGGGTACCAACAAAAAAAAAAAAACTGATGAGCCTGGCCTGGAAAGTGGTTACAGGGGAGAGGAGACAAGCATTCTGGGACAGCTGAAAGCTTTGCTGTTGTTGCTCGGACTCCGCCCATAGGAAGACTGCTGTCATCTACTCAACATAATATTCAAACTCAACAGGTAACTTCCCATAGCCAAGCTAATTACTCAAAATAGAGACAGAAGCCTGGCTCTGTCCGTTATTCAAGCTGTAGTGACTCTCATTATCTATTTATTTATTTACTTGGGATACAGTTATAATTGCCGGCAGTCAGGGTCCAGGCTGTCAGGATATCGATGCCGGAATCCCAACCGCTGACAATGCCGACAGGGGCTATTCCCACTTGTAGGTGTCCACGAAACCCACAGAGTGGGAATAGAACCTATGGCGAGCGAAGCAAGCCACCGAGCCCGCAAGGGACTTGCTGGCGCTCACCCCTCTGACAGCATTCTAGCGGCCGGGATCCCATAGCCAATGCATTTATTTTATTTATTATTTTGTTTTTTAATTGAAGAGAACATAAATTCGCAAGGAAATTAGCAATTGGCACCCTCTCCCACCTGCCCTGACTGATTTTAACTAGCAAGGGTCTCTGGTACTCTCAGACTGCATATTGAAACTAAAGGCACAATGAAGGCAAGTCCTACAAATTTGTACACTTTGTCAGTTTTAGGGCTGAGTTTGGGGTGCAAGCCTCCTGGGGTGGTGTGGCCGGGTTGTCTTGAGGTGGCACGCTATAAAATTTAATTAGAACTTTTTTAACACTCAATTTTGCAACAAGAACCTTGTATTTGCTCTATGTTAGATTGCAGAGTTTATTATAATTATTCTGACTAGCAGTACTTATATTGTGGATTGTGCAACAGCACCACACTCTCTGTGTTAAATTAGCAATTGGGAAAGATTAGGAGTTCGGGATTTCAGTAAGCTTCATCACAATGCTGAACATGGTAGTGACGGGATGCGGTCATGCGACCGGCACTCGGAAATGCGAGCACTCAAAATGCCAGCAGTCAAAAATGCCTACCCAGAGGCACTCATGAGTGTGCACGAGACCCATAGAGTGTTGTGAGCGTGGTAAGCGCATCGAGCCTGCAAGAGGCTCCCCCCCAACGGCATTCTGCTGTCGGGATCCCGGGGTCAGTATACTGACTTCCGGGATCCCGGCAGTCGGCAACGGCTGCCCAACCCGTTGTGACATATAACCAGCCAATTAACCTACCAGTATATTTTTGGAATGTGGGAGGAAACTATCATGTCGACATGACTGGAATGTCAGATTAAACATCCCTGGTGGTCTAGTGGTGACTTACCTGGTACGGTGACTCCACCTGTGACTTCTGGGTGTGTCGGTGACATTAGGATGACTTTAAATGGATCATGAATCACTTCTGCCAGTAAGTATGACTAATGCTACCCCCAATCCTCCAAAGCCTAACCCTCAACTACCGGTCTCGGCAGAATGTTAACATTTCACATGTGAATAAGTCAACATCTGAAGGTGCCAACATAGTCAATACACATATGTTCGTAAACACATTAGTGTGCAGACTTCTATGATTCTGAAGCAAGTTATTTTCTAATACGCAAGTATACCTGGCCAATAAAGCTGATTCTGATGTAAATAGAACCAGCAGACAGTTCAGTTGTTAAACATCAGTACATACCATCATGTATAACACTGTGAGGTGAATTCAATTGTGCCCGATAATTTTTGGGGCTAAAAAAGACAAAAACAAAAAACAAAAATGTTTGCCTGTTGTTTTATCAGGCAATTAAATTTCGGGTGAACGTATCCTGGATACGTTCATGGATCCATGTGTTTTCACAGCCTCGACCGCGAAAATGAGTTAGTTATCAGGGGGGGGGTTTCACCTGCCTCTGGGTAGATGGGAAAAAAAATCCGATAGTGCCGGCTTTCAGTACTAATTGGATAATCCCCGGGGGATCAGTTAGCACGGTACTTTACCGCGGCTAATTGAACTCCCCCTATATGGGAGTAAATGAGTAGCAGTTGCCCCTAAAGCACAAACTATGACTTCCCGCAATCTGTGGAATCCATTTAGAGCTGAGCTTCATATTTGAGCCTTAACACTTTAGGTAGCGTTACTCAGTATCCAACTTTGGGGGATATCCAATTACCCGTGGTATATTACCACGGGTAATGATATTGCCCAGGGCTATCCTATTAGCACCGATAAGCCGGCATAAGCAGCGGCTTATCAGAGGTAACCTGTTGCTGCACCAGGTGCCGGCTCCTGACAGCTCCCATTGCAGGGCTGCATGGTCAAGTGACCACTGCTAGGGGGAGGAGGGGGATGCGGGCGATGGCGCTGACCCGGGGTCACAGCGCCGAGTGCCGGCTCCCGGGCAGTGGCGCGCTCCCTACAGTTCTAGCCTGCTGCTGCCGTCGCGGGCATGGGACACTGCAAGTCGCCGTGGTTATCGGGGATTTTCTTTCACCTGTAATCAGCATTACACTGTGATAAGAAACAATGATGCCATAAATTACGATAACAGACACAAAAACTATTGAAAAAAAATATACAGTGTTCTATAAGATTAAAATTTTGACTGCCATATCTGCGGGTTTTTAATCGGATTTTAATGTATAACAAGGTCAAAGTAACTTATGTAATCCCGGCTATTTAAGGAAATGCAACTTCTTTAACCACTACCATCCTGATATAATTTGTCTCAAATCAATATAAAATGTGAAGAATATTGGTATGGTGGATTATTAATTTAAACAACTACTTCTAATGTGCAAAATGACATGACATGACAGGTGACGCCATACACATCATCATTTCTCTTTTTCATTACTAGTCTATCACTCAAACATCTGTCCCCCTGTACCAGCTGTCCAAGCATGGTACGCTCATGGATGGGATGAAATAGGACATGTACTGTATCTGATGGTTATGTTGGGACACTACCCCTAGCGCTAGGATTGCTGCAACCACCCTACTTGTGTCATCTCTTCTGTGCAAGTCCTATTCCACCCAGGGTAATCCTACGTAGTTCACCCAACATGAATGCCTCACCTGGTATCTGTCATGGGTGGAATATATAACTTGTAGAAGTTATTACCCAAAATGTCTGCACCAACCCTGCAGTATGCTTATTGTACTCTCTAGGTTTAGTTGTTCTTAAATTATTTTTGTATGTTTTCAGCTTGCTGTAATTCTAATGCCTTTGTACCATGTTATGATGTATGTAAAGCAACTGAGACCCGCGGGAGAAAAGCGATATTATTATTATTATTATTATTAATTTTTATATAATAATATTAATAATATCCGCTGACCCATGTTAAATAAAATGTAATAAAAGTAATGTTTTAAAGAGTGTACACCCACAAAAACCTACTTTTCTTTTTGTTTTGCTTCAAGTAGGACAATTTAGGTTAGATGCAACACCACTAGTAAGATTTTGATACTTGCTCTAATAAATATATCACCATCTGGGTCTTGTGGAATAAAAGGAAGTTATTGTTTTGTGCAACTCGTCTCTCTCTCTTTAGAGGGCTGTTGCCTTGTCAGAATGGATACCCCAGAGGTGGCCAATGGTGGACTGGTACAACAAACATATGAAGCTGAAGTATGGCATGATCCACTATATGGACAAAAGTATTTGGCCACACCTGTTAATTACTGAATTCAGGTGTTTCAATCAGACCTGCTGTCACAGCTGTATAAAATCAAGCACATAGACATGCAGTCTCCATTTGCAAACATTTGTGATACAAAATGGGTCGTTCTGAAGAGCTCAGTGACTTCAAGCGTGGTACTGTGATAGGATGCCACCTTTGCAATAAGACTGGTTATGAAATTCCATCCCTGCTGGATATTCCACGGTCAACTGTAAGTGATATTATTAGAAAGTGAAGCGTTCCGAAACAACAGCAACTCAGCCAGGAAGCGGAAGTCTATATAAAATCACAGAGCGGGTCAACTACTGCTAAGGCGCATGGTGCGTAAAGGTCGCCAACGCTCTGCTGATTCCATAGCTGAGGAGTTCCAAACTTCCACTGGCATAAATGTAAGCACAAAAACTGTGGAGCAGGAGCTTAATGGAATGGATTTCCATGGCCGAGCAGCTGCATGCAAGCCTCACATCACCAAGTCCTATACCAAGCGTCAGATGCAGTGGTGTAAAGCACACCTACACTGGACTGTGAAGCAGTGGAAACATGATCGGTGGAGTGAAGAATTACGCTTCTCTGTTTGACAGTCAGATCGGAGAGTCTGGGTTTGGCGGATGCTGGTAGAACGTTACCTGCCTGACTACATTATGCCAACTGTGAAGTTTGGTTGAGGATGGATAATGGTATGGAGCTGTGTTTTAGGGTTTGGGCTAGGCCCTGTTTTTCCAGTGAAGGACAGTCTTACTGCTTCAGCAAACCAAGACATTTTGAACAATGCTATGCTTCCAACTTTGTGGTAAAAACAGTTTGGGGAAGGCACTTTTCTATTCCAATATAACTGTTCCCCAGTGTACAAAGCAATAGACATGGGTCCTAATTCAGACTGGATCGCTGCAGCGGCTGCAGTGTGAATTCCTATGAGGAGTGCGCCCGCGCACCCCGGGAGCCCAGTGAGATGCTAGCAGCATCTCTGGGATGCGATCGCCTTTGCCCGATTGGAAGGCAGAGGGGGGCGTGCCAAAAGCATTAAAACGCCGTTAGCTGGGCGCGGTCCAGACAACACAGGCGTGTCCAGACCTTTGTGGGGGCGGCCCACGGCGGCTGCATGACTGCACATGCAGCTGCTGTGACCTGGGACGCATCTGGTAGCTGCGCTGGCAGGGAGCTACTTGCCAGGAGCAAAAGCCTGTGCGTGGGAAGGGGAGAGGGCCTGATATACGGGGCAGGCTAGCCCTGTGCTGGGCGTCCCCAAGCATGTCAGAGTAAATGATCGTAGATGTGCTAAATTTACCTCATTTACGATCAGATCTGAATCACCCCCATGGTTTGATGATTTTGGTGTGGAAAAACGTGACTGGCCCACACAGAGCGCTTACTTCAAGCCCACCGAGCACCTTTGGGATGAACTGGAACGGAGATTGCAAGCCAGACCTTCTCGTCCAACATCAACATCATAAATGCTGTACAGAATGAATAGGCACAAATTCCCACAGACACACTCCAAAATCTGTGGAAAGCCTTCCATGAAGAATGGAAGCTGTTATAGCTGCAAAAGGGGGACCAACTCCATATTAAAGTATATGTATTTGAATACAATGTCATTACAGGCCCTGTTGGTGTAATGGTCAGGCATCCGAATACTTTTGTGCATATAGTGTTTATACAAGGTTTTAGTATGTTTTAAGATATTTTGCAGAAGTGCTATGATCGCTGTATTTGTATTTAGCCAGTTTTGTATGTATATTTCCATTTTAACCCCTTTTCTTAAGCTTATTATGTTAGAAGAATATTTCCCTGGATGTGAAGTGTGTTCCCGCATCCACAATATTGAGGGGCAGACATATCGTAGCCCGGGAAGCACTAACCTGGAGATGGAGTTGTTACTAGCTATCCTGGACATACTCTTAGTGACTTGACCATGCACAATAGACATAGGGAGCCCCACTGTCATAAAACCTTGTTGCACTGCATATAACTAAAGATTCATAGATTTTGTGATGATATAAGAACAGCCCAAAACAAGAGGGACACTGGAGAATACCATGGGGTATAAATGTGCTGGAGGCTGGGCAGTAAAAGGTTAATTTTTCAGGTCAGCTCAGGCTCTCCCTCTATACCTCGCTTTCTGCACAGGCAGGCAGTTTTCGCTTAGGAAAGCCTGAGGGGGAGAGGAAAGGAGAGTAGGAGAAATCAGGCACATAAACAGTCACAAACAACGGTGAGAAACCTGGTAAAATGTAAAACCTGGACACACTTCAGTAAAAACCCAGGAGCAAATGGGGGGGCGTCTAGTGTCCCCCATGACATCAGAGAAATGGATTTAAAATGGTAAAAACAAATTAAGGTAAGTGCCAAGGACCAAGTTGTAGCCATGCAGATCTGCGGCGAAGCCCCACGCTGAGCCGCTCAGGAGGACCTGACCAACTGGGTGGCAACCAAGTGAGAAATTGGGAGAACTGCCATAGAATAAGCATGACAGATGACTTCGGGAGGCAATCATTTCGCCGGCTGTCAGGATCCAGTCAGTCAGGATACAGACGCCGGAATCACGACACCTGGTACAATACCGGCGGGTCGGAATCCCGACCGCCGGCCACATTCCCCACTTGGGTGGTGATCCACGCCACCACCCAAGGGGGGGGGATATTACCAGGTCTGGGCCCGCAGCATGGCGAGTGCAGCAAGCCCACAAGGGGACAAGCTGTGCTCGCCGCCAGTATTCTAGCTGTCAGGATCCCAGAGACGCCCTCCTGACCGCCGGGATCCCCAAAACCGAGATATCATACTGAATCTATGACTTCCCATATCAAACGGGCAATAGTTTGTTTGGAGGCAGGCCAACCTCTGTTGACCACTGAATAGAGGGCAAAAAGAGGAAAAATCCTTAAACCTCTCCACATAAATGTTAGGAGCCTGAACTACACGCCAGTACTTGAGAGATGACCGTGAATCACCAGTTCGATGGAAAGACAGAACAATCTCCTAGTTTATATAGAATCTGAAAACAAATTTTTGAAGGAAAGAGGAGGTTGTTTGCAACACCGCATGATCTGAGGAAAATTAAGATAGGAGACCTATGAGATAAAGCACTCAGTTCTAAGACCCAGCAGGTCGAAGAGATAGCCAACAGAAAAACAAGTAATCCATTTTAGGTCGATCAACTCCAAAGGTTCAAAAGGACGACGTGCAGAGCCCAGAGAACAAGTAGTAAATCACAGGGCTCAACCGGAGGCATAAATGAAGGGGGTGTGGATGTGAAGTACCCCCTGTAGGACAGTTTGAAAGCAGGGACAGTAGCCAAGCGTCTCTGGAAATAGACAGTAGGCACACAAACCTGGACCTTCAAGGAGGACAGATGAAGGCCTATATCCAAACCCAACTGCAAATCATTGATGTTTCAACAAAATTGGGACATACAGGTAAGCATCTTCGACATCCAAGAATGCAAGGTAATTCCTGGACTCCAGGAATTGCAAAACAGACTGAAGAAATTCCATTATGAACTTGGGCACTCAGAGATAAACATTCAGGAATGTTAAATTTAAGAACTTCCACCCGTCTGATATGGGGGGACATGGGAAATAACTCCCAAGTCCAGAAGGACTGAACACACTGACAAGTGCTCTTGCTGCAGATGAATCTTAAGGCAGACCAGTTGTAAAAAAAGAGACTGGGAGGAGGCTCTTTAAAAGAAAGAACAAAGCCCTAACTCAACAAGCTCCAAACTCAATAATCAGATGTTGTCTTCACAATCCTCGCAGTTGGGAGTCCGACCCACAATATGGCAGTCTTGGTAGCCACCCATTGCAGGTTTCCTTTGGCCTTCCCACCATGGTAGTAACAAGCGTGACTCTAAAAGGAAGGTAGGAATCTTGTATGTCATTGGGAATGAAAGGGCTTAAGAGACAGCAGCCGCAGTGATGAACTTTTCCAGTTTAGGGCAAAAAAAGAAATTACTATTGAAAGGGAAAGATTCCAAGGTTCTTTTTTTATTAATTGTCAACTATCCAAGCGCAAAGACAGAGGACTCTCCTGGCCACCAGTATCAAAGCCAAAATTCTAGCAGAAAGCATACTTGTGTCCAAAAATGCCTCTACTAGATAAGCCGCTGCCCCTCTGATATGCTCTGGTATGCAGTTAGCATACTGATGGACGGGGTCCCGGCTGTCATAATACCGCCGCTGGAATACCAGCAAGGTAGGCGATTCTCCCTCTGTGGGTGTCCACAATACCCATGTGGAGAGCACAGCAAGTCCACAAGGGGCTTCACTGCGCTCACCCCCCCCCCCCCCCCACCCTGCAGGCATTCTAATGATCGGGATCCCAATGTCAATATAATGACCGCTGGGATCCCAGTTGCCGGGATCACAAACTGATCCCCATGCTCCATTGTGGACAGTAGGCCAGCACACAGTGTTCCAGAACGAAGATCCACATACAGGGAGTAAGCCCATCTTTCTAAAGCCTTGAAGAACCGAGCTGCTCACATCGCAGGTCTCATGATAGATCTGCTTGAACAGACGTATCCTAAGCAGCAGATGTTTCCACCTCCTTAATGAGCAGAACAGCTTGAACTACTGCTATTACAGTCTCCACGTTCACAGAACAAGTCTATTTCTCTCCCTGAACAGATGCAGTTCTATATCCGAATCCCTCTGTAAATAGTCCTCTAGCAGAAATGAAGCTTCAGAGTCCGATTCGTAGCCTGACTGAAGAGATGTGGGTAACACTTAATGCGGCCACACAGTAGGATGCAGTATCTGTTGTACGGAAATCGACATTTGGACTAGACCCTAATCAGGCAGCGAGAAACTGCACCCACAGAGGTTCCATCGCTTGCTACAGAGAAAGAGATGGAGATCCAGCAGAAGAACCCTGAAGGAGCTGCCAGGACACAGCTAACTGCCAAGTCAATTCTGCCGCCCACACTGGTTCCGGTTGGGAACTTGCTACCTAAGGTCTGGACTGCAGCACCACAGGAACGACACAGAACACCATGATCTGAAGCAGAAGGCACAAAAACATCTTACCATTTTTTATTTTTACAGAAAAAGGACTTATGGGAAGCACCCTTCTCCGAGACAGCTCTGGAACTCCCTTTTTTGAGTCATGGTAGTTAACAAAAACACAGCAATAACTGGTGTGAAACTGGGTATCTGTTTGGATGGTCGATCATGTTAAGGTCGACTACTACTGGTAGACATTGACATGGTCAACATGGCTTTTTTTTTTTTAAATTAAATTTTTAACTTTTTCATACTTTACCATCCACGTGGACTACGATTGGGAACGGTAACCTGTACCGCGGAGCGAGGCACCTTGCCCGCAGCTGCAAGGGGACGCAGTACACTAATTGGGGTTCCTGGTCATGTTACGGAAAAAATGACACCAAAAACAGTTAAAAAATCCATGTCGACCTTTTCATGTGTCGAACTGTCCCATGTCGGCTATTTCCATTTGTCAACTATTAGTCCATGTCGACCATGTCTATGTCAACCAATAATGGTCGACCATTCATACTGGAACCGTGAAACTGAGGGGGGAAAAAAACCTACAGGAAATGTATCTGAAACAAACATGGCTAGCCTTCCATACAATAGTGTAAACTACATACTACAGGGAAATATCACACAACAGTATTACAGTAAAGGATAGGAAAAATAATAAACTGTCCTCTCGAAAACCTGAACTATCAAGGATCTAATTTAAAATAATATGGAGTACCTCCAGTACTAACACAGACAGACACACGACCAGGTAGTGTTCACGCTAGGCTGTTTTAGCAGCGCCCTGCCTGATTTTTAAAGGGCAAAATGCGCCCTGGCCTTCTACAGGGCCCTGCTAAAACAGCCTGCCGTGCGAATAGAAAGAAAGGGATCGCTTGGGGGAAGCCGAGCATCTACACCCCCCCATAACTAATGCCAACTACTCTATCACGCCCCCATAAGTGTAAGGAGGGTAGCCCCCCAATTATGGCGCACGGAGGGAACATTAAGCGGGGGAAGAGCAGACAGAAAACAGAAAATCAAAATGACTGCCTACACCAATACCAGTCCCTAAGGTGAGGTAAGGTTGGCAGAAAACAACTATAGCCTGGTCCAGGCAAGGTATAGTGAGGACGGAGACCTGAAACTCTCCGCAGGCTGTAAAATGCCAGCCCGGTGTTGTGGAGGAGAGCAGTGAGGATTCTGCGGGCTGCTAGGTTGTCCAACACAACTAACAGTCTTTTCTCCAAGTGGTGGAAGTATGAAATATTACAGCACTCAGAACACATTTTTCTAAAGCTGATTGGACAGTAGGCATGTGCAATCAGGTACATACATTTGCTTTGACTGGTAGGCCTTTTCAAGTTGAGTCCAGGTATAATAGAGGTTACCCGCTGGGGCAACAATGACTTTCTTGAAAACAAACTGTTGTTAGATCAAGAGTGCTGGGCATAATTTGATTTCTAAAAAAATAAAAACTGGCAGGAGCTTTTTATGCATAACCCAGCGCCGTAATTACGTGCGTGCCAGGTTTGCCTGGCACACAGCGCAGTTGCCCTGGGAGCACAACGGCCAGCGGCTTGTAATGAGTCAAATTGACTCATTACAAGCCTCCTCTGCTGTGTGCGCCGCACTGAAGCCGGAGTCAGGGGAGGAGAGCAGCAGCGCCGGAGCCAGCGGAGAAGGAGGAGGAGGGAGGGGGACTGGAGCTGCAGCAGCGCTATGTAATTGGTAGTGGCGCCGCTGCAGCAGTCCCCTCTCCTTCTGCATTGGCTGCCCAGCGCTGCTGTGAATGCTGGGATGCGCTTCCCTCATCCAAGCATTCACAGCGGCGGCCAGCTAATGCGGAAGGAGAGGGGACTGCTGCAGCGGCGCCTCTACCAATTACATAGCGCTGCTGCGGCTCCAGTCTCCCTCCCTCCTCCGCCTTCTCCCCTGCGGCTGCCCGGGATCTACCAGCACGAGGAGCCTGACTTCCAGCGGGGAGAGATGGTATGTATCTATCTATCTATCTGTCTCTCGCTCTCTATTCTGTCTGCCGTAATGTGTAAAAAGGGGGGCGCTGCCTGCCGTAATGTGTAAAAAGGGGGACGCTGTCTGCCGTGATGTGTAAAAGGGGCTCTACCTGGTGTAGTGGTGCTACTATGCAGCGTAAATTAAATAATGGAGACTACTGTGCACCGTAGTATGAATTGGTATTACTTTGTGGCCACGCCCCTTCCCCAGTAAGCCACGCCCCTATATATTTTTGGCGCGCAATGCCCCCTGTCTTGCATGGGGGGGGGACGCAGTTTCTTGCACACAGTGCTAAAATGCCTAGTTACGGCACTGGCATAACCATTAACAAAAATAAAACAAAATGAAAATCTAATGTTAATAAAGCAAAAATAACCATAAACTGCTGTGTTAAAACAACGTGCAAGAACACTTACATATTTTCCATGATGAGTATATTGAACCACTTTTCGATGTGGTTTACTCTGCCGATACATGTTTCCTTTCAGCAAAGAAGCTACAGTATGTTTAAAAAAAAAAAAAAAGAGACACATTACATATATATATATATATATATATATATACACACACACACACAAAAAGCAGTGTTTACAGGTGCGCTGGTAATTAAAAGGTAATAGTTCTCAGTCAACAGGTAATCCACTCTGGGCTGTAGCACAGGGGTACATCAACACCGCAGCAACTCTGCTTAGAAGGCTCAGGACTCTTATGAGCATTAAATAGCTAGAATAGAGAGTGAAGAGAGTGCGCTCATAGGGGGTAAGTCCAAGTTGATCGCAGCAGGATATTTGTTAGCAGTTGGGCAAAACCATGTGCACTGCAGGTGGGGCAGATATAACATGTGCAGAGAGTTAGATTTGGGTGGGTTATTTTGTTTCTGTGCAGGGTAAATACTGGCTGCTTTATTGTTACACTGCAAATTAGATTGCAGATTGAACCCACCACACCCAAATCTAACTCTCTCTGCACATGTTAAATCTGACTACCCTGCAGTGCACATGGTTTTGCCCAACTGCTAAAAAATTTCCTGCTGCGATCAACTTGGAATTACCCCCATAGTGCAGATCAATTTTTATTTAAAAACACTCCTGACGAAGTAATCTACGAAACATGTTGACGCTGTGCTTGCCAGACGTTTGATCTTCTCCACTTGCACTGCACAGGCTCCATGAATTGGTGACGCGGTGTCCTGACGGGTACGGTCTGGAAAGTATTCAGCCGGCGTGGTGTAAGGTCCCGGGTCCATGTGTCAGCGGTATGCAGTTTTGCCATTGAGGAATGTTTTATACCATCTGCTAACCTGCCCACGGTGTGGGTTGTTCAGGGTACGAGTTCTGTAGAATGACTTGATGTTTCTAAATAAAAATTGATCTGCACTATGAGCGCACTCTCTTTCTCATACATATATATATATATATATATATATATATATATATATATATATATATATATATATATATATATATATATATATATATATATATATATATATATACACACACACATACACATACATATACATATTTATATATATATAAGAATTTACTCACCGGTAATTCTATTTCTCGTAGTCCGTAGTGGATGCTGGGTACTCCGTAAGGACCATGGGGAACAGACGGGCTCCGCAGGAGACTGGCCACTCTAAAAGAATGATTAGGTCCTATCTGGTGTGCACTGGCTCCTCCCTCTATGCCCCTCCTCCAGAACTCAGTTAGGGAAACTGTGCCCGGAAGAGCTGACACTACAAGGAAAGGATTTGGAATCCCGGGTAAGACTCATACCAGCCACACCAATCACACCGTACAACTCGTGATAACTAAACCCAGTTAACAGTATGAATAACAACTGAGCCTCACTAAACAGATGGCTCAGAACAATAACCCTTTAGTTAAGCAATAACTATATACAAGTATTGCAGACAATCCGCACTTGGGACGGGCTCCCAGCATCCACTACGGACTACGAGAAATAGAATTACCGGTGAGTAAATTCTTATTTTCTCTGACGTCCTAGTGGATGCTGGGTACTCCGTAAGGACCATGGGGATTATACCAAAGCTCCCAAACGGGCGGGAGAGTGCGGATGACTTTGCAGCACCGAATGAGCAAACACAAGGTCCTCCTCAGCCAGGGTATCAAACTTGTAGAATTTTGCAAACGTGTTTGATCCCGACCAGGTAGCAGCTCGGCAAAGTTGTAAAGCCGAGACACCTCGGGCAGCCGCCCAAGAAGAGCCCACCTTCCTCGTGGAATGGGCTTTGACTGATTTAGGATGCGGCAGTCCAGCCGCAGAATGTGCAAGTTGAATCGTGCAACAGATCCAGCGAGCAATAGTCTGCTTAGAAGCAGGAGCACCCAGCTTGTTGGGTGCATGCAGGATAAACAGCGAGTCAGTCTTTCTGACTCTAGCCGTCCTGGAAACATAGATTTTCAGGGCCCGGACTACGTCCAGTAACTTGGAAGCCTCCAAGTCCCGAGTAGCCGCAGGCACCACAATAGGTTGGTTCAAATGAAACGCTGATACCACCTTAGGGAGAAATTGGGGACGAATCCTCAATTCTGCCCTATCCATATGGAAGATCAGATAGGGGCTTTTACAAGACAAAGACGCCAATTCTGACACACGCCTAGCAGAAGCCAAGGCCAAAAGCATGACCACTTTCCACGTGAGATATTTCAACTCCATGGTCTGAAGTGGCTCAAACCAATGTGATTTTAGGAAATCCAACACAACGTTGAGATCCCAAGGTGCCACTGGGGGCACAAAAGGGGGCTGAATATGCAGCACTCCCTTAACAAACGTCTGAACTTCAGGCAGTGAAGCCAGTTCTTTTTGAAAGAAAATAGACAGGGCCGAAATCTGGACTTTAATGGATCCCAATTTTAGGCCCATAGTCACTCCTGACTGTAGGAAGTGCAGAAATCGACCCAGCTGAAATTCTTCTGTTTGGGCCTTAATAGCCTCACACCAAGCAACATATTTTCGCCATATGCAGTGATAATGTTTTGCTGTCACATCCTTCCTAGCTTTTATCAGCGTAGGAATGACTTCAACCGGAATGCCCTTCTCCATCAGGATCCGGCGTTCAACCGCCATGCCGTCAAACGCAGCCGCGGTAAGTCTTGGAACAGACAGGGCCCCTGCTGTAGCAGGTCCTGTCTGAGAGGCAGAGGCCAAGGGTCCTCTGAGATCATTTCTTGTAGTTCCGGGTACCAAGTCCTTCTTGGCCAATCCGGAACGATGAGTATAGTTCTTACTCCTCTCTTTCTTATTATCCGCAGTACCTTTGGTATGAGAGGAAGAGGAGGGAACACATAAACCGACTGGTACACCCACGGTGTCACTAGAGCGTCCACAGCTATCGCCTGAGGGTCCCTTGACCTGGCGCAATATCTTTTTAGCTTTTTGTTGAGGCGGGACGCCATCATGTCCACCTGTGGCCTTTCCCAACGATTTACAATCAGCTGGAAGACTTCTGGATGAAGTCCCCACTCTCCCGGGTGGAGGTCGTGCCTGCTGAGGAAGTCTGCTTCCCAGTTGTCCACTCCCGGAATTAACACTGCTGACAGTGCTAGCACGTGATTTTCCGCCCATCGGAGAATCCTTGTGGCTTCTGCCATCGCCATCCTGCTTCTTGTGCCGCCCTGTCGGTTTACATGGGCGACCGCCGTGATGTTGTCTGACTGAATCAGCACCGGCTGGTTTTGAAGCAGGGGTCTTGCCTGACTTAGGGCATTGTAAATGGCCCTTAGTTCCAGAATATTTATGTGTAGGGAAGCTTCCTGACTCGACCATTGTCCTTGGAAGTTTCTTCCCTGAGTGACTGCCCCCCAACCTCGGAGGCTTGCATCCGTGGTCACCAGGACCCAGTCCTGTATGCCGAACCTGCGGCCCTCGAGTAGATGAGCACTCTGCAGCCACCACAGCAGAGACACCCTGGCCCTCGGGGACAGGGTGATCAGCCGATGCATCTGAAGATGCGATCCAGACCACTTGTCTAACAGATCCCACTGAAAGATCCGTGCATGGAATCTGCCGAATGGAATTGCCTCGTAAGAAGCTACCATCTTTCCCAGAACTCGCGTGCAGTGATGCACCGACACCTGTTTTGGTTTTAGGAGGTCTCTGACCAGAGATGACAACTCCTTGGCCTTCTCCTCCGGGAGAAACACCTTCTTCTGTTCTGTGTCCAGAATCATACCCAGGAACAGCAGACGCATCGTAGGAACCAGCTGCGACTTCGGGATATTCAGAATCCAGCCATGCTGTTGTAGCACTTCCTGAGATAGTGCTACTCCGACCAACAACTGCTCCCTGGACCTCGCCTTTATAAGGAGATCGTCCAAGTACGGGATAATTATAACTCCCTTCTTTCGAAGGAGTATCATCATTTCGGCCATTACTTTGGTAAATACCCTCGGTGCCGTGGACAGACCAAACGGCAACGTCTGGAATTATTAATGGCAGTCCTGTACCACAAAACGGAGGTACACCTGGTGAGGTGGGTAAATGGGGACATGTAGGTAAGCATCCTTGATGTCCAGTGATACCATGTAATCCCCCTCTTCCAGGCTTACAATAACCGCCCTGAGCGATTCCATTTTGAACTTGAACTTCCTTATATAAGTGTTCAAGGATTTCAAATTTAGAATGGGTCTCACCGAACCGTCTGGTTTCGGTACCACAAACATTGTGGAATAGTAACCCCGTCCCTGTTGAAGGAGGGGAACTTTTATTATCACCTGCTGGAGGTACAGCTTGTGAATTGCTGCCAGTACTACCTCCCTGTCCTGGGGAGTAGCTGGCAAGGCTGATTTGAGGTAACGGCGAGGGGGAGACGTCTCGAATTCCAGCTTGTATCCCTGAGATACCACTTGTAGAACCCAGAGATCCACCTGTGAGCGAACCCACCGGTCGCTGAAGTTCCGGAGACGGGCCCCCACCGCACCTGGCTCCACCAGTGGAGCCCCAGCGTCATGCGGTGGACTTAGTGGAAGCAGGGGAGGATTTTTGTTCTTGGGAACTGGCTGTATGGTGCAGCTTTTTCCCTCTACCCCTGCCTCTGGGCAGAAAGGACGCGCCTTTAACCCGCTTGCCTTTCTGGGGCCGAAAGGACTGTACCTGATAATACGGTGCTTTCTTAGGCTGTGAGGGAACCTGAGGTAAAAATGTCGACTTCCCAGCTGTTACTGTGGAAACGAGGTCCGAGAGACCATCCCCAAACAATTCCTCACCCTTGTAAGGCAAAACCTCCATGTGCCTTTTAGAATCCGCATCACCTGTCCACTGCCGAGTCCATAATACTCTCCTGGCAGAAATGGACATTGCATTAATTCTAGATGCCAGCCGGCAAATATCCCTCTGTGCATCTCTCATATATAAGACTACGTCTTTAATATGCTCTATGGTTAGCAAAATTGTATCCCTGTCGAGGGTATCAATATTTTCTGACAGGGTATCGGACCAAGCTGCTGCAGCACTACACATCCAAGCTGAAGCAATTGCAGGTCTCAGTATAGTACCTGAGTGTGTATATACAGACTTCAGGATAGCCTCCTGCTTTCTATCCGCAGGCTCCTTTAAGGCGGCCGTATCCTGAGACGGCAGTGCCACCTTTTTTGACAAGCGTGTGAGCGCCTTATCCACCCTCGGGGATGTCTCCCAACGTAACCTGTCCTCTGGCGGGAAAGGGTACGCCATCAGTAACTTTTTAGAAATCACTAGTTTCTTATCGGGGGAAGCCCACGCTTCTTCACACACTTCATTCAACTCATCTGATGGGGGAAAAACCACTGGTTGCTTTTTCTCCCCAAACATAATACCCTTTTTAGTGGTACCTGGGTTAATGTCAGAAATGTGCAACACATTTTACATTGCCGTAATCATGCAACGGATGGCCCTAGTGGAATGTACATTAGTCTCGTCCTCGTCGACACTGGAGTCAGACTCTGTGTCGACATCTGTGTCTGCCATCTGCGGTAGCGGGCGTTTTTGAGCCCCTGATGGCCTTTGAGACGCCTGGGCAGGCACTCGCTGAGAAGCCGGCTGTCCCACAGCTGTTATGTCATCGAACCTTTTATGCAAGGAGTTGACACTGTCGTGTAAAACCTTCCACATATCCATCCACTCTGGTGTCGACCCCGCAGGGGGTGACATCACACTTATCGGCACCTGCTCCGCCTCCACATAAGCCTCCTCATCAAACATGTCGACACAGCCGTACCGACACACCGCACACACACAGGGAATGCTCTGACTGAGGACAGGACCCCACAAAGTCCTTTGGGGAGACAGAGAGAGAGAGTATGCCAGCACACACCACAGCGCTATATAAACAGGGATTTACACTAACACAAAGTGATTTTTCCCTATAGCTGCTTTTCATATACAGTTTGCGCCTAAATGTAGTGCCCCCCCTCTCTTTTTTACCCTTTGAGCCTGGAAACTGCAGGGGAGAGCCTGGGGAGCTGTGAAGAGGAAATGGCGCCAATATGCTGAGGGAGATAGCCCCGCCCCCTTCTCGGCGGACTTCTCCCGCTCTTATATTTATATTATGGCAGGGGATTTTTGCACATATATAGTTGTTTAGACTATATTATGTGCTGTTTGCCAATGTAAGGTACTCTAATTGAAGCCCAGGGCGCGCCCCCCCCCCCCCCCCAGCGCCCTGCACCCATCAGTGAACGGAGTATGTGGTGTGCATAGGGAGCAATGGCGCACAGCTGCAGTGCTGTGCGCTACCTTAATGAAGACCGGAGTCTTCAGCTGCCGATTTCCAGGGTGTTCTTCTAGCTTCTGGCTCTGCAAGGGGGACGGCGGCGCGGCTCCAGGACCGGACGACCGAGGCTGGGCCTGTGTTCGATCCCTCTGGAGCTAATGGTGTCCAGTAGCCTAGAAGCCCAAGCTAGCTACAAGCAGGTAGGTTCGCTTCTCTCCCCTAAGTCCCTCGTAGCAGTGAGTCTTTTGCCAGGAGATCTCACTGAAAATAAAAAACCTAACAAATACTTTCTTTACTAGAAGCTCAGAAGAGCCCCTAGTGTGCAACCAGCTCGAGCCGGGCACAGATTCTAACCGAGGTCTGGAGGAGGGGCATAGAGGGAGGAGCCAGTGCACACCAGATAGGACCTAATCTTTCTTTTAGAGTGCCCAGTCTCCTGCGGAGCCTGTCTATTCCCCATGGTCCTTACGGAGTACCCAGCATCCACTAGGACGTCAGAGAAATATATATATATATATATATATATATATATATATATATATATATATATATATATATATATATATATATATATATATATATATATATATATATACGCAAGAGTCCAAAGAAATGGAGGTGCACTCATCCAATAAATGATTTGCAGCAACTTTACATAATTCACATTCGTTTTATTGATAGAAATTCGGCTTATTCAGTCGACGTTTCGATCCTCAATTCGGGATCTTTCTCAAGACAAGCTTCGAAATATAATTCATGCTCACAAGGCATCAAGTATTGATTTTCTGTTTAATCAATATATCCAGTTCGGACAATACCGTAGCTGCACGGCTTCAGTAGTAATATGAGATGTGGTTTACGTGCGGATAACAAACTCATGTAGACAACTTAGACAACTCCATAAGTCACCAATGTTAATCGTCATACCACTGGTGGCTGCTGAGGCTGGTATGACGATTAACATTGGTGACTTATGGAGTTGTCTAAGTTGTCTACATGAGTTTGTTATCCGCACGTAAACCACATCTCATATTACTACTGAAGCCGTGCAGCTACGGTATTGTCCGAACTGGATATATTGATTAAACAGAAAATCAATACTTGATGCCTTGTGAGCATGAATTATATTTCGAAGCTTGTCTTGAGAAAGATCCCGAATTGAGGATCGAAACGTCGACTGAATAAGCCGAATTTCTATCAATAAAACGAATGTGAATTATGTAAAGTTGCTGCAAATCATTTATTGGATGAGTGCACCTCCATTTCTTTGGACTCTTGCGTGAATATTGTGGGCCTACCAGTATTTGGAGTACCCCACTAGGAGCACCCCACTGTTGTTAGCTTTTGATGCGAGTGCAGGAGTATACATGTTTTATATATATATATATATATATATATATATATATATATATATATATATATATATATAAATAAGATTTTACTTACCGATAAATCTATTTCTCGTAGTCCGTAGTGGATGCTGGGGACTCCGTCAGGACCATGGGGAATAGCGGCTCCGCAGGAGACAGGGCACAAAAGCAAGCTTTTAGGATCACATGGTGTGTACTGGCTCCTCCCCCTATGACCCTCCTCCAAGCCTCAGTTAGGTACTGTGCCCGGACGAGCGTACACAATAAGGAAGGATCTTGAATCCCGGGTAAGACCCAAACCAGCCACACCAATCACACCGTACAACTTGTGATCTGAACCCAGTTAACAGTATGATAACAATGAAGTAGCCTCTAAAAAAGATGGCTCACAACAATAATAACCCGATTTTTGTAACAATAACTATGTACAAGTAATGCAGACAATCCGCACTTGGGATGGGCGCCCAGCATCCACTACGGACTACGAGAAATAGATTTATCGGTAAGTAAAATCTTATTTTCTCTAACGTCCTAGTGGATGCTGGGGACTCCGTCAGGACCATGGGGATTATACCAAAGCTCCCAAACGGGCGGGAGAGTGCGGGTGACTCTGCAGCACCGAATGAGAGAACTCCAGGTCCTCCTCAGCCAGGGTATCAAATTTGTAGAATTTTACAAACGTGTTCCCCCCTGACCACGTAGCTGCTCGGCAAAATTTTAAAGCCGAGACCCCCTCGGGCATCCGCCCAAGATGAGCCCACCTTCCTTGTGGAATGGGCATTGACAGATTTTGGCTGTGGCAGGCCTGCCACAGACTGTGCAAGCTGAATTGTACTACAAATCCAACGAGCAATAGTCTGCTTAGAAGCAGGAGCACCCATCTTTTGGGGTGCATACAATATAAACAGCAAGTCAGACTTTCTGACTCCAGCCGTCCTGGAAATATATATATATATATATATATATATATATATATATATATATATATATATATATATATATATATATATATATATATATATATATATTTTTAGGGCCCCGACAACGTCTAGCAACTTGGAGTCCTCCAAGTCCCTAGTAGCCGCAGGCACCACAATATGTTGTTTCAGGCGAAACGCTGACACCACCTTAGGAAGAAACTGGGGACGAGTCCGCAGTTCTGCCCTGTCCGAATGGAAAAACAAATATGAGCTTTTTTTTTTTTAAGACAAAGCCCCCAATTCTGACAATCGCCTGGCCGAGGCCAGGGCCACAACATGGTCCCTTTCCATGTGAGATATTTCAAATCCACAGATTTGATCGGTTCAAACCAATATGATTTGAGGAATCCCAACACTACGTTGAGATCCCACGGTGCCACTGGAGGCA